>NC_137825.1:8590165-8865165 GCF_963921795.1 Nannobrachium achirus | reverse complement strand
ACAGTACATGAAAGTACCTGCAACATTACATGACTCACATCTTTTTCACTTTTTTCACCCCAATCCCAGGTTTAAGACCCTGCCCTTCCTCTCTGAAGATGAGCGCCAGGACGTTTATGAGAGAGTGATCGCAGAAGCTGCAAGGAGCCAGGCATTTCAGGTAATCTAGGTAGCTACTGTTACAGTAGGCTATTAGATGCTTTGTAAAGTTTAGTCAATACAGTATTTTAAAATAAGTAACAAGCATTCACTTTTACACTTCACAGAATTAGAAAAAGTTAATAAAACCATATAAATATTTATTTAAAATGATTAAAAGGCATAAATAATAAAATGTGAATGTTTAAAAAACCTAAACACTGAATGATATATTTAAAACATGTTAATTCATGTTGTTGCGGGATAGAATAGTGATACTGATTCACTAATTTCAAGATAAAAAAACTAATTTAATGTGGTGTGTGTTTTGTATTGCTGTTTTTCAGCTGAGAGGGACTGGAGTGGAGAGAGGAGAGGGTGATGTGGAGGTCAGGATGGAGGAGGAGGAAGAGGGGGAGAGCAATGAGGAAGATCCTCCTGTGCGTATCTCTGCAGGCCCATCCAAGAGGAAGAGGACGTGCAACATAGCTGACCTACTGGGAAAAACCTACTCGGCTAGTGCTGCAAAAAAACGAAATCCCGTCAAGACCAGGCATCGGAGGAGATGGCAAGGTACCTGGACGCTCCCCCCATGCCACTTCAACGAGTCAATGAAAAGGGAGAAGAAGTGCCCACCAACCCACTGCACTGGTGGAAGGATCAGCATGACTATCCGCTCTTGTCACACATCGCGAAGAGGTACCTGTGTATCCCCGGAACCAGTGTGAGCTCCGAGAGAGTGTTCTCTACCGCAGGGGACATTCTCACTGCACAAAGGAGTTGCCTTTCCTCAGAGCACGTTGACCAAATTATCTTCCTGAATAAGAATTTGTAGTCAATGACTGATGAGTGAGTGGGAATGGGCCTTTAGTCAGGCATGCAGTCACTGACTGCAGCAGTGCACTTTTATTTTATTTGTTTACTTGAATATATAGCCTCAGTCAGTAGGCAGCAACTGCAGTGAGCAGTCAGTGCACTTTATTTTTATTTGTATTTGTTTACAATATGTAGCCTCAGTCAGTACTCAGTAGGCAGCAACTGCAGTGAGCAGTCAGTGCACTTTTTTTTTATTTGTTGAATGTATAGCCTCAGTCAGTAGGCAGTAACTGCAGTGAGCAGTCAGTCAGTGCACTTTTTTTTATTTGTTGAATGTATATCCTCAGTCAGTAGGCAGTAACTGCAGTGAGCAGTCAGTCAGTGCACTTTTTTTTTATTTGTTGAATGTATATCCTCAGTCAGTAGGCAGCAACTGCAGTGTGCAGTCAGTGCAGTGCACTTTATAATTTAATTTGTGTTTACTCTAATATGGTAGCCTGTCAGTTGGCAGGCTAGCTACTTTATTTTTGTATTGATGATGCTAGTAGCCTCAGTCAGTAGGCACTACTGCCGGGAACATTGTTGCTTTAATAACAGGACATTTAAATGGTTATGAATGGTTCTTGTGGGGGTTCCAGGGGGTCTCCCAGCTAATAGCTATATCTCAATTGAGAACCAAATGGACCCTTATAGTTACACAGCCAGGTATGTAACTCAGAGTCAGTTTACTAATTTGTCCACTTTGTAAAAGTGATATGTTTACTGGTTAAAACAAAGTGTTTTTGTGAGTGGTTCACCCAAAACAATGACTTCTGTTGTTCATTTCTATTGCACTACTGCAGTGTGTGCAGTGAACTTTATTATTTTTTTGTATTGATAATGGCAGGCAGCCACTGCCAGCCACTGCCAGCCACTAGCCAGGCAGCTACATTCAGTCACTTGTGTGTCTGAATCAGTCATTAGTGCACATTTGCAACTTTCAATAAATGAAAATGGTTTTCACTCAACAATTTGTCCATGTCCATTGAGTTATCAATAATGTGATGTATTTTCAGGTCTACAAAAAAAAATGTTGAATTTTGCAATATATCGCAATAGTATCGCAATAGTATCGTATCGCAATAGTATCGCAATGTATCGTGATGTATTGTATCGTGACCCAAGTATCGTGATGAGTATTGCATCGCGAGATTCTTGCCAATATCCACCCCTAATAGATAGACAGATAGATAGATAGATAGATAGATAGATAGATAGATAGATAGATAGATAGATAGATAGATAGATAGATAGATAGATAGATAGATAGATAGATGGATGGATAGATAGATATTAACCTTCGGGAAGAGGTTTCAGAGTGGTCAGTCTCCTGGTCAGTGTCTGGACACGTTCCTGGATGTTCCTCTTCCTCTCTGACATCTTCTCATCTCCATCATCTTCATAGTGTCCACCTGTGTTTCCTGACACCATGTCCTCTACCTTCTCCAGAAGCTGTGTGACCTGAGTGACATCTGTCTTCCGGTTGTTGAGGACATGATACCTGTTTCCACATTTGTCAACAAGCCAGCGGAGGTCTTCACCTTCAGCTTCAATGTGCTCCTCAATGCTTCTGTCTCCCAGATGGCCTCCAAAGGTGAACAGTAGCATAGAGTAACTCCACACGCTCTCTGGGTGAAGTGACATATGTTCCTCTATAGCTACTCTCTTTGCTTTGGTGAATGCTTCACAAAGAGGAACCGCCAGAAGAACAGCATGTGGTCCAGGAGGACAGAGAGACACACTGTTCTGGATCTCCAGTTTGTCCATCTCTGAGGTGTCCTGTAGTGGACTGTTGTAGAACCAGCCTGGTGAGTCCACCACTGTCACATGTCTCCCTGCTACTTCACCCTGTCTCACCACACACTGCACTGACCTCAGTTCAGTTTGAAAACCACTTCCTGTCAGAATGGTGTTTCCTGCTGAACTCTTCCCAGAGTGCTCCTCTCCCAACAACACAATCCTGATGTCAGTCAGTCCTGTCAGAGAAAACACAAGTGGCAGCTTTTTGTTTAACAACATTTTCAAGTTTTTTTTACCCTTCCAAAAATAGTGGAAATAGCCAATCTACAAGTTCACGTTGCTTCACAACATGACACATTGTGAGCTTGTAGATCTGTTATTTTGGTTATTTGTCATAATCAAGTATATGTTTGACTCTGTAGCTTTGTTTCTTTAACCACTTCAACCCTATAGGCCTACTTTGTTGAGCGGAGTCCCCCAGGGGACTATACTAGGACCTCCTACTGTTTACTTTACACTGAATATCTCTATAGCAACAATAACACTCTACATGATCTACAAGCTCACAACATAGCATGACACAGCACACTGTAAACATGTAGATCAGCTATATTCACAGAATGTTTGTGCTAAAATAGGGATGGTATAATTAAGCTCTCATCACTTGCCATTATGACACATTAGCAGATCATTATGCTCACGACGCGTTGCAATGCGACACAACGTGAGCTTGTAGATCTGCTTTTTTCGCTATCATCGGTTAAGATTTGTTTATTTATGTATTTGTTTGTTTGATTGTTTATTTATGTATTTAGTCCAAAATCATCAGTGTTAATGTGTTGAAATAAAAAGGCTGACCAATTTTTTTTTTATTAATTTTCTTTTTTTAGCCAATATAATATCCTCACATCAGAAAAATGCCATTTAGATTAAAATTATCAAATCAAATTGTCACTTTAACAAAGTAAACAAAACCTACCAGTGTGTTTTGGAAGTCCAGTTGATTGTTTCTGAGCGTCTGCCCTCCTTTGTTCTGCTCTTCTTCTGATAGATCTCTCCTTCTCCTTCAGTTCCTCTGAGACGTGTTCTTCTGTCTCATAGTGACCATTACTAGTCACCATCTGATCTACCTTCTGCAGCAGCTCTGTGACCTGACTACCATCTCCTCTGTCACTGATGTTAAGAACATGGAAGCGGCCTTCACATTTCTCAGTAAGATATCTTAATTCAGGGTCAGATCTAATGAGACCAGGTCTCATTTTGCTTTTATCAGCTACAGTGAACACCATAATAGTGTGTTTCCACGCTCTGTCACTGAAGAGAAATCTCACATGCTCCTCTGCTGACATCCCTGTTCCTACAAATGGGTCGTCCATTCTCACCACTAGGGCAAAGACATGGGGACCTGGAGGACACAGATTCACACTCTGTTGGATTTCTAACTGAGTCAGTTTTGGGGTCAGATCTAGGGGATGAGAAGAATTCCATCCTGGAGTGTCCACTACACTGACCTGTCTCCCTGACACTAACTCTTGTCTCAGGACACTCTTAGTTGTTCTGTTTGTTTTAAAAACATCTCTGCCTAAGATAATGTTTCCTACTGAGATCTTTCCACTGGGTTTAACATCATCTCCTCCCCCGATCAGAACAATTCTCAGTTCTGACGGGTCTCTGTTCTTCCCTGGTTGGAGACATAAACATAATATTCATAAAGATCACAGATGTGAATAAAGCAGTATCAGTTTGTTGGTTTCATGTGTTTTAATAGAACTCACCTCTGATGGAAGCTGAGGTTCCACTGGCCATCCTGTCTGCAGCTGTTGATTCAACTGGAAAACAGTCAAATAATACTATTAATGTTGCAATTATTATGTTCAAACTACACACACACACACGCACGCATGCACGTCGCACACACACTCACACACATGCAGGAATGAACGAACACACACACACACACACACACACACACACACACACACACACACACACACACACACACACACACACACACACACACACACACACACACACACACACACACACACACACACACACGGGGGGAGTTCTAGTGTAGGTCTAAAAGGCCTATTTCAGGGGTCTTCAACAGGGTCCACTCTGTGACCTTGAGGGGTCCTCGCTGTTACTAGGGGGGAGGGGGGGGGGGGGGGGTAGACGGCAACGCTCTGTAGAGAAAACGGCGAGGTCCCGGGAGAGGGGAATCAGCTTTTCCACCCAAAACTCCGGTCTTATTTCGTTCCGTTTTTAACCCCCGAAAATGCTGTTGTCGTCTGAACGGAAGGCATATCTGACTTTTCATTTTGCGGAAAAAAAACACTGCGCAAAAAACGCAGTGTAAACGGGCCCTTAATACAGAGCGATTTACAGCTGCCAAAAGGACTCAGCCATATTTTCACGACAGGTTGTGTCAGTGTCTGGTGAGTGTCTGTCTGAGGAGACTGGGGTTCAAATCCTGTTCAGTGCGAATCACTACAAGGACAGCACAAGATAATACATAAAATAAATAGAAGTATTAAGAAATTAAACGTAGGTAAGCCAAGAACATATTCAATCAAATCTAATCTATGCTACACAACAATGGTGCTATCAAACAAGCCTATGAGGACAGAGATCAATGAAAAAGTTATGTAACTTTTTCAGAATGTGTCAGACCTTTTTGAAAATAGCAGATCTAAAAGCATGTAGTCTTTCTTTTAGTTTTTCTTAGGTTTTCATTCTTTTGCATTGTCATTTTATTACAATTTATTATATATTTTTTGCTGTGTCTGGATATCGTAATGCTTGTCCTGTTGAAACGTTTTTACAAGTAAATGTTTATTGCATGCATGCGTGCCTGCATGGCTCATCTCATTCAAACAGCAGTTGTTGGTGACACTACATCAAACTTCAATATTCCAGCTGATGTTGATTGTCCATAGCCTACATAACAACCTTTATTGTTCGTCTTTAGAAGTATTTTCTTTCACATCAGGATGTGTTGATCATCAGCCTAGCAATAACCCAGCTGTCTCCCAGTCTCCCTCCCCAATCAGAGGACTTTGAATGGATGTAGAATGTTTGATGTGATAGATAGATATAGAATGATCTCGGCTCTAATGGCCGGTTCCGTTCGGATCGGATCCAACATGTCTTGGGGCTGCTCGGGTAACGGTTCTCATATTCCAAATAATAGACGGACCATTGGGGTCCGGGTCCTTTTTCCCCGGGTCCATTTGGTTAAATTGGACCTGTGAAGACCTCAAAAGCCCCTTTTCCACTGCAAGGTGGAACCAGAACTTTCAAGAACCTGAACCTATTTTTTTGGTTCTGGTTTTGTTTCCATTGCGTACGGCCCGGTTCCAGACGAGGTTCCTGGAACCTTTTTTAGGTCCTGCTCCTGAGGTAGAACTCAACTTTAGTTCAACTTCTGGGAACCTATGGGCGGGGCCAGCAGCGCTCCTGCTCTCGATTGGTCGAGCCGAGCCGCTCGAGCGGAGACTACACTACACCGAGGAGAACTGGGAGAAATCTCTCACAACACAACAATAGCCCCGTTTATATGGACGCTTCTAATCGTATTAAAAACAGGATTTTAGATAAACCCGATCTAATTTTCCATGTATACACCTAAATAAACCCGATCAAAACCAACACGATTTAAATTCTGATCGGATGCTGAGGGGTGGTCTAGACTTTTTTACGACCCGATCAAAAGGAAAATCCTTCCATGTATATGCCTAACCCGATTAGAATGTGACATGTTCTTTCAGCGCATGCTTCCTGGCCATTGTGGCACTTTTTATGATGTTTCACCACATTAGTCTATTTAGTTTATAAACACATTTTTTAATCAATCTATAAATGTGCAGAATGTGTAGCCTACGTGAGCGCTCGTGTTTGCGTGCGCTCATGCGAGTCCCAAGACACCTGTCTCGATTGAGAACCGTATAGCCGTACACACACACACAACGCAAAAAATCACGAGAGAGAGAGAGAGAGAGAGAGAGGCACACAGACCCAAAAACTTCAAGCGAGCACATCCTCACTAAATGGACCTATACGTGTGGTGTGAGCACGAGCGTGTGTGTGTGTGTGTGTGAGAGAGAAAGAGAATAGCGCGACTGGACGCTACCCTGTCCTTGTTCATCTATCCTCCTGTCGAGTCCTGTGCGTCTTTGACCACCAGGTCAGATTGACCTAGCCATAAATCATAACACCAGGAGAGGTCGCTAATATTCGGACGTTACGTCTCTCCTGGAGTTATAAGGGGGAGTCAGAGGGCTCTCTCTGGTTGAGCCCCAACGTCCATATTCGGCTCAAAACATGTACAAATCAATAAAGTGCTCACCGCATCGTCGAAACAGCTTTATATCTACCGATGAGCCCACTCGTTGGCATGTCTTAGTCCATATGTTTCTAATAAATTAATGTACTCAAACTTCTCCGAGACTCACGTTTCCTCGCCGGAATGCTTCCGCCTTCAGAACTACAGAACGTTGGAATACTTCCGCATACAAAAACGTCATGTCCTAGTATGAGCAAATCGCAACGGCGATCAACGTCACGTGATATGTTCGGCCATTTTTACCCAAGCAGTTCAAAAACAAGGAAAGCGATGAGACTCTGAGAAGTTTGAGTAAACGTTAATTTATTAGAAACATATGGACTACGCCAACGAGTGGGCTGATCGGTAGATATAAAGCTGTTTCGACGATGCAGTGAGCGCCTTATTGATTTGTACATGTTTTGAGCCGAATATGGACGTTGGAGCTCAACCAGTGAGAGCCCTACGACTCCCCCTTATAACTCCAGGAGAGACGTAACGTCCGAATATTAGCGATCTCTCCTGGTGTTATGATATATGGCTAAGATTGACCTGGCCACTAACTAATTGTCTTCTTGCGATCATAAATAGCCTAAGAAACCACCAGCAAAATATCCTAAATCCTTCATCAGATAAATAATATTTAAAGGGGACTTGGGTAAGGGAATATAAGAGAGTCAATTTTAAAAGTATTATACTTTATACAGACTTTTTGTTTATTATCACTTGTCCATGAAGCCTATTATGTTCTGTGGGCGCAAATATGGATTGTGACGTGATGATGATTATAATAACACATGTATACAGAACAACGCACATCCCCAATAATCTAAATTAAAAGAGCATTGCGCAGAATCCGGCCCTGCTGCGTCAATGCATGCGTCATGACGTCACTTGGTCACATGAGCGCAGACAGGATGTTATTGTGTAACTTTCTGTATAGACCAGTGTTGATCATAGCTGTTCATTGACGATCAAAATTTGGACATTTTGCCGCACCCCGCCACAGTTTTAGCCATAAAACAAACATCAGAGATAAAGGGCGTTAAAGATGGGGAAATGCATTGGAGTATACAGAGAAAAACGGCCGCGCGATGCTCTCAGCGTCGACTCGAATCGACTAGCGGCTAATGGGCTACATCCAGGCGCAGCCCCAACCTAACGGTGAGATTTAAAGTTAATACTGTAAATACAGTAAACACGTCAACGAGTCGTGGGCCTCCAGAGACATCAAAGAGATTGGCGTGTAGACACCTCGTGGGCATCCCATGAGTTAATGGATGCAGGGAAATGCGATCTATTTAATCATTTGCGTCACAACACAATTTAAAAGTGGGCACATGTAAACACCAGATCGGATTGATCTCACCCCATGTAAACACTTGATCCAATACCTTCAATCGGGTTTATTTAGATCAGATTGGAATGAAGCTGTCATGTAAACGCAGCTACTGTCATTTTAAATATCCTATTCCGACAGACAGAAACACACAAACAGTGGACGTGACGCCAGACGACAGTCACGACACATTGGTCAAGTGAATGTGATGATGTACAGGCTCTTATTTGTGTCTGTGTGGAGAATAAAATATTTCCAGCAGAAGCTAGAAGGATGCCGTAGTCTTTCTGAAATGGGCGTTGAGTCGAACGCACGCTAGCAAACAGTGCCAAGAAAAAATAACTAAAATGTACGTTGATAGACAGACAACAAACTAAAACAGTAATGGAGACACGCACTTCTACATTCGCACGACTCGCGAGGCAGCCCGCAGCCGTGCTCAGGACATGCCTGTTTCCTTCTGTGTCACAGTGTGTGTGTGTGTGTGTGTGTGTGTGTGTGTGTGTGTGTGTGTGTGTGCGAGAGAGACGCTGTTTGCATTGCATCGCATTGCATTAATTATTTTGTGATCTGCTCTCACTAAATAGGACTAAAATAAAGGGATTGCAAAGCACATTGTGGACCACGCGGTGGAAACAGCGGCTCGTGCTGTCGTGCGCGCGCACGCACGCACGCGCACACGCACGCGCACACGCACACACACACACACACACACACACACACACACACACACACACACACACAGTGATTGTACCCATATCTCATAATGTTTCACCTTCTGATGATCTGCTGGTCATTCGTTTCCTCCATTTGGAAAACATTGTATCCAACTGGAAACACCTGAATGAACATGACATTAATGAAAACAACATACAGTCTCATCATAACCTTTATTTAAACTTTGAGGGCCATTAATTGATTGAATACTTTACAGTTTTGGTGAAAAAAAGCCTGAGAAAGGTACAGTTCAATACGAAGAGGATTTAAACCCAAGAAAGCCTATATGGCTTGTTTCCACTGGGGTCCTTTGTACTCAGTTCATAGAAACATTTATTGACAGACAAATATACAATACTATGCAAAACGACATAACATATAGACGGGTTTCTTGTTTACAAACATTGAGACTAAATGCACAGCTAACTGTATCATGTAATCAATTCCGTCCAATCCCCAAACCTGTTGTTTTGGGGCGCGCTGGTTTCATTCAAGAGCGCCTCGTTTCATTGGCTTATTTTGGTACCGACGTCTGCGCACGCATCTATCTCTTCAGTGTTACGTGTGCCAGAAACCCGTCTATAAAGGGGACCTCTTCTAGGGGTCAGGGGGTAACAATGCAATAAAAACACAGTACTCTACCTCAGTGATACTCAAACTTTCTTCATGTCAAGGACCCCCAAATTGACATGGATTTGGCAGTGGACCCCAATCTGAAAAGACTTTCTGCCAGGGACCCCCAGAAGAGAAGATGTAGCCTACGTAAAAGATGTTCAGAATTATTAAAAATTAGGGCTGGGACTTTAACTGATTAATTGCGATTAATTCATTACAGAAAATTAACGCGATTAAAAAAAATTACGCATTCTGACGATAACGCTTTGCTTGGCCCAGTGGATGCGAAATTTAGATTTAAAAAACTCACTTGTTGATTCACTCGTACAACAATATGTGTTTTACTTGAAAAAAAAAATGCTTCTCAGGTCAAATATTTATGTGCGATTAAAATGCGATTAATTGTGATTAATTAATCACAGAGCCTGTAATTAATTAGATTAAATATTTTAATCGCTTCCCAGCCCTATTAAAAATCTTTCACAACATTTTGAATATTTAAAAAAATAGCAGATGTACAAGCAAGCTTGTAGATCTGATATTTTTGAACAGCCAACATGGACAAAGTGGTTAAACTGCTATATTAACTACTTTAGCTGAGGACCCCCAAACCACACTTTGAGAACCACTGAGCGTTATGTGCGATTAAAATGCGATTAATTGTGATTAATTAATCACAGAGCCTGTAATTAATTAGATTAAATATTTTAATCGCTTCCCAGCCCTATTAAAAATCTTTCACAACATTTTGAATATTTAAAAAAATAGCAGATGTACAAGCAAGCTTGTAGATCTGATATTTTTGAACAGCCAACATGGACAAAGTGGTTAAACTGCTATATTAACTACTTTAGCTGAGGACCCCCAAACCACACTTTGAGAACCACTGAGCTAGTGGGACAGACAGCAAGAATGTGCTCTAAAATTGCCTGCAGGCAATATAGCAGGATATATGTGTGTGTGTGTGTGTGTGTGTGTGTGTGTGTGTGTGTGTGTGTGTGTGTGTGTGTGTGTGTGTGTGCGTGCGTGCGTGCGTGCGTGCGTGCGTGCGTGCGTGCGTGCGTGCGTGCGTGCGTGCGTGCGTGTGTGCGTGCGTGCAGTTACAGCTGTGAGGCATGGAACACATACAGCCGTCACATCCGAATGTTTGATGGCGTGTCATTAAATGTGATGTTGATTGCGACCGTCAGGGAGCAGTTTACTATGAAAACCTCCACCGGCCGTCCGTCGGTCGGTCACACGTCACACCTTTGCCCTGCTCATATCTCCGCATCAGTATATAGGGCTTGTTTGTTTATTGTATGACATCACGCCACATCATCAGCTGTGGACTCTGTGATGTCATCGTATCTCCATATATGGCCATCTCCGTATATGGAGATATAAGTCGTCCATGCCCAAGTATGGGCTGGTGAGGTCAGACTTTGTGTGATGCGTAGGTTATCTCCATATATGGAGATTCAACATTCCAGGCAATGCTCTCTTCCCTGGTGAGAATTGCCCCTTTATATAGGGCTTGTTTGTGTATTGTATGACATCACGCCACATCATCAGCTGTGGACTCTGTGATGTCATCGTATCTCCATATATGGCCATCTCCGTATATGGAGATATAAGTCGTCCATGCCCAAGTATGGGCTGGTGAGGTCAGACTTTGTGTGATGCGTAGGCTATCTCCATATATGGAGATTCAACATTCCAGGTGTAACTATGGCTACCCGTATGACGTGAGAGGTGGAGGTTGTGATATTTGTGGAGATAAGCGACCAACGGTCGCTTATCTCCCGATTAGGGAGTCTTACTGGTATGACACACTGAAGGTGAGTGGTTCAAACCCTGCCTAAGCCGATGTCTGCAAGGGTGGAAGACAACAGCCAGCCCCATGGCCTCCCCTAAGTAACAAGAAATCTTGTGAAATACAATGTTGTCAACCAATCATCAAGGACGATGATACACGAAAGAAGAAGAAGACACACTGACTATAATATAGAAAATAAAAACATGGCACTTCATTTCAGAAAGGTTGCTGACCCCTGCATTACTGTATGTGTCACACGCACACACATATGTACACGCACACACATATGTACACGCACACACATATGTACACGCACACACATATGTGTCCCAGCACCCCTGAGAGCCAGTCATTGCAATTTTTTCCATTTTCATTTTTTCATTTCATTTGAAAGCTGGGAATCATAGCTACAAAATGATATATTGGTTGTGAAGATTGACCCAACAGTTTTGAAGATATGGCTTATAGAGTTATGCCATGCAGAAATACTAGATTTGAGAAATTCATCTTTTTAGTTGAAAATGTAACATGCAATGACCCGACTTTGCCACATGGGGAAGTAGTGAGCGAAAATCGCTGGTTCAATAATGACTTGTAATAACCTGACTCCGCCACATGGGGAGTAGAGAGCAATATGGTTACAAATCAAAGAAGCTTTATTAACAAACGTTTACATTGCCATTAAGTAATACAACAATTGTATTACTTAAATTGATTACTGATTTCCTTTATAAGACAAATGAGGACTTTATTGTTGAAATTATGTTTTAGTGATTTCCTGCTAACAGAGGATGCCATAGTTTGGAAGTTATAATGGAGTGTTTTACTTCTACTCCACTACATCTTGGATCCAAATATTGTACATTTACTCCACTACGTTTATTTACAGTCGATTATTGCTTTATTGGGATTGAATGTTAAAAGTATCTGCATCTGGTATGATAATAAGCATCCTATAGATAATGATTATATAACATAAAAAAAAAAGTAATAATGACTATATCTACTGCATAGTACTGTGTTCTATCCGTCTGTCTTTCAATGTTAAATGACACTACATTTATTTGACAACTTTAGTAACTAATTACTAAGTATTGCAGATACAAATTATAATATAGTAGGCCTAAAGGCCCATTCCCACTGGGCCAGATAACAGATATCTGGAGATATTTCTCCAGATATTTCTCCATGCAAAGTGGATGGTAGATACAGATAAAAAAAATGTTTTGCCACAGATAAAAGTATCTGTGGCAAATATCTGTGGTATATATATTTTTTATCTGTATCTACCATCCACTTTGAATGGAAAAATATCTGGAGAAATATCTCCAGATATCTGTTATCTGGCCCAGTGGGAATGGGCCTTAAGTGTGTAAATTGTTTCCAAACCAACAAATTGGCCTATTCAAATCAAAACTTGACTTCTATTGTGTCACAATAACTGTGAATTGCCTCGAAACTAAGACATTTGCTATTCAAATTACACAGCTATGCTTTAAATAATATATGGCATTGAATGTTATAAGATGCTTATTATGACAATAGACACACAGTTATGATACCAAGTTGTATACAGTCGATTATTGCTTTATTGGGATTGAATGTTAAAAGTATCTGCATCTGGTATGATAATAAGCATCCTATAGATAATGATTATATAACATAAAAAAAATAAGTAATAATAACTATATCTACTGCATAGTACTGTGTTCTATCCGTCTGTCTTTCAATGTTAAATGACACTACATTTATTTGACAACTTTAGTAACTAATTACTAAGTATTGCAGATACAAATTATAATATAGTAGGCCTAAAGGCCCATTCCCACTGGGCCAGATAACAGATATCTGGAGATATTTCTCCAGATATTTCTCCATGCAAAGTGGATGGTAGATACAGATAAAAAAATGTTTTGCCACAGATAAAAGTATCTGTGGCAAATATCTGTGGTATATATATTTTTTATCTGTATCTACCATCCACTTTGAATGGAAAAATATCTGGAGAAATATCTCCAGATATCTGTTATCTGGCCCAGTGGGAATGGGCCTTAAGTGTGTAAATTGTTTCCAAACCAACAAATTGGCCTATTCAAATCAAAACTTGACTTCTATTGTGTCACAATAACTGTGAATTGCCTCGAAACGAAGACATTTGCTATTCAAATTACACAGCTATGCTTTAAATAATATATGGCATTGAATGTTATAAGATGCTTATTATGACAATAGACACACAGTTATGATACCGAGTTGTATACAGTCTTGATCTGCTGGTATATCAGCCAGCAACAATCCCAACAATCGATCCACGAGAAACCCTGCAGATCGCAAGCTAGGCAAGGTAGTCAATAATGCACACGTCAAACTGAAATCAGATGATCACAACCACAACACACTCGCCAGTGAGACATAATGGGCGCTATAGTCAGTTTATAGATACAGTATGTATATTGACTGGTGTAATCTGGACATCTGGGTCGAATTTGGATAAGATGCACGACCGCCACAGAAGAACTGTACGCCTGGACCACTCCACAGAGACAATAAACATGATGCTACCGAGTTAGCAATGTAGCCTGAAGCTATCGTTAGCCAGGCATACATAATGTACTCGGATGTCATAGTGTGTTGTATACAGTCGATTATTGCTTTATTGGGATTGAATGTTAAAAGTATCTGCATCTGTGGTATGATAATAAGACATACATATATGCTACAGAGTTAGCATATGTTGTGTATTTATTCTATAATCTGTACATCATTTAAAATGACAACACAACGATTTTGTAGCTTGATTGATTGATTGAAGAATTTATTAGAAGTTTGCAATAGAAAAGAGTACAGTTTCATGACAGTACAAATCACTGGTACAAGGTCAACTAAAAGGAGATCCTTGAAAGCCGAGGCTTATTTCCACAGGAACCACAAGCTGATGGTTATGTGAGTTTAGAATACTCTAAAAAATCATCTTGTTGGGTTAGGATAAGTAATAGTCACAGTAACTGGGTTAATGTGTCTTGACTGTCTTCAAAGACAAGCACAAAGAAGGTTCATGGTTGTACTTTATTGTAACATCTTTGGTACAGGTGCATAAGAGTAAAACTTAATTTTGTTCGCATCCTATATAGATAATGATTATATAACATAAAACAATAAGTAATAATGACTATATCTACTGCATAGTACTGTGTTCTATCCGTCTGTCTTTCAATGTTAAATGACACTACATTTATTGTCAAATAAATAAACTTTAACTAATTACTAAGTATTGCAGATACGTGTGTGTGTGAATTGTTTCGAAACCAACAAATTGGCCTATTCAAATCAATACTTGACTTCTATTGTGTCCCAATAACTGTGAATTGCCTCGAAAGTCGAAACTAACACATTTGCTATTCAAATTACACAGCTATGCTTTAAATAATATATGGCATTGAATGTTATACATTATGTGCAACTGTGCTGTGGATGCTTATGACAATAGACACACAGTTATGATACCGAGTTAGCATGTATTTTGTTGCGTATTTATTTATTATTGGGAAAAAGCTTCCGTTCTCAGACGGGCACTCAACTTTTCAACCAGCGAAGAAGAGGATCACCGGAAGCGACCCTCGGGATCGTGAAAAATACCACGAAGAAGAATGAATGCTAATAATCATTATAAAATCATAAAGTGGTTAATAATTGTTGGTTAGGAACATACGTGGCACTGAAATAAACAGAATAATACTGTAAGTAGCATCGCTAAGTAATGGAGCCCTGATATTTCGTATTTTGGCAACAAAGAGTGGGTAAGCTACACAGATGCTAACCGTTAGTTAGCATGCTAGGCTAATGCTGGGAGGACCAACACAAAATGTTCGGTTTCTCTTCACATTAATTTAAAAAAGTCTTATTTACATGCAGAGTTAAGCTCTGGCGTTTAAGTAAAATGTAGCCTGAAATTTATGAAATGCTTTAGTGGCTTTATCACGTTTTAGTTAGAAAGAAAAAAAAAACGTATTTTCAGTCCCTGTCTAAAGCTGTACTTGCCGACATGACTGGCTCCCAGGGGGATTCGGACACATATGTACACGCACGCACATATGTACACGCACACACATATGTACACGCACACACATATGTACACGCACGCACATATGTGCACGCACGCACGCACACACTCACAGAGGGAGGAGGGGGGTACACAACAGCTTAAAGGCCAGTACACACCAATGCAATAATTATTCAACTTGCAACTGTCCTGACTATACTGGTTCTTCAAGTTAAACAACACACACACATTTAAATTTCTTTATTTGAGTCCACATTTATAAAATACATTAACTGACTTGACTTGACTAGCAAATATTATGCTGCATTTTGACGATTTCGGTCATGTTATTAACATCACGGCCATGGCTACAAACCCCCACCCCCATTTTTTGTTTTCTCTTTTTTGCCAAATCTGCCTCGATCTCATAAATGGCCCCTAGAGACTCCTCAGGACGGAAATCCATCCCCAGGACGGAGAACCTTAACCCCTGTATTTATTCATTTCAAGGTAGGATAAGTGATAGTTTTTTTGTTGTTAAAAGGATGATATAATAAACTAGAAAAGAAAATTTCTAAGAAATTTTAAGTGTGCCTGCAGCTCGCTAAGTGTGTGCAACCTTGTATGTGTTAACATTAGCATATTTGTTAGCATTAGCATTTGTTAGCATTAGCATGTGTTAGCATTAGCATTTGTTAGCATTAGCATTTGTTAGCATTAGCATTAGCGGTTACGTTTTGCGCGTTTGTGGTGCCCCCTATGGGTCGAAGTGGAAATGCTTTTGGGTATATGTTCAGTATAGCGCCCCCCACTTGTGGTTAAAATTTGGTGTGGACTGGATGTTTCGTTTGTGATTTATGGCTACTTCTTACAAAACGGGCTCCTCCCGCTAACTTTGGAACCCTGTTACGGAAGAACGGTATGGACTATCAAAATATCGTTTAAATATGTTTATCGCATGAGTCCATAGATCGTGTGTATCGATTTTTGTGACATTTGGAGAAAATATGTAGGAAAAGGAGAAAAAAGTGTGTTTTGAAGAAAATTCAAAATGGCGGAAAATCTATCCTGACGCAAATGGGCGTGGCCTATATGAGGAGATGCGTCATGACCCAAGGAATCCAGGGAAAAAGGAATTTTAATTTTCCGACCCACGGTTCAAGAGTTACAGGCCGAAAGGTAAAGTGGATTGTTATAGCGCCACCATGAGGCCAACTGACGAAATTATTTTTTATTTAATCCTTGATATCTTTATAAATCTCCTCTCCAAGTTTTGAAACTGTAGCCCCTATGGTTTGCGAGAAAAAAAATATTGTGTGAGTTTTTGCGATTCCCATTATAAGTCAATGGTATTAATTCACTAATAAATTAATATCAATTAAACGATACAACTTTTCTCTTAGAAAAGTAATAGCACACCATTCCCGGCCGAGCCGCACGTTTTGATGTATATATTGCGGCGGTGGCGTAAATTGTGCGGCAGTTATTAGCGCACCAAATTTGCAAGGAACTTAATGACTTAAGTATGGCGGATTACAATAAGTGTTTTGCCATTGCATGGCAGGCACACTTAATTATTTTAACCATAGGAAAATCATTTCACTACCTTAGGTCAAGCTTCCGTTGAATATTTATTGTGTAATTTAAAAAATAAATTGATTATTATTAACTAGGCTAATTGGCAATCATGTAAATTGTTTGATTCAGTTCAGTTATATTTCCAAAAGATTACCTTTTATTTTGCTTTAGCAATATAAAAAGGTTTTATATTCAGAAAAATCTCAGTAATAATGCCTCTCATTGTCAAGGAAATTATTTAACCAAAGAACATCATTTAAGCTTCCTTGAATATTTATTGTGTGTTTACATTTAAAAATGAATTGATTATCACTAACTGGGCAAATTGGCAAATGGTTTGATTCAGTTCAATTATATTTCCAAAAGATTCCCTTTTACTTTGCTTATTAGCAAATATATTCAGAAAAATGTCAGTAATGGTTTTGTCTGCCTCTCATTATTGTCAAGGAAGAAAGTACCGTATCTCGCTGCCTCGCTTAAGTTTTATCAAGGCAAAAAAATGCACCTTAAGACACACACCAAAGTTTCACTTCACAACATGTGTGCGGGGGACGGGGGAGGGGGAGCCACAGCAGTTGCACAGAATTACTTTCACTTTCAGCTTACGACAAACGGGAGCATTTAATCTATGCACAAGGATTTAAGGATGTTATATTTATAATGATTACCAGAACATTCACTACCTGTAGCCATGGAGTAGGCCTATACTCCTCCGTTGGAAGGGAAATACACTGTTACGTGCTGTTAGACAGACAGACAGACAGACAGACAGACAGTGTCATGCCTTGGCTTGGCTCCTCTAGGAGGAGATTGGAGCAACACGTAATGCTAATCCTCGGTGCGGCGATGCGCGGGTATTTAAGAAAGACACCACAGTTTGATTTGATCATGCTTAGTCAATTATGAACGGATTTCTAAAATTAAAACGTCTGCATAATGCTTGGGAATAATGCTTCGCCGAAAATCGCCAAAACCGCAGCCTTTGCGATTCGCTAATCGGATGCGCGGGTATTTAAGAAAGACACCACAGTTTGATTTGATCATGCTTAGTCAATTATGAACGGATTTCTAAAATTAAAACGTCTGCATAATGCTTGGGAATAATGCTTCGCCGAAAATCGCCAAAACCGCAGCCTTTGCGATTCGCTAATCGTGAGATTTCACATCGCGATTAACCGTGCAGCCCTAACAAATAGCACCTTCTCCTCCAAATGGATCGACTGCCTATAATGGAGGAGATTGAGCAATAAATTGCAAGCTGCTTTGCCTTGTACCTGGACGCACGCACGCACGCACGCACGCACGCACGCACACACACACACACACACACACACACACACACACACACACACACACACACACACACACACACACACACACACACACACACACACACACACACACACACACACACACACACACACACACACACACACACACACACTCTCCCAGGGCAGACAACAACACAAACAACACCACATATTATTACAGGGTGATGGTTGTATGAAATGTTTGATTCCTACCTTGATTCAGACGGTGGATGTGTGAACGATGTCTCTCTGCAGTCACAACACTGTATGCTGTTGACAAGCACAAAGTTATTACTTCCTGTACTTCTTGACTGTTGGTACTTCCTGACTGTTGGTTCCACTGACAGTAACGTTTCTCAAATGTGATTGGCTCCTTGGCGGACTCTGGGTGTGTGTGTGTGTGTGTGTGTGTGTGTGTGTGTGTGAGTGCGTGGGTGGGGGCGGGGGCGGGGCGGGGTGGCTCACATATCATATGTCAAATACCTTGCATGTTTAGACTGGAATCAACTTGTCTGGGATCACGTCACTTTTCAGGGCTGTATCCAGTCGGGAGAGGAAACCACAACACGTCATGTTGTAGTACTCAAACACTACAATTTGGCTGTAACTATCCAGAGATGGGAAAAGTACTCACATTCTGTACTTAAGTAAAAGTAAAAGTACGACTTTGGTAAAAGTAAAAGTACTCATTCCAAATAATTACTCAAGTAAAAAGTATGTGCTTTGAAAAGTACTTTTAAAGTAAAAGTAAAAGTATTTTTACAGTATATTTCTAGAATTTGAAGGATATTAAAATTAAAAGATCCCCACCAAACACACTAACTGGCCCAGAATTGGTTTCCTACTATGATGTGAAATCTAAATGCAGCAGTGTTTTTGAGCGGTGGTCACAACGCTCCTATACGTGGCCGTGTGTGTGGGTCTGTCTGTCTGTCTGTCTGTCTGTGTGTATGTAGCCTCACTTCGGCGCGTAACTAGTGCCGCACCATTTACGCCACTTGCGCAATATATACATCAAAATGTGCGGCTCGGCCGGGAATGGTGTTCTATTACCTTTCGTTCCGATCCGCCTTGCATGCCGACGTAATCGGCAAAAAACAACGCTTAATTGTCCCCATTGACTTATAATGGGACAATGCAAGAAATCACTTTCAAGTATTTTTCTCTCGTAAACCATAGGAGCTACAGTTTCAAACCTCGGAGAGGAGATTCATAATGATTTTAAGAATGAATCGAAAAATAATTACATCACTCGGCCTCATGGTGGCGCTATAACGGCCCACTTTACGTTTTGCCCCGTAACTCTTGAACCGTAAAAAAATCTTTTTTCCCTGGATTCCTTGGGTCAAGACGCATCTCCCCATATAGGCCACGCCCATTTGCGCCAGGATAGATTTTCCGCCATCTTGAATTTTCTCCAAAACACACTTTTTGCTCCTTTTCCTACATATTTTCTTCAAATGTCACAAAAATCGGTACACATGATCTATGAGGGGGGTAAACCACCGCTCAGTTCACACGGGTGTGATTTTTTTAGACTGAGTACCAGTTATAGATAATATTTGACTCTGAAGTACAATCATTATTATTATAAAAATATATATTTATATCCCACGATTTTGTAACCCATTTTCTTTAGGTGCCAATTGACCACCAAGTAGGCCTACACCATATGACTGATGTTAAAATACAGATAAGGTTTCCTAATAAGAATGTCGTTTTCATTGTTCAAATATAATTATAATGCATCTCACACAGAGAGACAGATTTCTGACTGTTACTGTAAGATACTGTAAGTTACTGTAATATGCAATTTTGCATCAATAGACGCGTTTCTGGTACACGTAACACTGAAGAGATAGATGCGTGCGCAGACGTCGGTACCAAAATAAGCCAATGAAACGAGGCGCTCTTGAATGAAACCAGCGCGCCCCAAAACAACAGGTTTGGGGATTGGACGGAATTGATTACATGATACAGTCAGCTGTGCATTTAGTCTCAATGTTTGTAAACAAGAAACCCGTCTATTCAAACAAACACATGCATGCACGCGCATGAGGGCATGCGCGCGCGCACACGCACACACACACACACACACACACACACACACACACACACACACACAGACACGCTAAAGGCTTTTGCGAGGCAAAGATGACCGAAGCTACAGTTGTGCAGACGATTTCACTTTTTCCACACAGAACTTGACAGAAGCATTATCTAGCCCGTTTCAGCCTTTCAGGGCTACACTTTATCCAGCATTTAAGATAAAAACATTGCCACTGACTGACTCACCTAAGCCTCGGAGGTTCAAAAAGAACGCATTTCCAACGCGTGTGCAGGAGCAGCATGGCCAAAGTCTTGAGTTTATAATCCATAGAGAGAAGTTATAGCCTAATCCACGTGAAGTGTGTTGACAATTTTGAAAGCCATGACGAGATGAATGGTGAAGCATTGTTATGATGGTAGAATTAAACCACCTTCCTCTGAAAACCGTGGATTTCAAAATAAGAGCACAAGGTATTAGGCTATTATGTAGGCTACATGATTAGTTTTATTTGTTAGTCTGTTACAAGTAAATAGACCAGTGCTTGCCTACTTGACACAGTGTGACACTCTCACGCAGCCAGCAGACAGAGCGTCACCGCAGCTTCTATGCATGATAATCAAGCGCTCTAATCATTTCGTTTGATCTGCCACGCATCGGCGGCCGGCGCAACATTAACATAAAACCAAAGTAGCGAGCCTGTTTTGAAAATGTAGCAGAGTAAAAGTACAGATACTTGTGTTAAAATGTAACGGATAAAAGTAAAAAGTACCCAGAAAAATAAATACTCAGTAAAGTACAAAGTACTGAAAAATGTTACAGTAACGAAGTATTTGTACTTTGTTACTTCCCATCTATGTAGTTTTAACCAAAAATAATTCCCCTGCGCTCAAGGACATACTTTTAGGGCCTTCCTAATAAACTCCTCGATGTGGAGTGGTGGGTGGACCGGTGAGTAGTTTTGCTTTTGAAAGATTCGTTTGGTATATGCATCTTTTAGTCCAACTCGTAGCGACTGGCAAGACTACACTAGGCTACTCAAGCATTTTAATAGGGATTGGGGAAACAAACGGAGGGAACCAAATCAAAGCGACACCACTTCTTCTAGTGGTTTCTGCGTTAGGTGGAAACCAAACGACCTGTTGTGAACGAACACCAGGCTTTCCCCCAGAAAGCCTGGTGAGGCGAGGTTAGGAATCAACAGATACAGAGAGAGAGAGAGAGAGAGAGAGAGAGAGAGAGAGATAAAGACAGAGAGATGCTTAAAGGGATATTCCACTTTCAAAAATACTTTTTGTCATTTTATTGTCTAATCAGCAGGGGTGAGATGCCGTGGGCTCGGCGAGCCCACACTTCTTTTTTTCAAGCTGCACGTACGCACGCACCAGATGCACGCACACTGACACGACCCGCGCGCCGCGCTCAGCACTATCAGAAAGCCTGGTAGGCGAGGTTGGGTCAGCACGAATCCCCAGGACTGAATCCCCCTACCTGACTAGTTGCTTTGCATAACAATAGGCTACTCTCGGGTAGGCAGTTCTCACCTACATCCTCATTTACACTTGTACACGGCCGTTCGCGAAAACGTCTCCTTTTGTGAACATCTCATCTGTTAAGGTGTCTCCACACCAAACAGCCTACAGGAGACTCCTTTTGACTGTACACAGACTGCAAAGAACTGCAAAAAACTAAGCACTTATTTTTAATTTTATTTTTTTCAGACGACGCCGACTGTAGTTACTGTATGGCAGTGGTGCCAGGTCTGCTACTTAAGCAACGTTGATCCTGTTTTCCTATAATGTTGCTAGTTGTGGGTTGCTTTTGTTTGGGCTTGTTTCTGAAGTGTAGTTGCTTATTTGGCCTTGCTTTCAACATTATTTTATAAAATAACTAATGTAATAGAGTTCAGAGGTGAAAATGGTCGCTGCTTTTGGGCTTATTTTCATAGACCTGGTCGTTATTTCACTCACAGAATCTGGCAACCGAGGCAGCCGTGTTCTCCGTGCAGAGGAGGAAAAAAAAGAAAACAACAACACGGGCACTTGATGGACCATTACTAGCCTACTACTAGCTTTGCTTTGGATCCGATTGGAATAGGAATTGAGAGTTGAGATTGAGAATATGGTATTTAGTAGAAATATGCGTCGGGAAAATGTCTCTGGCTTGTTTTGGCTTGGTTTTGGAGCAGTAGCAAACTATTCTACAACTCCCTCAATCTTACCGACGGCGAGGGGCGACTGAACAAAACTGAGCAAGTCCAGTTTTCCAGTTTTCGGTCGATAACGTGTAACCACTGCCCAATCAGTCTAGCCTGATGGGGTGATTGTTGGGTGGGGTCTCAATCATTGCCAGGTCACTCCCAGCAATGGAATATCAGCCATCCCATAAATATGAAAATAAACATCTCTTTGAACATAAATGATCACACAAATGGAAAATGAAAGTCATCATAATTGAAATAAAAAATATAAAGAAAATATAATGTGACTCTGGGCAGTGGTTACATACTCCCCTCCCCTAATGGAAGAGGCTCCTTGGGGCCGAAATAAGCTTTCAGGTTCTGAACGTGATATACATCACTATGCTCTTCCTGACCTAGGAGTGACACAGAGTAGTTGACAGGGCCTAACCTTTTCTGTATCTTAGCAGGACCCTTCCACTTAGGAGCGAGTTTAGCCATGAAACCTATTTCTGCTTTAGAAAGGGGGTGATCTCTGATCCACACTAGATCTCCAGGTTCAAATGCGACCTGCTGACGCCTGAGATTATAATAGCGACCCTGTTTCTCTTGAGCTTTTGACACATTATGTCTGACACTCTCAATTAACCTTTGCTGTCTTTCCAGCAGGGCATAAGCGCTCTCATCAGGATCAGGAGCTCGGCACAGGACCCTCTCTAGTGGGCCTTTCAGTTTGCGTCCCAGGGCTACCTCGGCTGGAGTGAAGCCTGTAGTTTCCTGCCATGCCGAGTTGATTGCGAACCGGAACTCAGCAAGCCACATGTCCCATGTATTGTGTTTGTCTTTGACAAAAGATGCCATCATTGTCTTCAGGTTGCGATTGACGCGTTCGGTCATGTTTGTCTGAGGATGGTATGCAGTGGTTAGTTTCTGGACCACACCCCACTGTTGACATATCTGTGTCAGCAGATGAGAAGTAAATTGGGCTCCTCTGTCCGACACCAAGTACTTGGGGGTACCCCACCTTGTGAAGATCTCCTCTATCAGCAAGGAAACTATCTTTGGTGACTTCGCTTCTCGCATGGGAAAAAGCTCAACCCATTTCGAGAAATAATCGACCACCACCAAGAGGTATTGGTTACCTTTCCTGCTCCTAGGAAAAGGTCCCATGATGTCAACACCTAGCATAAAACCAGGCTCCTTCACGGCAGTCGATTGCAAGTGGCCTGACAGCTTAGTCAGTTGGGGCTTGTATTTTTGGCATGTGACACAGCTCTTGGTGTACTCCCATACATCCTTCCTCACATCTGGCCAGTAGGCAACGTCCAAAAGTCTCAGTAGGGTCTTTAGCCTTCCTAGATATTCCTGTTTCTCCAGTGACATCCTGTATGCCCGACGACGGATAGGAACCTCATCGTCGGTTAAGATGCTGTGTCTGACCACAGTGGTGTGACCAAGAGAGTCTGTACAAACAGATGACCAGTCGTGCAACAGCTGTTCTAGCTGCCCTTGAACGTCTTCACTGGCAGAAGCTGCTCGAACCAGTCTCTGTACAAGGTCTACCAGACATGGGTCACTTTCTTGCTTCCCTCCATCCTCCTGTCGACAGCTGGTGTAGGTACCTTTAGAAGGAGGCATTGGGACAGCAAGATACAAGTGGGCACCATGCAATGTGTCAAGTGTCAAGCTCTTGTGTGTGAAAGGGTGATATTCCAGTTTGTCCCCTCTAGTGATGGCATAGCGGGAGTTCTTGAAGTCTAGGATGATGCCAGTAAGGAACATAAAGTCTAAACCAGTTACAACTGGAAAGGCCAGGTGCTCGTCTTTCATGACCTTGACATCGACTGTGTACTGTTGACCATGAAAGATACAGTCTAATGTTGCATGACCGACGGCACTGTTGATGTTGCCGTCAGCCATCATGAACGCACCATTATTGCAAGACTTCAGTCCCTCACTGGGACCTTTAAGACGTCTCCACAAGGACTCCTGCTATGCCATCACTAGAGGGGACGTTGCCTACTGGCCAGATGTGAGGAAGGATGTATGGGAGTACACCAAGAGCTGTGTCACATGCCAAAAATACAAGCCCCAACTGACTAAGCTGTCAGGCCACTTGCCACTTGCAGGCCACTTGCAATCGACTGCCGTGAAGGAGCCTGGTTTTATGCTAGGTGTTGACATCATGGGACCTTTTCCTAGGAGCAGGAAAGGTAACCAATACCTCTTGGTGGTGGTCGATTATTTCTCGAAATGGGTTGAGCTTTTTCCCATGCGAGAAGCGAAGTCACCAAAGATAGTTTCCTTGCTGATAGAGGAGATCTTCACAAGGTGGGGTACCCCCAAGTACTTGGTGTCGGACAGAGGAGCCCAATTTACTTCTCATCTGCTGACACAGATATGTCAACAGTGGGGTGTGGTCCAGAAACTAACCACTGCATACCATCCTCAGACAAACATGACCGAACGCGTCAATCGCAACCTGAAGACAATGATGGCATCTTTTGTCAAAGACAAACACAATACATGGGACATGTGGCTTGCTGAGTTCCGGTTCGCAATCAACTCGGCATGGCAGGAAACTACAGGCTTCACTCCAGCCGAGGTAGCCCTGGGACGCAAACTGAAAGGCCCACTAGAGAGGGTCCTGTGCCGAGCTCCTGATCCTGATGAGAGCGCTTATGCCCTGCTGGAAAGACAGCAAAGGTTAATTGAGAGTGTCAGACATAATGTGTAAAAAGCTCAAGAGAAACAGGGTCGCTATTATAATCTCAGGCGTCAGCAGGTTGCATTTGAACCTGGAGATCTAGTGTGGATCAGAGATCACCCCCTTTCTAAAGCAGAAATAGGTTTCATGGCTAAACTCGCTCCTAAGTGGAAGGGTCCTGCTAAGATACAGAAAAGGTTAGGCCCTGTCAACTACTCTGTGTCACTCCTAGGTCAGGAAGAGCATAGTGATGTATATCACGTTCAGAACCTGAAAGCTTATTTCGGCCCCAAGGAGCCTCTTCCATTAGGGGAGGGGAGTATGTAACCACTGCCCAGAGTCACATTATATTTTCTTTATATTTTTTATTTCAATTATGATGACTTTCATTTTCCATTTGTGTGATCATTTATGTTCAAAGAGATGTTTATTTTCATATTTATGGGATGGCTGATATTCCATTGCTGGGAGTGACCTGGCAATGATTGAGACCCCACCCAACAATCACCCCATCAGGCTAGACTGATTGGGGTGTGGACACTTACAAAATGTTTGCTGCACCTGGGCGCCCGAGGGCTGCCAGACCAGTGTGAAACACTGAGAGGAGAGGAGCAAGAGGATGATTCCCCAAGACCTTGCTTTCTGAAGTCTATGATAGATTATTGCAGTTTAGTGGCTAGTTCTTTTGAAGACTACGGAAGACCACTGAAGGATATTGGATCTTTTCCATCTCCCTATTCCATTGGATGAATGAACAGTTCCATGGAGGATTATTATACGGACCTTGAATCTGAGATCAAGAGGTGGTAATAGGGGAATTGCCATCCCCACCACATAGACTGAGTTCCTTTTGTTTCTTTTTTGGACATTTAAGTTGAATTATCAATAGTGCCTGGACACTTAAGCTGAAAGAGCTCCCTTTAGTTGACCCTTTTTGAGGACTTATTATTTGATTTTTGAGTAAGTGAACACTTTCTTATTTGAAACTTTATTTGTTTATTTACTTAATTCATTAATTTCAGCTAATGCTATTTTGCTAATTCCTTTTTGATTTATTCTATACTGACCCACCACCTCCCTCATTTCGCTATAACTAATGCTTCTGTTTATATACCAGCAACCGTTATAAACGTTCCCGACCCGCTGCCGAAAACCTGACGATGAGCTCCCGTTCGGCAACATACGCTATCCGCCGCCGAATCGTCGACGAATCTGTGCGGTTAAAAGTGGCCTCTAGTTTACTTCAAAAGAGTGGAAGAAAAACGAAGCTGTGTGTTGTTTTGTCAGAGCTGCATGCATAGCGGAGGGAGAGTTCCGAAAGTGTCTATGATTGTAAAGTAAAGTCTATGTTGTGTAAAGTTATTTTATATTTGATATAAAGAAATACATTAATTGAAACACATTAATTGAAACTAATTAACAATGTAACTAAATAATAAGAAATATAGTTAGGCTACATTAAAAATGTTGTGATGTTGAATACAGTATTTCAACTAGCACCGCGCGGCAGGCATGCGTGCACACATGCGCGTGCACGCGCGCACATACGTGACGTCATGAATTTAGAGGGGTACCACTTCTAAAATCCATATCACACCACTGCTAATCAGGCTTTTGTGAGCACCCCGGACAGATTTTAATTTGCTTGATTCAGTATTCAGACATTTAAAGCCACGTTTTCATTACAGTTTCCTACAAAATAATTAGCATAACTTGCTGGAAGTTTGTTTTTTTGGGTTGTTTTCACATGCCATCATTGGCAGCAAAGGTTCTGGTATAGCGCACAGTAGGCCTATGAGTACACAGTATATGAGCGATTGAAGTAATGTTGGAGAACCCCGCCGTTTATGCCCATATATGGTGTTCTGCGATGTCAGTCAATGATGTGACGTTAGTCAGTGAGATGTCGGACATCGTTTCAGCATGCGGCTGTTACCATTACGGAGACACTGTTTAGTATCAGTGATTTCAGCATGCGGACCGACATTCCGTAAATGAATCGCTAGATTTAAAATGTCTTAAAAATACAGATCCTTCTTGAAGAATTTGAATATTGTGTAAAAGTACTTCTTGAAACTTGCATATAGATACATTGGACATTCAGTGAATTATTCTAAACCTTTTTTTTGTTAAAACTTTTGTTTTGGCATTTCTATGGCATACATGAATATCAAAAGTCCATATTTCAAAACATCACAATATTACACGAGACCACTCAAAACAAGGATTTATAATAGAGAAATGTCAACCTTGTGAAGTCAGAGTTGCTTGAAGTCCAGTGGGAAGTTTCCGATGTCAGTTATGATTTGGGATGCTAGGACATCTGCAATGCTTTTGACAAAATATTCACATTTTTCGAGAAGGATCTGTTCTGTACATTTAAAAAAGGAGTGGTTTTGGACTATAGGATGGTTTCCACAGCAGACAGCATGGTGAAGACATACAGTATACTGTCTACTCTAGAGTACAGTACAGTCTCTCCAACATGAATATACAGCATGAAGACAGTTCAATAATTCATCACGACAAAGCTATACTGCACATTCTGCAGGCAGCCATGCAATACAGGACCAAGAAACAAAACCATCACTCTGTTGTCTGTGTGTGTGTGTGTGTGTGTGTGTGTGTGTGTGTGTGTGTGTGTGTGTGTGTGTGTGTGTGTGTGTGTGTGTGTGTGTGTGTGCGTGTGCGCTGCCGCGTGTACACAAAACCTTCCCCCTGTTGTTGCTTGCGTGTTGTGTGTCAGTGCACAAAACCGTGGCGGAAGTAGCTTTGCGATTTTATTTACAAAAGCAAGCGTAGCAACAGCAGCACGAGGTAGAAAGTACTCCGTTACAAGTAAAATGCCTGTATTCGAAATGTTACTTGGGGAGAAGTACAAAAAGTATTGGCATAAAATCTGTAAGATACTAACGGAGTAAAAGTACTCAAATGGTTCAAAATTGGGCTCGAGTAAGCTTGGGTATTTGCACGTTTCGATAGTTTATACATTCATATTTCCAACCCACTAATGCCCTATTTTATATATAGAGCTTAAGTTGTTGCGACCGTCAGGTAGTATGAAAAGCTCCACCGTCTGTCTTCCTGTCTGTGTCTGTCTGTCTGTCTGTCTGTCTGTCTGTCTGTCTGTCTGTCTGTCTGTCTGTCTGTCTGTCTGTCTGTCTGTCTGTCTGTCTGTCTGTCTGTCTGTCTGTCTGTCTGTCTGTCTGTCTGTCTGTCTGTCACGTCACATCACACTTTTGCCCTACTCTTATCTCCGGCACCGTTGCCCCTGTCCATGCCAAACTTTGCACACACACTCCTTGGCTGCCAAACCACAACCTCCATCATTTCTCACATGGCCCTCTTAGTGCCACCATGAGGCCGATTTTTGAAAAACACATTTTTGGACACTGCTCCTACAGATTTTGCCCTAAAATCACACAAAGTGTTACACAGTATCTCTACAGTCATGTCATCAACATGGATCTGTCCCATTTCTCATATTCCCTTCTGATTGGCTACGATTGATTTCCTTCAAAGGTTTGTGTATGCGACCTGCCGGTCGCTTATCGTAATTATATTCTAAATCTGCAAAGTAACTACTAGAATGGCACAGTCACACTGCAATTTCATTCTACATACTGTAATGGCTATGAGGGCAGATTTGCCAATGCATTTCAATGGGAATGGAGTGCCATTGTAATGCATTGGCAGAATCTGTCCTCATACTGTAGGTAGAACTATAAAGATGCAATTGGAAATCGTTGGAAAGTGTGTTGTCGTTGTCGTGACACGAATTATGCAAATTAGTTGTGTCATTCGAATTTTACCCATTCAGGTCAATGGGGAATAAATTAATTGCCATATATGGAAATATCTGTGTCAGTCCCATATATGGATTGATTGATTGATTGATTGATTGAAGACTTTATTAGAAGTTTGCATAAAAAAAGGTACAGTTTCATGACGGTACAGTTCACTGGTACAAGGTCTACTGAAAGGAGATCCTAGAAAAGAATACGCTTATTTCCATAGGAAACCATTGAAGTATCTCATATAACATTGAATGACAGACGGATAGAACACAGTACTATGCAGTAGATAGTCAGGAAAAAGTAAATAAAAATAAAATAAACAGTGCAAAAAATATATACAGTAGGTAAATACAAAGAAGGGTCAGGGGAGGCTGGGGGCTAGGTTTGTTATTGCCAGTTGCGAATGGCTGCCATCTGTAAGTGGTTTTTCAGGGCGATTTTAAAGGATGCTAGGGAACCACACTCCTTTAAGGCCTTTGGTAGGGCGTTCCACAAAAGAACGGAGATCACTGATGCCATCAATAATAGACCCGTTTCTTGTTTACAAACATTGAGACTAAATGCACAGGTGACTGTATCAAGTAATCAATTCCTACCAATACCCAAACCTGTTGTTTTGGGGAGCGCTGGTTTCATTGGCTCATTTTGGTACCGACCTACACATGCATCTAGTTCTTATCAGTGTAACGTGGACCAGAAACCCGTCCATAGGCCCATATCTTGGAAAGCCAAACTGTGTCAGTCTCATGTGGTCTACGATGTCAGAGAGTAAAAAGTACAATGTGATGTTGGGTGCGTTCGGAAACCCGCACCGGGTGTGTGCTCAGTGTAGTGAGTGCAGTGGGCGTGGCGTTGGAGAGTGCGTTCAGTGTGGCTTATTTACGAACGACCAGTTAAGACTGAGTCAGCTGTGTGCTTTTTCACTCTGAACTCTGAAGGTAAACTTCCTTAAAAGCAGCAGTTGCTAACGTAACGTTGATATTGAAAGGAGATGTAATTCATAATATTGGCATACCTGCTGTTAGTTTACATGTTGATGCGTGTGAAACTATCAAGCCCAAACGACCAATAAAGCTGTAAATGCTGCATTTGCGGTCATTTCCTCCATTGTTCACAGCTGAGAAGCGCTCGAGACACGGCGATGAAAACCAACCAATCAAAACACCACACTGACGCACCACAGCGCCTAACCCCATCTTCTGAGTAGGGTTGGTGAGTGCGTGCACTCAACACACCAGTGCGCCGCGCACTGGATTTCCGAACGACAACGCACCAAGTGCACCGAATAAACGAACGACAACATGGCACACCGGTGCGTTGAGTGCGCATTTCCGAACGCGCCCGTAGTGAAGTAGAAGTACGAAGCATCGAACAATGAACATACTCCAGTAAAGTACAGTTACTTGAGTAAATGTACTTAGGTACTTTCCACAGCTATACGGTCATATACTGTATAAAGTACAACCACGACAGAGGAGAGTAAACAAGCCTGGTTCCACGCCAGTGCTTCTTCCTCTTGTCAGATCTTCCCTGTCAATCTCAGCCGGACCCAATTAAGCCAAATAGGCCTAGAATCATTTAGTGCTTTAACTACTGAAAAATAGCAGATATACAAGCTCACAGCGCAGCACCGAGTGCCGCGCTGCGAGCTTGTAGATATGCTATTTTTGAGAAGAAAAAAGAATCTTTGAATATTTATTTTTAAAAGCGAACATCTGTGACTCAAATATTTGCTTCTGGGTGGTCCCTGGAACAACATATTTTGAGATGGGGGTCCGCGGGCCAAATGCATGTAATTTTGGAGGTCCTAGACATGAAAAAGCTTGAGAACCACTGATTTAGAAGAAGGGTTTAGGAGACATTTATAGAATGGGGTCAAAAATATTCAAAGACTTGCACAAATGTTTTTCAAAAATAGCAGATCTACAAGCTCGCAGCGCGGCACTCGGTGCCGCGCTGTGAGCTTGTATATCTGCTATTTTTCAATAGCTAAAGCATAAAGCAATGGTTAAAGTGGTTCAAATCTAACATGATGCAGGTTTTGCGTTCCCGGACTAACTAGCTTAAAAGGATAGAGAGACAATGGAGGCTGCTGTAAGATATATAACCCTCCCAAAATAACTCATTATATCCACCATGACCCACTGTGATGAGACAATGGCAGCCGCGCGCGCACGCACACGCACACGCACACACACACACACACACACACACACACACACACACACACACACACACACACACACACACACACACACACACACACACACAGTGTGTGGTGTGGCGTTATGAAAGGCTTGTCCTCAATTCAGGAGAATGCTGCAGCTGTGTAGTTTTTTTTTAAATGTATTATTATTTCACGGTGGACCAACAGTGCCCCCCTGCGTCCATGTGGGGTACAGCGGCTCACATCCACTCTGCTCATCACTGGCATGAGAGAGAGAGAGAGAGAGAGAGAGAGAGAGATCCAATCAGGAGATAGATATTGCCTATCAATGATCTGGAGAGATGCAGAGACTCCTGTGACGGCACAAACACTCCATAGCAATGATTACTATCAAAATACTTTAACCGTTTTACAACTTAAAATTCACAAAAAGAAAAAAAGAAAAGAGTCACAAAAACCCTATATCCGATCAGTCCTCAGATTTGGCGCTGGAAACTGCCAATGATCTGGTCTGCTCAGTTATCCATACCCTAAGCCAGAGAATCTCGTTTGTCATATCTGTACTGTTCATTACCATTTGTTGCCCAAAGTATTCAGCCCCTGCTCTAAAAAAAAAACAGCTCCCCCATAGCCCCTCCCGTCCTGGAACCACCGCTGATGACGGTGGTGACACTGACAGTCATGTTTCAGGGCTAGTATTGATACAACTAAACCAGTAAGATTCCCTAATCGGGAGATAAGCGACCGTCAGGTCGCAGCGTGATTTTAGGGCAAAATGTGTAGGAGCAGTGTCCAAAAATGTTTTTGAAAAAGTCGGCCTGATGGTGGCGCTATATGGGACAGATCCATGTTGATGAGATGAGTGTAGCCATACTGCGTACCGATTTGCGTGATTCTAGTGCAAAATCTGTAGGAGCAGTGTCCAAAAATGTGTTTGAAAAAATCTGCCTGATGGTGGCGCTATATTAGCCTGATAAATCAGTCCGCACATTACCACCCCCTGTTGGTGGGTGGTGTGTAGTGTGGACTGACCCCAGAGATTTAATATTTTATTTCTTCTCCGCCCGAGGAGCGGGTGAATTGAATGGGCCAATCAGGGTTGTATGCTTGGGGCACGTGGTTTGGCGTCTGGTGGATTCCCAAGGCTGGTCCGGTCCCAGCCCCCTCCCTCCAGAGCTCTTTTGCCCACGTGAGAGTGTCCTAAAACAGTAAAACTGGCACCACCAGCTCATTAACAGTGACATGACACATGAAGAGAACTCGTTTAGTCAATGACCATATTGACATGGAGCAGCACAAACTGGGGTTTGATTAATCAACCTAATTAAAAGCTCCTGGATGTGGAGTGGCAGGGTATATGTTTCCTGTGGGCCCACAACAACAACAACGTACACAAATAGCATCAGCTGCACCCTGACTCTGTTTGACCTGAATAGAACGCAACCTTAATTAACTTAACGTTGTTAACACCTGTGTTTCATGTCAGACTGGCTGCTCTGTGTGGAAATAGCGGTCTGCTCACGCGTCTAATCAGTTCCCCGTTGTTCGGCAAATAATTAGCATCGTTATGCTTTTCAGAAAACTCCCAAGGTCAGCTTCATTAAAAAGTTGGTCAAGGTGAGATGATTTATTGGGAGGGGAAAAAAAGAACAATAAAAAGGAAACCTGTAAAACTAAAACAACTCGATTTATTGACTTATTGTAGCTTTATCCACAAGTTTCCAACGTCCAGTGTTGAGGAAGTTAAAGATACATGTAACTGAGTTATGTAACTAAGTTACACTTTGCTGTAACTCGCTGGTAACTGAGTTACATTCATATTTCTGTAACTCGTCAAGTAACTGAGGGTCATTTTTCGCTCAAGTTACAAGTTACAAGAAGTTACAAGCGAAGTTATAATTTCACAAGTTTTGTTAAGATTGATGATCAAATGTGCTCAACAGATCATCATAACATTATATTAAGAACACAGATGTTTACTAAAGAAAATGTCAACCTTTTTGTCAAAGTTCAGCCTACAGAAATAAAATGACTCATTTCACTTCTTTTCAATCATAGCTTCACTGAACCAACACAGACAATAGTTTTGGGGATTTAACGCGTGTGGCCGGGCCTGGGCTTTCCTCTTTCCCTCCCTCTTGAGAATTCCCACGCACGGGCGCGCCGGGCCATTGGGAAAAGCGGGACAACTCAGAACAAAGGCCAATCTTTGAGTAGCAGCATCAGCAGTGCTATAGAGCTCTGTAGTGCTGAGTAGCAGCAGCAGCGCTATAGAGCTCTATAGCGCTGAGTAGCAGCAGCCCACAGAGCCATCACATTGGCCCCACTGGCTTGGCTATCATCTGAATACCGGCCCGCTACTCCCTAGCTTCCTTGACTACTCCTAGTGGCCCAATCACAGGCTCCAGTGGGATGGCCCAGGAGTTCCACCCAATCATATTACAGGCTTTACAGCTGATCTACAAATGAGACCTAAAATCACAGTAACCTCTCATTGGTTAGTATTTGGGGCCTTGCGGCGTGTCCGAAAGGCAAAGAAATCTGGCGTGCGACCGCGTGTAAAGAGGGCCTCTCCAACTCCTTTTCCCGGGCTGAATCAGGGGCCCAGCATGTCCCTGGCGCCGGGCCCTCGGTAGGATGTTTTGGTGAAGCTTACGGTGAGGGGTAGTACAGGAGCTTTAAAAACACTGAACCATTGAGATGTTGCTGCAAGCAATCTTATTGTTAAAGGTTGAATTATTGTGACCAAATCAATGCTGCAAACAAATCATCTTTTGAGTATTGTCCGTTGATTCTTCTTTTGCCTCCTTGTGGTGGACATGATGACTTGAGACATCTTGTCTTAATTTAGGTGTGTGTGCGTGCGTGCGTGCGGCTGGGTGCGTGCTTGCGAGAGAGAGAGAGAGAGAGAGAGAGAGAGAACCTGCACAACATTCTGTGTGCATTGTCAAAGCTCCCAGACAAACAGAGAGTTTATCAACCTCACAGTGTTGCCATGTCTGCTTATTTTAAGTGACGTTGGGCTTGTTTTCCTGTAGTTGCTAAAAAACAAATAGAAATTCACCTCTTGGTTTAAGTGACCTACAGGGTTTGTACTTTGTTTTCATTGACCTGGTTGCTTGTCTTTCTCGCAAGATCTGGCAACACTGGACACAAACACAGAGACAGACAAGATAAGGTAAGATTCACTTCCAAATCAAACACACAACTTGCAGTGACCGAGGTCCAGGTGACTTTAATCTGCGGCTGACTCTGTCATATGAAGACTTTGTAAACTTAAAATAAACTTCAGTGAACATTCTAGAGGAGGGACTGTTACCAGTACCACTGCTTTTGTTGTTTCACTCGGGAGAAGAAATGGCTTCCACGTCGTCTCTTCCAGAAAAAGATTCAACTTGCCCTGTGTGTCATGACATCTTCACTGATCCCGTGCTCCTGTCGTGTAGCAGCAGCTCTTGTAAAGCCTGTCGGCAGCAATTGTGGAGAAAAAAGCCAATAAAGGAATGTCCGTTTTGCAACAAAATGAATTCTTGCGAAGCTCTGAAGAACCTGTGTGAGGCCTTCTTACGGGAGAGAGAGCGGAGAGCTTCGAAACGTAAGAGAACTCCATCGGGGTCTGAGGATCTATGCGGTCTGCACGCTGAGAAACTCAAACTGTTCTGTCTGGGATGTCAGCAGCCAGTGTGCGTTGTGTGTCGAGATTCCAAAAAACACACCGACCACAGTTTCAGACCCATCGATGAAGCTGCCCTGGATTACAAGGAGGAAGTGCGGACGTCACTGAAGCCTTTACAGGACAAACTGGAGGTATTTAATAAATGTAAAACAAACTGTAGTCAAACAGCAGGATACATTCGGTTCCAGACCAGCCACGTAGAGATGCAGATTCAAGAGCAGTTTGTGAAGATGCATCGGTTTCTACAAAAGGAAGAGGAGGCCAAGATCGCTGCACTGAGGGAGGAAGAGCAGCAGAAGAGTCAGATGATGCAGGAGAAGATTGATGCTCTGAACACAGACATATCGACCCTTTCAGACACCATCAGAGCCATAGAGGAGGAGCTGAGAGCTGAACACATCTCATTCCTGCAGAACTACAAGACCACAGTGCAAAGAGTCCAGCTCACACTGCCGGACCCACAGCCGATGTCTGCAGGAGCGCTGATAGACGTGAACAAACACCTGGGAAACCTGACCTTCAGAGTCTGGGACAAGATGAAGGACACTGTCTCCTACACCCCCGTCATTCTGGACCCCAACACTGCCCATCCACAACTCATCCTGACCAAGGTGAGATGGCAGTCCTTAACAGAATGGCGACTGGGGATCCAAACAACTAATCAAACAGCCGTTCCTGACAACCCGGAGAGGTTCGACCACAGGGTCCGTGTCCTGGGCTTCAACTCAGGGATTCACCGCTGGAATGTCACGGTCGGAGACAATACAGTACACGCTGGGCAGTAGGTATGATGGCAGAGTCTGATAAGAGGAAGGGGAACGGAGTGGGTCAGCACATGACAATAATGTTATATGGTGGCAAGTACATAGCACACTCCCAGGCCCAGGGGTCACTATGTTATCTCCCAGTGGAGCAGAAACCTCAGAGGATCAGAGTCCAGCTGGACTGGGACCAAGGAAAGCTGTCCTTCTCCGATGCCGACACCGACACACACCTGCACACCTTCACACAGAGCTTCACCGAGGCACTCTTTACGTTCTTTCGCATCAGCACTTCTCAGACTCTCCCTCTGAAGATCTTACCAAGGGCGATCTGTGTAGATCCGGGTGACGACGAAGACAACAATGATAGTGGCGGTCATCAAGGTCAAGCCAGCCTCGCAAGCCTGCGACGCCCTGTGAGCTTGTAGATCTGCTTATTAAGAGTGTCAGCTAAATGCCTAAACTGTAAACTTATTATCAAACAGCCAAAGTATGTACAGCATAAAGTTAAAGTGGTTAATGTATGCTCTCTATTAATAATCAAAATCTACAAAGTAACTTGTAATTGAAGTTGTCAAATAATTGCAGTGGTGTAACAGTTCAAGTGAGGGGGGATTGGGGGGGGGGGGGGGGGGGGTGTATGTATGTTCTTCATATCAAGCCAAGCTCTGTGGAACTGGGAGTGACTTTGGTCAAATGAGCAGTGCAGTGGTGGAAAAAGTAATGACATGTTTTACTTAAGTAAAAGTATCAATACAGCAATAAAGAAATACTCTGTTACAAGTAAAAGTCCAGAATAAAAAAAAAGAAAGAAAAAATACTTAAAGGGGCACTCCACCACTTTTCAACCTATGTTCACATAATTGGTCCTCACTCAAAAATAGCTTTTCTTTTTTTTTTCTTTTTTTTTTTTTTTCAGAGGAGGGCTGTGGGCAGGTCAGAAACCCATAGTCTTGTGACATCATCGATTGCCAATCCAAAATAGCAGATCTACAAGCTTACAACACACTTGTAGTTCAAAATGAATACAGATGATGTAGATGATGATGTTATATGATGTTGTGTCATAGTATGTTATGTTATGTTATGTAGCATCTAGCATCTTTAATCTGGAGGGAATATTAGAACAAACGTTGCAGATCTACAAGCTCACTTCCAGCTTTGAGTAGTAGGTCAAGTTTTTTTTCAACTATTGAGGGTTTTAGGTGGTTAAATGTTAAAATACACATGAAGACAAATCTAACATATTAACACTTTGACTGCCACAATGTTAAGGGTTTTAAGGGTAAAACCCTTGCCACCATAGACGGCCATTCATTTTTGACGGAATAAATTGAAAATGGTAGGATGTACGAAAATTGACAAAAAGAGAATATAGAGTCGGAACCTTAGCTTTCACCATAAAAATTTCGCCCTGCTGTGGTGTTCTGCTGTGGAGAAACCTGAGGGAGAGCGAAAGCTGTACAGATGAAAAAGGAGCATCAGAAATTTACTTTCTGAGATAATTGAGGTCAAAGGAAAAAAACTTTCAGAAGCCCTATAAACAAATTGGTAAATGGTACAAGAACACACAGTACCTCTAAATGAAGAACAGGGTACCGGCCATAATGCTGTAAAAAAAAAGTTAAAAAAAAGTTGTACCGTGGTCTAGTTATAAGGCAGGAAAGTGGAAGAAGCCAGGAGACTGACAGAGGCTCTTTTTTCATCTTCCCAGGATGAAGGAGAGACAGAGTAGAATCCACTGTGTTTTGACCTGGGATTTTTTATTCAAGCCTTCAGTTAGACATCAGACATCTCAAAAATAAAGATAAAAACTCTGATAAAGATTAAAAAAAAACTTTACATTGCTGTTTCACTTCAGTATAGTTTAGATGTGTTCCATTGCAATCATCATTTTAGTCACTTCAAACTAAAACGGTCAAACTACCCTGAGCAATTCAAAGTCATAATACATAAAATTAAATAAAAATTGATGTACATTCATATGGAAATGTTTGTATTGACAAAGTCAAGCCAACTGCGACAAACTTCACCATGTTAGAATCCAGACCAGGCAACTGCAAGTAAGAGTAATTATGGGAAAAAAATACATAATTACCATAAGGTATATATAATTATTTGCTATACATTTTATATACACAGGTACATATATTTCCAAAATAGCAGATCTACAAGCTCATAGCCCGGCACCGCGCTATGAGCTTGTAGATCTTCCATTTACATATGATGCCTAATAGCCGATCTACAAGCTCATAGCCCAGCAAGGCACTATGAGCTTAGTATTTTCATGGCTCTCCTTTTAGTAGACCTTGTACCAGTGAACTGTACCGTCATGAAACTGTACCTTTTCCTATGCAAACTTCTAATAAAGTCTTCAATCAATCAATCAATCAATCAATCCCTTCTTTGTATTTACCTACTGTATGTTTTTATACTGTTTTTTATTTCCCCCTTTTTTCCTGACTATATCTACTGCATAGTACTGTGTTCTATCCGTCTGTCATTCAATGTTATATGAGATACTGCAATGGTTTACTATGGAAATAAGCCTAGTCTTTTCATGGATCTCATGATCTCCTTTTAGTAGACCTTGTACCAGTGAACTGTACCGTCATGAAACTGTACCTTTTCCTATGCAAACTTCTAATAAAGTCTTCAATCAATCAATCAATCAATCAATCTCTCTCTCCCCAACTTTCTCTCTTGTATCATGGCTGTAAGGTTTATTCTAACGCAGTTGGTTCTCTAGCGGAAAAAAAGAGAGAGAGAAAGAGAGAGAGAGAGAGAGAGAGGAAGAGAGAGAGGAAGAGAGAGAGGAAATCTGAGCAGGCTTAGCAAACAACGTTGGCACCAGGTTACTTTTAGAATAAAACACGATAAAACTATAAAAATACAATGAGGATTACCACTGGGATTCTTTTTCGATCTCCATCTCGCTGGATTGGTCAGACTGCGACGTTTGCGAGTGACTTATAGTGGTTGTTTTGCTGGGATGTGTTTGTTTTGCACTAAATGGAGCATCTGTCCTCCTTTCTCACCAAGCTAAGCTAAAGAGGCGTCAATTGGGTATGGCAAGCTATGGCAGCTGCCATACCTTGGCTACAGGGGGAATATAATAAAATGTACTGTAATCGTGCCTGTTGTCAAGGTATGGTAACATGACTGGTGTCTTGCACGCGAGCCTCGCGCGCGTGAAAGACACCAGTCATGTTGCCATAACTTAGCTTTTTCTGAACTGACGCCGCTGAGCTAAACGCCCTGCTCAATCGGTGGTCCGCGCGCGGACCACCTGTTGTGATCCGAGATGAGCATAATCATCTCTCATCTCATGCTTGCTCTCGGAGCGACGTCGGCGACCCCCCAAACACGGCAATACACCACTGTATGTATCAATCAATCAATCTAGCAACAACCACTTACTTTATATAGCAGTTCTTTTCGCTGCGACGCCGCGGCTCGGTGGTCCCTGGTGGCCTGGTCGATGAACCATGACGATCCAGTAAAACTTTTCAGATCACATGTAACGGCTGTAGAAGTAGTCCTCAGTAGTATAGTAAAGCACTAAACTAAACCCCCCCCCAAACACATGGCTGCTGCTTCTTGCCAAAGTTGCCGTCCATCCAGCAATCCCAGGCCTGGGGAGGACGGTCATGTACCAAATCACCATGGTAACACAAGGTAACACAAGCTGATTGGCCACACAATGGTAACCATGGTGATTTTAGTCATTCCAGGGCCCAGGACGGCTGAATCCAAGCGTCAGTGATACATATGCTCCTAATCTTGTGTTAATTAAAAAAAAGACATTCCGGCGTCAACTGACGCCGGTGGCAGCGCGGGGGGGGTAAAAGCGTGACGTCATATGACCTCCGTGGCGGTCAAAGTGTTAATAGAAAGCATAACATGTAGGCTAACACCAGTAAGACTCCCTAATCGGGAGCTAAGCGACCGTCAGGTCACATGGGACAGATCTATGTTGATGACATGAGTGTAGATATACTGTGTACCGCCTTGTGTGATTTTAGGGCAAAAACTCGGCCTGATGGTGACGCTAAATGGGACAGATCCATGTTGATGACATGACTCTAGTCTAGACATACTGTGTATCGCTTTGCGTGATTTTATGGCAAAATGTGTAGTGTCCAAAAATGTGTTTGTCAAGAATCGGCCTCATGGTGGCGCTAGAAGAGGGGCATGTGAGAAATGAGGGGTGGAGGTTGTGGTTTGGCAGCTAAGGAGTGTGTGTGTGTGCAAAGTTTGGCATGGATAGGGGCAACGGTGGTGGAGATATGAGTAGGGGAAAAGTGTGACGTGACGGACAGACTGACTGACAGATTGACAGAGACTGACAGCCGGTGGAGGTTTTGATAGTATACTGCGACCTGACGGTCGCAAAAACACAGATCATAGTGCTGTAAAACATGTCTTTGAAGCTATCTATGAAAAAAGGAAGGTTGAGATTTTTTCTTTTTTTCTTTTGTTTAGTTTTTTGATAATTGCGTTTTTATTATTTCTTATAAACCAATTAAGTTATCAATAGAATTTGAATAGTTTTTGTTGTTGTTTTTGTCTAATCAGGCTTTTGGGAAGACAGTTTTTGTGTTGCTTGATTCAGTAGATAGACACACACATTTTATCAGACACGCCCCCTTCCTACACAAACCCATTGTAACTTCATTTTAACCATGATAGATTCATAGTAAACATTTGGTTCTGGTGACTCATACTGCCGTCCTAATGCGTGAAAAGGCTTTTTTTACAATACAAAGTAAAGAGAGCATTCTACATAGATTTACATTTCCGCCCATTGTAGGAATGTGTTCAAATGACTATATCTCCCTTTTCAATTCAGATATTGACATTTGGTCTTTTCTGCAGAGGGATGTCCTGGCTTGTATTCCAAGTCTCAGAGCTTCCATTGTGAATCTACATGAGTTTATTGCCTCAACCCTCAGACGGACAGGCTTTATTTTTAGTTTGTGGTAACTTATATCAATTTCAACACTTTTGCAGTAACATGTTTGTATACAAGAATCAATTTCATGTATGGGAGGCCTTAGAGATGAGGAAAAACTATGTTGTGTTTGGTCCTGCCTCCGGTAGGGGTATCTCGAAAACTAAAGCACTTTTTGACTGTTTGACACTCTAAGGGTTCATTACATTTACTCTGATCTTGCACTCTGTATGTCGTTCTGCCTAAGAGCATCTGCTAAATGACGTACATTGTAAACAAACTGTGTGAAATATTATAGTACAGTACAGTACAGTACAGTACAGTACAGTACAGTACAGTAACTATCAGGCCTGGAATTCCGTCATTTTAGGGTCAAGGCCACTTGGCCTTTGGTGTTGTCTAATTTTTGAAATGCCAGGGCAGGAAGGCCATCAAATAAAACAAGATGATGATAACCTAATCTGCAGTGAAATAGACAAAGTATGGTATTTACAATCTGATCCATGCTCAACCCTGGACCAATCAAAGTCACTGGATTGGTTTAAAGATGGGGATTCGGGGGAGTTAAAATCTAAAAAAAGTGTCTACTGTCTAAATATGGATAAGACAAAGAGTCAGAGACAGAGGAGAAAGTGGTTCAGTCAGCTGGGGCATTAAGGCCACTGTGGCCTCAGGGCATGCCAAATGTTTGAGAGGCCAAACTGAGGGGCAAACTGAGGGGCAACCTTCAAGGCTTCCATAAAATTCTTGCTAGGTACAGTACTGTAGCAGAGTTCTCCAACTCTTCTGGCCCAGGTCACCCCTGTACATAACATTTTTTTTTTTTTTGTAGATTTAAAAAGAAAGCAACAAGTGTACAGTGCGTTACTCAAGTAACTGAAGTGAAATTGATTAAATTAATTCAATCAAAATATGATAATTTTCCACTGTTTGTGGGCATGCCCAAGAATAAAGGAGTTTTGGGAGGAGGTTAGAAAAGAGTTACAACAGATACTACTTATCAACATTGCGCTAGATCCAAAACTCTTTTTACTAGGCCTTTACCCGATTGGTCTTAAGATAAAAAACTGCGAAATAAAATTCCTGGACCTTGGGTTCTTACAAACCAAAAGGGTTATCGCCCTTTCATGGAAAAAGACAGGGAAACCTAGCATTGCTCAGTGGTTTAAGGAACTATCTTTGTGTCTTCCCTTAGAAAGAATCACTTACACTCTCAAAAATAAACAAGAGCTATTTGAGAACATTTGGGGGAATTTCATTCAATATGTCAAGGGCAATGATCTCTCTCACTTAATGGAGGAACCAGGAGTAAGGTAGCCGCAGCCTCTCTGCAGTCAATTGTCCGGCCGTGTGGCATGGAACTCTGGGAGTTACTGTGAATGTTATGTGCTCTTTGTATCAGAATTATTTAATATTTTTATGTGTTGTGTCAATGTCAGTTGTTTTTTGTATGGTGTTGTATTCTTTTTTCTTTTCTTTTTATCTTCATGTCTTGTCTGTAAGCAGTCTTTTTTATTGTCAAGTAAATGTTGTCTTGTTCGTCAAAAAAAAAAAAAAAAAAAAACTAAATAAACATATTGTTTAAAAAAAAATATGATAAAAGTATTCTGAGGCACCCCTGGACTAAATTGTGTCAAGGCACCCATTTTGAGAGGGGGGGGGGGGGAGAGGAGGGGAGGGGGGAGAGGAGGGGGGAGAGGAGGGGAGCTGCACTGACGCTCTGACAGGCGGTTGGCTAAAACACTAGACCGGGATTTCTCAGCCCCTACGAGGACTCAACTTCAGGATTGGATGAATGATTTATACATCGTTTCACACTGTGTGTGTGTGTGTGTGTGTGTGTGTGTGTGTGTGTGTGTGTGTGTGTGTGTGTGTGTGTGTGTGTGTGTGTGTGGGCGTACAGAGAGAGAGAGAGAGAGAGAGAGAGAGAGAGAGAGAGAGAGAGAGAGAGAGAGAGAGAGAGAGAGACAGAGACAGAGACAGAGAGAGAGAGAGAGAGAGAGAGAGAGAGACAGAGAGAGAGAGAGAGAGAGAGAGAGAGAGAGACAGAGACAGAGAGAGAGAGAGAGAGAGACAGAGAGAGAGAGAGAGAGAGAGAGAGAGAGAGAGCATAATGTGCAACAGTTTTGTGTGCTCTGCTAAAGTTCCTCCTCTTCCCAGATGTGTGACGAAACAGAGAGTTTGCTATTCTCACCGTGTTGCCATGTCTGCTAATTATAAGCAATGCTGGGCTTGTTTCCCTGTAGAGTCGCTTGTAGATGGGGGGGGGGGGGGCTTGTTCCTAGTGTAGTTGCTAAATATGGCCACATTGGCTATTTAAAGTGATCCCTGGCTAATACGACAAATATGCCTTAATACATTATAATTGTCCTCTATAACTACAATGTAAAATTAAAAACATCTCAAATATTTTATTTCTTCTAGAAATAGCTAATCTTTCAGTCAAGCGTGATTATGGATCCAACTGGGAAAGATGGATGGAAACGGCATAGAGCGCTCGTTTTCACAGTTATTGTCCACGACATTGCAAGCGGCGCGAAGGCCAGCGGACCTCGCCAGGGCCGCGCGGCCGGCGGAGCGCCGCGCGAGTTACGAAGCCGTGGTGAATGCAATCGTTATATTTATGCCCAGGCCGTAAGGCCTGGGCAAGCGCACGATAAACGCCATGATAATTGGGTTTTGGTGCACCTCGCGCGGTCCAAGTGACTACAACGGAGCGCTCCCTACGTCCGGTTCAGCCAATCACAAGCTTAAAAAAAGAGTCCGGGGCGTGGTTATCCATCTTTCCCAGTTGGATCCATAATCACGCTTCAGTCAATAGGGGAAATGTCTGTCGCAAGTTGATGATGTCATAAATGTTGTGTGGTCTAATTTATGGCATGCATGTGCAAAATAAACCACTAATTTTTTTTAATGATAAAAACAAACGGTTTTTGACATACAAGGTTTCCACCCGAAAACGACAATATACAAGTACACCTCTGCGTTTGAGTGACCTACAGGCACTTATTTTGGGCTGGTTGCTTGTCTCTCTCGCAAGATCTGGCAACACGGGACACGAAGGCAGAGACAGCTGCCTGACAATAACATACTGTAACTCTCCATTTCCAATCAAACACACAACTTCCAGTGACGGAGCTCCAGCCTGTCTTTCCACGGCTACGACACAGAAGAATGCTGTCCCAGATGACTTGAATCTGCTGCGGACTCTGTCTGTAAACAAGAACCAGGATTATTTGGTATGAGTGAACGTAAACTTCAGTGAACATTCCAGAGGAGGGACTGTTAACAGTACCACGGCTGACTGTTTGTTTTCCTATCTTGGACAGTGCACACAGAGCACACAGAACAGAGAGTGTCTTGTTTCACTCGGGAGAAGAAATGGCTTCCACGTCGTCTCTTCCAGAAAAGGATTTATCCTGCCCCGTGTGTCATGACATCTTCACCGATCCCGTGCTGCTGTCGTGCAGTCACAGCTTCTGTAAAGCCTGCCTGCAGACGTGGTGGAGGCAGAAGGCAGTAAAGGAATGTCCGCTTTGCAAGAAGATTAATTCGACGGAGCCGCCCGGAAACCTGGCTCTGAAGAACCTGTGTGAGGCCTTCTTGCAGGAGAGACAGCAGAGAGCTTCCAAACGTAAGAGAACTCCATCGGGGGTCTGGGATCTATGCAGTTTGCACGCTGAGAAACTCAAGCTGTTCTGTCTTGGATGTCAGCAGCCAGTGTGCGTTGTGTGTCGAGATTCCAAAAAACACACCGACCACAGTTTCAGACCCGTCGATGAAGCTGCCCTGGATTACATGGAGGAAGTGCGGACGTCGCTGAAGCCTTTACAGGACAAACTGGAGGTATTCAATACATTTAAAGCAAACTATTGTCAAACAGCAGGAGACATTCGGTTCTGGATCAGCCGCGTAGAAATGCAGATTAAGGAGCAGTTTAAGAAGATGCATCTGTTTCTACAAGAGGAAGAGGAGGCCAAGATCGCTGCACTGGGGGAGGAAGAGCAACAGAAGAGTCAGATGATGACGGAGAAGATTGATTCTCTGAACACAGACATATCGACCCTTTCAGACACAATCAGAGCCATAGAGGAGGAGCTGAGAGCTGAACACATCTCATTCCTGCAGAACTACAAGACCACAGTGGAAAGAGTCCAGCTCACACTGCCGGACCCACAGCCGATGTCTGCAGGAGCTCTGATAGACGTGACCAAACACCTGGGCAACCTGACCTTCAGAGTCTGGGACAAGATGAAGGACATTGTCTCCTACACCCCCGTCATTCTGGACCCCAACACTGCCCATCCACAACTCATCCTGTCTGACGACTTGACCAGTGTGAGATGGCAGTCCTTAACAGAATGGCAGTCCTTAAGAGAAATGCAACTGGCGTTTCAAACAAATAAGCAAACAGCAGTTCCTGAAAACCCAGAGAGGTTCAATTGGCGTTGCCGTGTGCTGGGTTCCGAGGGCTTCAACTCAGGAATTCACAGCTGGGACATCCAGGTCGGAGACAACACATGCTGGGCAGTAGGCGTATTAGCGGAGTCCGTTCAGAGGAAGGGAGTCACAGAGGGACAGTTCTGGAGTATAGCGTATACTGATGGCAAATACACTGCAGGCTCCTCACAGGGGTCAGATTGTGATCTCTCAGTGGAGCAGAAACCTCAGAGGATCAGAGTCCAGCTGGACTGGGACCAAGGAAAGCTGTCCTTCTCCGATCCTGACACCGACACACACCTGCACACCTTCAAGCACACCTTCACCGACGCACTCCTTCCGTTCGTTCAAACCAGCGCTTCTCAGACTCTCCCTCTGAAGATCTTACGGAGGGCGATCTGTGTTGATCTGGGTGACGCAGTTAGACTCGAGGATGATGAGGATGACGGCGACGGCGCCGCCACCGCCGATGCTGCCACCTCCACCGACCCCTGTGCCGTCGTCGTAATCGACGACGCCGATAGTGGTGGACATCGGCGTCAAGCCAGCCCTGCACCCCTGCGAACGTGTGTTGTGAGTTCTTCGCGCGCCCCCTTACCGAGGCACCCGCGGCGGACCGGAGCCGGAGTCGAGATCTCGTCCCGCTTGAACTCTGGCATCCCATCCATAACTCAGCCAATAACCCTGCGAACACGTGCTGTGCAACAAGGCCGACGTCCTCTCAGGGCCTTCTTCGGGCGGCCGCGTTTCGGGCCACCCCCGCCACCCCCGGCACCCCCAGCCACCCCCGCGGAATTGATTTTAGAATCAATCATCTAGATCAGAGGTTCTCAACCTTTACAGGCTGCAACCCCCAGCATAATCATATATTAACTGCTCCAACACCCTGATGAGCACCAAGAGTTGAGGCATTACATTTTGTTTGACATTGTTCTATTGTGAAAATAGCAGATCTACATGCTCACAGCGGCTCACTTTGCGAGCATGTAGATCGGCTATTATCATAATTTCTGACCCGAATATTTGACAATTGTGCCAATGTTTAATTTGTCATTTTAGAGGTATTAAAAAGTCCTTCAATTGTCACTTTAGAAATGTGTACAGTATATATACTTTATGTTGGTTTGAGTGAGAAAACAATGTTGCACTTTAAGTTAATCATCTGGGGACCCCCCACAATAATTTGGGGACTCCTCTGGGGGTCCTGACCCACAGGTTGAGAACCACTGATCTAGATCGGGGTCTTCATCTAGATCAGGGGGTCCTCAAACTTTGTGAGATACGCATCCGTTTCCAAACCTCAGACAGAAATAGCGAATCTACAAGCTCACGAGGCCTCTGCGTTGTGAGCTTGAGAGTCTGTCTAGAGCAGTGGTTCCCAAACTTTTTGGTCTCAGGGCACAGGGCCCATAAATATTTTTTAAATCCGAGGCGCCCGTACATTATAATTTTCACTCCCAGCACCTTATATTTAATAGCATATCATCGTTGTCGGGTGGAAACCTTGTATGTCCAAAACCGTTTGTTTTGCATTTGTCATCTATAAAATATACTAAAATATTGAAAACAGACAATCTACAAGCATACAACGCCTCGCGATCGTCTGTTTTCACTAGATTTGTGCGACAGAGGTTTCTGCCCGACCAGTGCTGTGTTTTTATTTTTCTAGACAGTCAGTGTGCCACGTCAACATAAGTTTGATGACACCCCATCAAAAATTCAGACATTTTGATTGTCGGGACATTGTAACGGTCATTAGACTCAGAGCAATAACCCACCAATCTCCCCGACTCCCTCCCCAGTCAGAGCAGGGGTGTCAATTCACCCTTTGTTAGCCTTCTGGTTGGTCCCTGACTGACCAACCAGCAGGCTCTATCTGCCTTGTCCTGCCCTGGTTCCGCCTTTTTCATGTTGAATTTGTTAAAACATAATTTTTGGAGAAATAAAAACATTTAAAAACATGCTGAGTCACTATACTGCCACTGAGCAGCTCCATTTTACTGAAACCAAGTTTGAAATTAGAATTGAATACACAGAATTACAATACGAAGCAACTGAATTAAAATGGTAGTGGATGGAGTGTCCCACCGAATGTCCCACCAAGACACAGCAACCAATGCTTGTGAAGAGGGGTGGGACAACAGGCGGGACTTGACAAAGGATGAATTGGGTATGGCAGGGGTATGCAGCTGCCAATGCCATACCCTGGGTCCATGGGGGGGGAAATAAAAGTTACTTTTAACTATAAATCCATGAATATCTCTTTGTGTATCTATGATGGTTATTATGTTGTTAAATTAAATTACAGTAAAATAACTAGAAATGCAAAATGTAACAAACTGGTCACTTTAACAAGTAGGCTATAATAATTATATTCTCCACACTTTAATTCTCCCCATCTTGACAAAAGGGTAAATTCCCAGGTTCTTTAGGTCAGCTGCACAGGTGCAATTCATGTGGCACGTTTACTGACATGCTAAGTTTAGCTGCACTTAAACAACCATTCCAGGCTGCCATATCCAGCCCAAGAAACCGTAGAAACCTGTGTAAAAAACTGACAAAACTATTTTTTTTCAGACATTGTGAAAATAGCTGATCTATATGCTCACAACGCCTCGCGCGATCTGCTATTTTCACAATAGAACCGTGTTATACAAAATGTAATGCCTCTTTTCCATGAGGACTCCCATCTTTGCCATACCCTAGCTTTTGCTGAACTGACGCCACTGAGTCAGAGTTTTAATGAATGTAGAATTTGCTGTAAATTAGGTAACTTCGTTAAATTGACCATGTTTAAAAAATATATTTGATTAAAAATCCTCTCTCTCACACTTCTGCCAGTGTGCCAGTGATTCTGCCAATGTTGGCACCCGTGCCTAAGGTTGCCTATGCCTGGTCTAGAGCCTAGATTAGGGTCTTTAAACTACAGTATCGCAAAACAAAAACTAAAAAAACTTAATATAAAGGACAACTTTGTTTTTTTTTACAACAAGGGTTCATATTTTAGATTGTAATTAGAGAAAAGAAAAAGTGAGTGTTAAAATGCGTAGGCATGGGGGCATGCGTAGAAGTGGCTAAATATGTATTTTTAGACACAATAAGCCAGCAGTTTCTTTGTTGTTATTTACAGTAACACTTCTAGCCCCCATAAGTCACATCCAACCATGAAAGGTTGCATTGTATCTTGAGAATGGGCGTATTCTGTTTAAAATGACATATTTAGCCAATTGTACGCATGACCCCAACCACTGAAATAAGAATCTCTAAAACAATAGAAAGAAGTAAATGAAATCATTTTAACACTCTATATTCTTTAATTACAATCTAAAATATGAACCCTTGTTGTAAAAAAAACTAAAGTTGTCCTTTAAACTTTTCTCTCCTATATAAAGTTTTATTTTGCAGTGACTTTGGGTGCCACAGCCTACGTGTGTATTATTTTCAGTCTTCTTGACCAGGGGTCATCTAGCCTGATTTCAGACTCTGAGCTTGAGTCTGAAGTTGTCCCTATTCTATTTGATTACAAAGGGGAGGGGATTTGAAATTTGAAATTCCCAATCACAAGAGATCTGATGGGAGGGGTTGATTTTGACAAAACATTCCCTCCTCCCCCTCCCCTCTGTGACATGCACCAAACAGGTCATTGTCTTTGATGTTTCATTGATTAGAGAGAATCACTAACGAGCTATCGACACTTGTAGTTGTAGCTCTTCTGAAGTTCAAAGGAGGCAATTAAGAACTCTGGTGAGCCACCCCTCCCTCCACTGTTTCTGTTGATTTTCAAAAGTTAGACGCACCCCTCCTCTGTCTTGCATTGATTTCATTGGTCGGTTAGCCAAGATACCGAATCAAGAGACGCGTCATATGACACCTCCAGACCAAGAGAAGCAGTCCACTCAGAGAGTGGGCGGGTCTATTGGCTGGAGCCAGGCAAGGGGTCATCACCATGTTTGCTAGTGGTGGACATTTCTGTCAAAATTATGTTGTTTTGCTACGGACATACAACATGTGAAGACGATAATATGACCAGAAACACAGAAAGAGATATAGCTCTGAATGACCATAACAGGTCTGTAACTCTTAGAGCAGGGGTTTTCAAAGTGGGTGACGGGGCACCCTGGGGTGCCCTGACGGCAGTCCAGGGCTGCCGCGAGATAATTTGATAATATTTGGAATACATTTTGGACACTTAAAATTTAAAATGACACTAAATATTTTTTTAAGTACAAAGTTATTCAGTCAGTTCTAACCAAAATGGCTATTATCTCAACGTTTTCCTCGCAACATTTATGCCATAAATATAAGGTGCTGAGAGTGAAAACTATGAATATAATGTAGGGGTGCCTCGGAAGAAAATAATATTTATAGGGGTGCCCTGAGGCAAAAAAGATTGGGGAACCCCTGTCTTAGAGTGTACAAATTGGTTCCATTTGTACACACTCAGTGTTATGGAGGTCCTTGAAAATAACACATTTGAGAACCACTGGTACTAGTGGACTCCTAATGTATATGTCATAGTGTCATAGTAAATACGTGTCATACATATTCAGAAGGAAACCTGGATACTTGACATTCAGTAAAAGGATAATTGGGTTATGATGAAAATAATGACATTATAATGGTGTGTACAAAACAAAATCTATAATTTGTTCATGTATGGACATGTTGATGACCCCTGCTTTTGACTGTATCAAAAACATGACAACAGTGCAGCATCAAACTGCTCTTGAATCAGCTCATCACTGCGCACAATCCGCACATGCTCCATCTTTTCCACCAGATGGCAGTATCGTCACTCTAAACGCGGCAAGCATGCAGCCTGCAGTCTAGTTCTACCCCTGTCTGTCGTTGTTGTTTTAACATGTGCTTAATAAAGTAAACATGGTGGTTCACAACCTGTGAGTCAGGACCCCCAGGCGGGTCCCCAAATTATCTTGGGGGGGTCCCCAGATGATCAACAGTAAACAAACCAACATAAGGTTTAAGTGTAAAAAAAAAAGTGTATCTACACATTTCTAAAGTGACAATTTAAGGACATTTTAATACCTCTAAAATAACAAATTAAACATTGAACAAATTGTCAAATATTAGAGGCAGAAATTGTGAAAATAGCTGATCCACAAGCATGTAGATCTGCTATTTTCACTATAGAACCGTGATATACAAAATGTAATGCCTCAACTCTTAGTGCTCGTCAGGGTGCGGGTGTCCCCAGTTAATATATGATTATTTTGGGGGTTGCGGCCTGAAAACGTTGAGAACCACTGTCTTATAAAAGAGAGAGAGAGGGGGGGGGCTTTCACATGGCTTCATGTATCTCTGCTCTCTACATTGAGTTCTGTTTGATCATGCTGATGTTCACAGGAGCTCCTATAGGCCTACTGGCTCAAGTATTCTTTTTTGTCTGAATTTGGTTCAGAGACTCCTCCAGACCTTTAAAGGTGATACACCATGCATTTAAAAAAGTATTTATGTCATTTATGTCAAAAGCGGCCGTCGCTGACGTCAGCGACGGCAGCAAATCTGGACAGCCTGTTTTGAGAACCCGTGGGATGCTTTTAACCTCTGCCTTCCCAAAACCAGAGAAAGACACAACGGTCAGAGGTGATAGTTAGTGCTAGTGGGACCCCCAAAAAAAGGTTTTAAAATAGGAAAAGTGAAATTTCATGGTGTATCACCTTTAAGGAGTTTCAAATTAGCATTGAGCAGATGCAGTCCTGAAGTTATTTTAATGAATAAAACGTTTTGTGCATCAGTCTGTATGTATGGTTCAGAGTATGTTTATAGTGTAACTATAGCTCACCGGGGCCATGCATCACCACATCCCATGTTGGCTTGTGGTGGACATTTTTGCCCCATGGACGTACTAAGTTAGTAATATTACCAGAAACACATAAAGAGATGGCCCTGAATAACCTTAAAGAGGTGGTGCCATGATTCCCCCCCCCCCCCCCCCCCCCCCTCTCTCTAAAACATGATAATCAGGTATTATGATTATACTAGGAGGAAGATTCTTTCCAAAAAAGTATACAGAAAGAGATAAAATTGGGTTTTTATGTGGCCACACCCCCAGTTCATTAAGTATGCATGGATGTCATGGTGGGTGGTGACCCAGCTGAGTTAGCCACACCCCACAGTGTTGGGTGAATGGTAAAAGGGGAGGGGTTGATTATATGATGTCATTTAATCTGTGTTTTCCGACTGGGCCTTTTGAGGCCCAGTCTTTCAGCTTTCAGGAAGAAACCAAAAATACACAGGGAAGACAAATCTTCACATTATAACCACGCCTGTGGGTCTATTAGAGTAATGTCAACTCCATAGACACATACAAAACAGAAAAAGTACAAAACTATGGCACCACCTCTTTAACAGGTCTGTAACTCTGAGAGGGTACACATTTGGAACCAAATGGACCCGTAAATGGTTCCATTTGTGGGTTTGTACACTTAAGACGGTGTCATACATACAGTATTGTGAAGAAAACATGGCGATTTTTTTTTTCTTTCCTGTAGCAACTCTCTCTCATGCTTTTATAAACAAACAGGCTGAGGGTTAAGGTGTGGCTTGGCCTCCTATATCAGAGGATCACACAGATTGGATTACAGGATGTCGGGGGTGTGGGGTGGGGGGGCACACAGAGCCATCAGAGCTGATGATGTTCCAACGATGTACATTTAGTGTACGACCGTATATCGATCAGCCCCCTATAATAAATCCACCCATGCAAATTGCTATCCTTGCGGTGCGAGCGATCGGAAGCCTTATCTTAAGGGACCCATCGGACCAAATTGATATCGTCGTAAATTTGGATTTATGCTTTTGTTAACGGTGCAATCGGTGGTGTGTCGCCCCCCAGCGGAAATAGACGATCTACGAGCTCACAACGCGTGGCGGATGCCACGCGGCGTGAGCTTGTAGATCGTCCGTTTCCGGCGAGCGACACCGTCTCGCGGCGGGATATAAAAGTATTAACCCATTTAGGCCTAGAATTATTGAATGCTTTAACCAGTGAAAAATAGCAGATATACAAGCTCACAGCGCGGCACCGAGTGCCGCGCTGCGAGCTTGCAGATCTGCTATTTTTGGAAAACGTCGTGAAAATGTGTGCAAATCTTTGAATATATGTATTTTCAAAGTGAACGTTTGTAACTCAAATTTAGCTTCTGGGGGGTCCCTGGAACTAAATATTTTGAGATAGGGGTCGGTGGCCAAATAAATATCATTTTGGGGGTCCTTCACATGAAAAGGTTTGAGAACCACTGACATAGTAGTCTCTCGAGAACAGACTAACTGAGCTCCAGTTAAGTGAAAAGGACCTTTTCTTTGACGATGGCTGGCCAGATTGCTGACAAAGAAACCTAGGTTTTTAAAGAAAAACCTTAGAAGGATTCAAAAGACACTTATAGAATCGGGTCAAAATTCGAATTTTCCCGATTTTTTCAAAAATAGCAGATCTACAAGCTCGCAGCGCGGCACTCGGTGCCGCGCTGTGAGCTTGTATATCTGCTATTTTTCAATAGCTAAAGCATAAAATAATGATACACAAAATGTGTACCCGTTCTAAACGGGTTAAGCATTAGGCTGTGCTGAGAGAGGCAGTTTCTGGGGTGATAAAAGCAGGACTGGTGTGAATGAATCGGAAGCTCTTCCTGTGCTGCAGCTAATTCTCTATAGATTTTACATTTGTTTAAGCCAGGCTCTCTATATATAAGTTCAAGTAACAGCCATGATTTTTTTTTGTTCCATGATACTCTCCTCTCAGGGGGAGGTTTAGTGATTGGTAACCTAATAATATACCATAGATCACCTCCTTATAGCCGCGGTTATTATTAAGATGACGGCTGGAAAACTCACGTGTCCAAAACCTCTACTTTTAAGTGATTACACACCTCATGAAGCCTTGAATCCATGTAGTTTGTAGTAAGCCAATCATTTGATGACCAGCAGAGCCTCCTATCCACAACTTTCCAACATCCCGTCGTGCATTGCGCAGAAGGCGAGCGGCATTTCAAGGCGTCACAGCCGAGTGTGATCTACAAAGCTCACAACGGTTGCATCTGCGACGCGACTTGAGCTTGTATGTCTGCTGTTAACCGGAAGTGTCCTGCAGATAATGCTACAGTAAAGTCTTGCGGAAACAGGTAGCTAGGAGACTCAAAGAGTGCAGCTTTCCGAACTCTAATTCGAGGTAATGCTTTTCAGACGTTATGAGTGACATCATTTTGTAGTTGAACTGGACCTTTTGACCGAAAAGTTCGATTTTGGTCAAAGTATGGACAGGCCTTAAGTGAATAAATGTCTGAAAATACACATTAACGCGAATCCAACATGACAGTGCTGTCAAACAAGTGAAACTATCTATACCAGTAAGAATCCCTAATCGGGAGATAAGCGACCGTCAGGTCGCATACACAAACTTTAGAAGGCAATCATAGCCAATCGGGAGGAAATATGGGAAATGAGACAGATCTATGTTGATGACATGACTGTAGAGATACTGCTTTGCGTGATTTTAAGCCAAAATCTGTAGGAGCAGTGTCCAAAAATGTGTTTTGCAAAAATCGGCCAGATGGTGGTGGAGAAAAGAGGGCCATGTGAGAAGTGAGGGGTGGAGGTTGTGGTTTGCCTTCCAAGGAATGTGTGTGCAAGTTTGGATAGGGGCAACGGTGCCGGAGATAAGAGTAGGGGGAAAAGTGTAATGTTACGTTTCGGACAGACGGACAGCCGGTGGAGCTTTTCATAGTAACTTGCGACCGTTAGGTCGCAACTAAAAACTGCAAAAACTATCTACTAAATAGTTTAATCTGCAACACAATTGTCTACAATGTGGGGGTCCCAGCTCCATCTCTCTCCCTCTCTCTCTCTCCCCCCCCCCCCCCCCCCTCTCTCTCTCAGCTCCTTGGCCTGAATAACATCGAAGACCCCTGCTCTATTCCATTTAAAAAAATACAAATCTATTCTATCCTATACAGAATATGGTTATGAATATATAGCATATTGCATTTCCTGGGCGGAATGGGAATGGGATTTATTTGGTTTGTATGAACCGATATGAATGACAGTTTGCACATGTGATGCTGGGCTGCATCATAACTCATAGTGAATGCTAATGAGGTTTATTATTCACATATAGATCCATATCACCTCTCATCACAATGGACTGGTAGGCTTACTGTCGCCTCATGAATATTTAATGAAGATGCTGGACTCAGACGGTCACCCAGCGACTAACTTCGCGTTGGGCACGTGCACACATAGACATCAAAGGGGGCTTGAGCCCCTGCCCTTGTATCCGCCTGTACAAAGTGCCCTCTTCAGACCATGAATGCTGTTTTTACTCTTGGTGAAAGAAATGCAAATGTTCCCTCTTTCCATGCCATACCTGAAGGCAGCATTCAATAAAACCATCCATCCATCCATCCATCCATCTTCAACCACTTATCCAGAATCGGGTCCCGGAGGTAACAGTTCCAACTGAGACCTCCAGATTTTCTTATCCCGAGCAACTTCCTCCACTCCCTCAGGGAGTATACCGAGGCGTTCCCAAGCCAGTTTGGAGATGTAATCCTTCCACCTGGTCTTTGGTTTCCTAGGAAGGAGCTCGGGGGCATCCGTACTAGATGCCCCAACCACCTAAGCTGACTCCTTTCCAAGTGTAGGAGCAGTGGTTCTACTCCAAGTCTCTCTCGGGTGACTGAACTTCTCACCCTATCTCTAAGGGAGATACCAGCCACCCGTCTGAGGAAACTACTATTTCAACCGCTTGCACCCGCGACCTTATACTTTCGATCATGACCCACACTTCATGACCATAGGTGAGAGTAGGAACGGAGATTGCTCGGTAGATAGAGAGCTTTGCCTTCAGGTTCAACTCTTTTTTCTTCACCACAGTGCGATTTAGCGACTGCAAAACCGCCCCTGCTGCTCCAATTCTCCGGCTGATCTCCTTCTCCGTCTTCCCCTTTCTCTCATTCGTGAACAAGACCCCGAGATACTTAAACTCCTTCACCTGGAGTAAAGCCTCATTCCCTACTTGGACTGCACAATCCTAACAGCAGCAGGTTAAATGTTTACTGAACTTAAAGAGGCGGTGCCATAGTTTTGTACTTTTTCTGTTTTGTATGTGTCTATGAAGTTAACATTATCCTAATAAACCACAGGGTGGGGTTATAATGTGCAGATTTGTCTTCCCAGTGTATTTTTGTTTACTTCCTGAAAGCTGAAAGCCTCTGAGTCAAAAGGCCCAGTCGGAAAACACGGATTAAATGACATCATATACTCATCCCCTCCCCTTTTACCATACACCCAACACTGTGGGTGTGGCTAACTTCAGCTGGATCACCACCCACCATGACAACCAGGCATGCCTAATGAACTGGTGGGTGTGGCCACATAAAAACACAATTTGAACTCTTTCTGTACACTTTTTTTTTCAATCTTCCTCCTAGTATAATCGTAATACCTGATCATCATAGATCATCAGATCATCACCTGATTTCAGACTCAGCTGAAGCTTGAGTCTGACATTGTGCCCTGTTTGAGCGATTTCTGGAGGGGAGGGACTTTGACGGCACGGATCGGTTATTTGTTAAACCCACCCCCACCCCCTGCGCTAATTGGAGGAGCAGTCATTTCGGCTCAAGAAATCACTTATTATGAACACAATTCCAGACCAGAGAAACAGTCCACTCTGAGAGTGTGCGGGTCTATGGGCCCTAGGAGACACGGGGAGAACATGCAAACTCCACACAGAAAGGCTCTATCGCTGACCCCACCTAGGGTGTGGGCGCTGATGATGCGGAGGGAGAAACAAGCCCCCAGCACCCACAGTGTCCCCCGGCGGGAATCGAACCCAGGATCTTCTACTGTACAGTAGCTGTGAGGCGAAGCGCTAACCACTGCGCCACCGTGACCCCTGGCACTGCATCTTTAAGCAAGCTGCCACGTAGTGTAGAGCACCACGCATTCATACAAACAAACACCAAGCTCGTCACAGTCCAGCCACTAGACTGCTCTCTGTCGAGGTGCCAACTTACGCCTTGTGCACTCGTAGCTGAATATGGCCTACTTGTGAGCCAGCAGAGCACGCAAGTGACTGTGATCGGTGCTGTCTGTATGTGGCACCAATTAGCCAATGAGGGAGCAGGGCCAATGAGGCTAATTGGTGCCAATGCTGCTGCCTCATTGGCGAATTGGTGCCACATACAGACAGCACCGATCACAGTTATGCCTCATTCACACTACAGATATATAGTTGAACGTTTAGCTTGGTAATTCAATGTAATCTCAATGGAAACCAGCTTTAAAGATACAGGACACACAAAGAACGAAGCTTTGAAAGCTTTAAAGCTGGTTTCCATTGAGATTACATTGAATTACCAAGCAAAACGTTCAACTATATATCTGTAGTGTGAATGCAGCTTTAGTCAGGGCATATCTTCAGAAATAGTGTCAAATCCTGGAATAAATTCCTTCTTCTTGTTTTTTCTTGTTTTTCGTGCCAAACAAATGCTTGCAATGGATTCAGAATCATGAAAAACCCCTAGTTTGACATGCTTCTTAAAGCAGATTTTTATTGGTGTATTTTATCCTGTATAGTTAATTTAATGCGACCCCAACTTTCAGCAGCTGTCAAGGATTCTCCTAGGGAAACTGAATTTCAGTCTTTGTGAGATGTGTTACTAGACACCTTTACAAACACATTGGTGAAGACATTTTTTGGTAAGGAATTTATTCCAGGACTTTTTAAGATATCCCCCGATTAAGTACGACTGCATTCTGTCGAGGTGCCAACTTGTATCAGGTGTCGCACGTGTTGATTAACCTCATTGGCTAAAGGCCCTGCCAGATACATACCCAAATACTCAAGCAAGTAAATGAGCTTGTAGATCTGCAATTAGCCCTATTCACGGCCCGCCCACTCGGCATCACCCTGGTGCTGAAGTCACGTTTTGAAGGGGAAAACCCTACTATAAGCCTATAGAGTTAACACAGAAATCGCAAATGTAATGCAATTTCCGAAGTATAAAATACGGCTAGCATGATCAAGAACACAAGATAGTAAAAGGCACAAAGCAATATAATTTACTGTTGGCTTTAAGTCCAGCTATTTCTGTTATAGTTTCCCCTTCTAAACTGACGTCGGCACCAGGAAGTTGCTGAGAAATTTGCTGAGTGGGCGGGCCATGAATAGGGCTAATACCATGGGGTATAAATCACGCACGCCTGGAGAGTCTATCACGTCCCACTCCCAGCCCTAATTCCCACCTGACGTTGTGTGGGAGTCCCGACTGCTTCAGACCGTACTGGGTAACTGCTAGTTTGCATAAGGTCTTGAGACTGGGACTCAAGTCTAAGATGACGTCTACTAAAGGGCTGTTACACAGAGCAACGAACTGGCTGAGTGAATTTGTACATGCAACGTAGTTGTAATAGTATGGGACAAAGACGACACGCTCTCCTACCTTGCAACAGCACACCATGTCAGACCTTGAAGACCTCAGGCCTTTCTCCTTGGCACGAACCTTCTTCCAGGAGATGGTCTCTGGATTGAATTTCCACAGATCATTAGATGAACTGTGGTAGCCCTCGGCAAACCCACCACATATGTACAGTTCTCCATTGTAAGCAAAGGCTGAATGATTACAGCGTCCTTCTGGAAGAGGGGTGGCAGAAGGCGTGCTCAACCAGCAGTTGGTGTGCATGTCAAACACTCTTGTACCGTTGCAGTAGATTGTTTCACTATACGGTCCGCCACCAATATAACCACCAAATACGAACATCTTTGTCCCGATGACGGTGGCAGAGTGACCTGCTGAAGCAGGTCCCGGAGTCCCTCTGGTGTTAACTAAAGACCAGACCATTGTGTTGGTTTCCAACTTGTACAAGTCATTCACAAATCCGGTCCGGTTGAATCCTCCATAGACGTACATGACCTTCTCCAACACGCAGGCCGAGTGCTTCTCCCTCCCCTCTGGGACGGTCCCAGAACACATGGGCTTGAACCACCTGTGGGTGTCAACATCAAATGCATAAAGCACATTGCAGTGCTCACAAGGCAGTGTTTGCAATGTACCCGTTGCATCGTAATTCTTACGTCCCCCCCAGAGGTAGGTTATATTCTCGATCAGCACAACAGTGTGGCCGTGACGATGAGAGGGAACCTCTAGGTTACATTCGCTTCCGATCGTCTCTGTGGACAACGTCATCCAGCGCAAAGACACTGTGTTGAAGACGTTTACCTCAATCTGATCATGGCGCCATCGATCCCATCCACTTGAGTACCATCCAAAGGAGTACACCATCTGCCCCACTGCAACGACAACGTTTACAGCTATGACCGTTCCTCCGTACACACGATTGACCCATCGCAACATATCACACAAAAACAAAGCAAAACACAAATATCCCTCTGCAACATATGTGAGATAGGTCCCATGATCTACCACTTATATGGTAGTACTGAACAAACGTCACTGCAAGGCTTGACCAATCCGTGAAGCTGATGGTTTAGGCCAGCCAATCAGGAAAACAGATGTCTGCTGATCTTCCTAAAAATGGCAAATTGAACTTGCATCTTTCCGCCAGTTATCACATTATTGGCTTAGTAATGTGACAAAAACAAAAGATCTCTGCGCACTCATGGCCATATATGGGCACAGTAGCACACACCCATATATGGGCCTGCTGATATAACTGTCCTTTGGGGGGTGGGGGGGGGGCTTAATCTTCAAGCTCGCAACACTTCTCCATTTAACTCAAAGAACCATCATTGGGGTTACGAAAAAGGTTACAGGATAAAAAGTCCATTTAACGGACCCTTTGGGGTTTACGGAAAAGGTTACAGGAAAAACAAATTACTCTATAGATGAAATACAAATCACACCTGGTGGTGTGAAGTGTGCAGAGTTCATTTCATCCAGTGTCCCGCTAGCCAATCACAGTGCGTCCTATGAAGCTTGGCCAATGGGACCCTGGGCGTACAACAAACTTTAAGCCGTTGTGTAGGCCAGGGGTTCCCAAACTGTTTTGTCTCAGGGCACCCCATAAATATTTTTGAAGCGGTGAAAGCCGCTTCCAATGAGTGGCTTTGTGTGTCCCACACCCATATATGGTCATTTCAGTTCAGAATGAACAGGTTTTTTCAAAAGCAAAATGTGTGTTTCATGTCCATATGGTCATCCCAGTCCAGAATGAACAGGTTTTATCAAAAACAAAATGTCTGTCACCTCATGTCAATATATGGTCATTCCAGTCCAGAATGAACAGGTTTTATCTGTCCCGTACGTCCAGAATATCAGTCCAGAATGAATAGGGTTTTTCAAAAACAAAATGTGTGTCCCATGTCCATATATGGTCATATCAGTCCAGAATGAACAGGTTTTATCTGTCCCGTACGTCCAGAATATGTGTGTAGCGTCCGTCCCGGTCTGATGATTGGATACTTTGAGGATTGGTCAAGCTTCACATGATAATTCGGCCCTCCAGATAAAATCATTCATTCAGAATATATAAAGAATGTACAGATCAGAGTTCATAACTCTAGAACACATAGAATAAAAGTTCACCGCTTCACTTCGAACCGAGGTTTGATTTTTTTAATCCGAGGCAGCCCTACATACTACATATACTTTTCACTCCCAGCACCTTATATTTATAGCATATCGTCGTTGTCGGGTGGAAACCTTGTATGTCCAAAACCGTTTGTTTTGTATTTATCATCTATAAAATGTACTAAACTAGTGAAAACAGCAGATCTACAAGCACACAACGCCTCGCGATGCGAGGCGTTGTGTGCTTGTAGATCGGCTGTTTTCACAAGTTTTGTGCGACAGTCTTCTATGATGAAGCAGGGCTTTGCTTTACCAAAAGACGTACACATTTGAAACTTGGAGATACAAGGTTTCTGCCCGACAGTGACGATATTTTAGTGATTATGTTGCGAGGAAAACGTTGACATAATAGCCATTTTGGTTAGAACTGACTGAAAATAACTTTGTACTTTAAAATGATACTAAATATTTTTTTCAAGTGTCCAAATAAATTCAAAATATTATCAAATGATCTCGTGGCACCCCTGGACTGCCGTCGTGGAACCCCAGGGTGCCCCGTCACCCACTTTGAAAACCCCTGGTGTAGGCCATATCAAGGCCAGATAGGCTAAGCTTCAGTTTACTTGATGATAGCCTCTGAATAGTACTAGTGTTCTATCCGTCATTCAATGTTATACGAGTTAGAAAGAATATATAAATAACCCGTAAGGCTTTTGTTGACCTTGCACCAGTGAACTGTACTGTCATGAAACTTTACCTTTTCCTATGCAAACTTCTAATATCAAATCTAATGTCTATCTAATGTCTTCAATCAATCAAAATACCTGGACATTTTTTGAACGTGTTTTCCCCACCAGCAATAGAATAATCGCGAAAAAAAGAATATACATATAACAATGACAATAAGTGCAGCCTCACATATTACCAGTGCTATAATAATTATGATTGTTGTTTAGTATTATTCTGTCTTGATGCTACGCTCCACAACACACAGATCAATGGTTGTCATTAGCACCTTGCCATTAGCCTGGGCTGGGCTGCATAACAGTACTCTGTCTGCTGGAGTGATTTACACTGGTGGAGTGATTTGCATCTGCAGGATGCTGCAGATAGACGGTAGAATGTATCCTTGTTGTCGGGTGGAAACCTTGTATGTCCAAAGATATATATTGAAGTCATATATTAACCACTTTAACCCTAGCGTCCATATTCGGAGAACTTTAGCCAAAAATAGCCGATCTACAAGCTCACAGCGCCTTGCGCTGTGAGACGTTGTGAGCTTGTAGATCGTCTATTTTTGGCCACGAGATTTCGTGTAGAGGGGAAAAAGAGCAGACTAAGAGTGAAAGGTCAAGTTTATGAAGTATTGACGGTTCAAGTGGTTAAATATCTGGAAACACAAATTGACATGAATCCAAAATACACTGATGATTGTGCTGTCAAACAATGAAACTATATGGAAATTATGAAAAGGTTGTGGGGGTCCCTCCTTCATCTCTCTCTCAACTAAGGGGTCCTTGGCCTGACAATGTTGAAGACCCCTGCTGTAGAATATCCTTGATGTCGGGTGGAAACCTTGTACGTCCAAAACCCTTCCTTTGATATTTATATATAAAACCATTAAGACGTAAGGGCAATTCTACAACATCTTAATAGTTTTACTGCCAGATGTTATTTATTTATTGGGTTTTGTGCCAGCAAAAGCACCTTACCTTTGCGATGTTATAGACAAAGATGTATTCATTTTTTTTTATCATTATTTTTTTTTATCCTTAAATAGGTGTACTTTGGCTATACTAGCAGTAGAGGGCAGCCTCATGCAAGAATTAATGTGAAATGGCCGCGGTAGGCTGCCGTCCGTCAAGGCCGCTCAATCGATACAGATCAATAGACCCAGAGAAAATAACAAGGAAGTGTTTTGTTACTCCATTGATGCTAACGTCCAGTGGGTTTTTGAGAGCACTTTTACAGGAGCTGTCTCTACGGTACACACCCGCGCGACCCCTCATCAGTTTACAGACATCAAAACAAGGTACAAAAGAACGAGCCAAAGAACAAACTATTGGCATCGCGCCGGCGGGAAAAATGGGGCGAACGGGAACGTCCGGAGCAGTATAAGAGTTAAGACGTAAGGGCAATTCTACAACATCGTAATAGTTTTCAGAAGCAGGGCTTTACTTTGCGAAAGAACATACAAATTTGAAACTTGGAGATACGAGGTTTCCACCCGACAACGACGATATGTTTGTTCCCGGGACCTCCAGAAGCAAAGATTTCAGTTAAATAATAGTATAACAGTATCATTTAAAATGGTAACTGTAAAAAAAATTGCTGATCCACAAACTCACAAGGCGTCAGCGGTCGACAGCCAGTCGACAGAGAAGCTTTCCCCACATTAACAGAAAACTGAAAATACCTTGTTATAGTGCCCTGAGGGACTCATTCCTATGGGGTTTAAGTGGTTAAAAGATAAATAAACAAACATGGAGATATGAGTTTACCGCCGGACAGCGACCATATAATCCGCTGGACACGCCGTAACCATCGACTGAGCAATCACGGCCCTAATTGATCCACTTTGGCCCAACACAAAGGCTGTCCATTAGCTAAATTGTTTTAACATAACAGGCTATTCATTGTGTGCAGGGGAACAGCCTCCATTTGCTGGTTGCATGCCAGGTGCTTTATGTTGCACTGCACTTTATGGTTTTACTACATACTGTATTGTCTCTGCAAACTGTACCTGTACATTTTTGTCAATGCTGCTAAAACCAAGACCCAATCCTGTCTTTTTATTGTTATTGCGTCCAGTATTTTTATCGCTATTTTTCAAATTGTATTATTCTTACTTATTTGTATTTCGGTGTATTATTGGTAAATGCGTTTTATATAGGCCTAGCTCTTTTCTTCAAAGCTCTTTACAATGTACACACCCGTCCCGCACCCACACACGCATGTACCCACCCACCCACCCACACACACACACACACACACACACACACACACACACACACACACACACACACACACACACACACACACACACACACACACACACACACACACACACACACACACACACACACACACACAGATGGTGGAAGAAACCATGCAAGGCACCAACCTGCTCACTGGGAGCAGTTAGGGGTTCAGTGTCTTGCTCAAGGACACTTCGACACTAAGCCAAGAGGAGCCGGGAATCGAACCTGGAACCTTCGACTTTCTGAGCCACTGGTGGAAAAGGTATTCAAAATGTTTTACTTAAAGCTATACTGTGTAAGTTGCTCAACTGGTGGTCTGTAGCAGTATAGCAAACCGCGGTCGCGTTTGCTTTTTTCGTCCGTTTTTCGCTCGCGGACCGGGCCGTCAGACCACCGCGTCCGCCTCGCCTCGCCGAGACGCTTTCAATGAGGTCTCCCGTGTCCTTCTACGAGCAGCGGTTGGGCAGTTACATGCTAGACTCCTCCAGTGTAAACACTGCAGTGTACTTCCTGAAGGCGTGTTTCCTAAACCCACCAGAGAGCCCGGCAGTGTATGCGCTGTGATTGGCCGGCAGTGTATAACCCTCGCTGTGATTGGCCGGTAGTGTGATGACGCAATTTTTCCGCGAAAACCGGTCCCGGGCAGGGATCATAGAAAACATATAAAGAGAAGGCTTTAGAAGCTGAAAATAACGGAGTGGGGGTTCTAAAACTTTAGCGATTTAACAGTTAGGACCATTTTAAGATTTGTTTTATAAAAAAAGTTACATGGTATAACTTTAAGTTATAGCAGAAAACTATGTTACAAGCCAATCAAAATGTACACATCTTTTGAGAATACCATACAATCTAAAGGCTCAAAATGCATATTGAGCTTGTAAATATGTAGTGGAATAAAAAGTACATCATTTGCCTTTGAGACGTATAGTGGAGTATGATGATTAACTTAACGTGCAACAGTAAACAAACCAATATAAGGTTTAAGTGTATAGAGGATATATGCACATTTCTAAAGTGACAATGTAAGGACTTTTTAATACCTCTAAAATGACAAATTAAACATTGGCCAAATTGTCAAATATTAGATGAAGAAATTGTGAAAATAGCAGATCTACATGCTCACAACGCCTCGCATTGCGAGGCGTTGTGAGCATGTAGATCTGCTATTTTCACAATAGAACCGTGTTATACAAAATTTAATGCCTCAACTCTTAGTGCTCGTCAGGGTGGGGGGGGGGGGGGGGGGGGGTCCCCAGTTAAAATATGATTCATTTGGGGGTCACAGCCTGAAAAGGTTGAGAACACTGCTCTACACCACTGGTTAAAAGCCAAGTTGTATAGAAGTGAACAATTCTAATAGGAATATTGTTTCTAAGCTGGTATTATGTCTCAGGGACATGCTTAAACTCATCAACTCCAAATAATCATCTTTATTCATACTGATAAGACCGAAACATGTGCTCTGTTAATAAGCTAATTATTGACAGTGATTCCAGCACACCAAACCAACAGTAGCAAACATTCCTTCCATCTAAAGGGTGGCCAGGAAGCAGAAAGCATTAGGAAAAGAAAATAACATTCCGGTGCCCTCACAGATATTGAGAAGACATTTCTCAGATCTTATCCTCTTAAGCCCCGTACTGTGTACTGTACTTTGTCATACGACAAACAGCAAATATCTACAAGCTTGACTCATTGTGGGTTTGCAGGTCTGCCATTTACAATGTTGTTTAGTCCGTTCTGCCTAAAGGGCTCTCCATACTTCGACCGAAACCGCAGTTTTCGGTCAAAAGGTCCTTTTCTACCATAAAATTATATCCCTCTGGACTTCTGAAAAGCATTGGACCGAACGAGAGTTCGGAAATTTGCACGTTGTTGTAGAATTTTTCAAACATCATACTGTACTAATATAATAATTGAATTTCCATAAGGGTGGAGTGATAGTGAATACAATATTTATTTAACAGCATATCAAGAGCTTCTGAGACAACACACATGCAGTGTTGCCTCCTGTTTCCTTCGACAGTCTCTCCTTTATACAAAGTAGTGTGACAAGAATAGGCATAAGGGTGTCTCCTAAACAGTGTCTAAGAATATAATTCGGTTAAGATGAGAAGAGTTCTTCCGTATAAGGACTGGTGACGTCGGAGCACTGTCCCCATAGACAGCTGTTGTAGTCAGTCTTTTTGTGCCAAGTACTAAGTACTCTTAACTTACTGGGGTAGAGTGACAGACACATTACTGCACATATAAAACAAGTATTACATTTAATTAGAAATCTATTATAATTCCTCCCTTTGATCATATATCATCATATATGGTCATTAACAGTTAATGTAATCTACAAGAGGATCAAACATCAGTTTTGAAACACATTTAAATCTGGTAGGGGCGAAAATCCAATTAAGCATTTATCTTGGTAAAATTCCATCCTACGACCCTCAGGTTTGAGCGATCACTTCGTAAAGCCAGCATTTTGTTTGTGTATGTGTTTCTCCTGCACTCTTTTCCACTTGAATGAATGAGTCCCTTCTTAGGTTGGTTCGTAATGTCTCTTCTTCCCTTATTTGGGCAATGTCACGACACAGGGCTTCCATGCCCCTTTTCCGATCACAACGTCCTCATAGCAGTTGGATTGACAGCGTCCTTCATAGTGGATGGGATGCAAGGCAGTTAGGGTATGTCCCTTGCACAGTTCTATCATCTCATCTGGTTGGGATGCAAGGCGGCAATTCCATGGTGATTTCCCAGACATCTTTTGGTTTCCATACATCTCATTTTTATGGCTCCGTCTCATCTTTCATTTGTATGGCTTAATTTTTTTTGGATTTAAAAAACTGAAAATAGAAAACTCAGCACCAATGGTTACGACATCCTATCCTAGAATGATTTTTATAATTTATACAGCCATGAATATTCTGTATTTTCCAACATGGCAATGGGAAGCATTTATCACGTCATGAATGGTTCAATAATGAATGATATCTTGTATTTTTACATACCTTAATTTGTGGAAGTATTTTCTTACCATAGTGTTTTGACATTTATTCCTTCCATTTGTTTCATTTGTAGACGTATTCCTTTACCATATTGATTCAATGGTTTTAGGAACATTTGACATCTCCTGTAATTACATTTCATCTACACAACAACATTTCATAGCATAGACAATGTTGTTACTGGTTTAGTTTAGTTAGTTTATGTTAACAACACATACAGTATGTTGGGAAGAAAAGAGACATCCGTTAGAACATTCCATCACTGAATTGTGTTTCTCTCTTAAGCCACCCAGATTATTTCTTCAGCACCTAAATATTGGGAAAACAATCTTTCATTAGATGAATCCAATAACATATAGGAGAAGACACGTTTCTCCTTACCTAAAACTGAAAATCATATCGTGATTTGTGGGAAAAGACGATCTTTCATTAGACAAATCATTTCCGTCCAAAATGGTAGGGAACTCAGGATCCCTATAGAGACAAATCAAAAGTATAGTTAGCATGACTTCCATATAATGCATTCAACATTATACATTATTTTCCAACAGACCAGTGATTCTCAAAAACCACTGTCCCATTCATTCCCATACCGATTAGTCTTTATACCCGGGTATCATCCAATCTTATTAGACTTGCACTCTTTTGGTTCAGGCTTGTAGTCCTCCATAATATATTTCCAATGCATATCAACTGGTCATGTAAACCCAGCAGGGATTCCTCTGGCCAGTAGGAGACTGAACAGGTGACCAAACAAAAACAAACCTAAAAATGTCAACCAAACCTACATTATGTAGCTACTAGAGACAGCAATTCTGAATAATAATAGCCTAATAATCTAACCTGAAAATGTACTAGAGCCATTCCAAAATTGTAACTACTAGAGACTAGAGACAACAACTCTGGAAATTGTAACTACTTCTAGTCCTCTTATAATTAATAGCCTAATGTTCATAATTCTCTTATAATTCATAAAAAGGCTAATTCATATCTATAATTCTCTTATAATTCCTATCACCTCCCCCCTCTTTTTGAGAAGCACTGGTCAAGCTCACTCTCTCCAAACCGAAGCATTCCGGTCTTCCAATTGAGCATGACCCACAGTACAAGCTCACAACGGTTGCGTTTGTGACGCGCTGCTCACCCTGCTCGGCACAACACAGAAGATCATCAATAACTATTAGGAGCAGGGAGATAAAAATACATATAGACACCCCCCATGGGGCTACCCCCATGGGGCTACCCCCCTCTTTTAAGCTCAAAGGACTAATATGGCCACTGCAGGGTTAAGGAACACTTTATCTGATGGGTTAAATAATTTTCAGTGAGACAATTCTCTCCACAGACTGTCTTGTGCCTTGAAAGGTTTAAAACCATCCCAATATATATAGTTATGGGCACTCTAACTACAAAGTATTTTAAATAGGGTCAAAATTTACTGAACACAACATATCATGATTTCAGAAACTCTACCAAATTCTACCTGCTCTTTAAACAATGTTACTGAGTTATAAGTAAATGTCCTATTTCCATATCGGTATGTATGACCCTGGCTTAGGATCATATTCATCCTCTGTTACGCCAAGTAGACATTTAGATAGTATAGTTCATCTTTATCATATGGAAGCCATTAATCACCTAATCAATCCTTTCTTCCCAGAGCCATGGGTACTCACCAACTTACTATGACCCCACCACCGTTCCCCCGTCACGTCAGTGCCCCACTGAGAGAGGAATTACTACAACCACCACACAGGAAAAAACATAATGATTAGCCATCCAAAGTGTTCACGATGTATCCTTCATGTTCCTTAGGAATGTTCGGTCTCACCAAAGGTTCTGTGTGCCCCCCACAGAACCAAAGCCATGCACCTGGCTTTAGTAGTCCTTGGAATTCTTGCAGTCCCAAAATGTCATTTGAGTAACATTCTCAGTGTCATGTTGTCCCCAGTCCAACATTGTTCTCCAGATGCGGAACTAGTCCATCTTGATGACCAGACTGTCAATGTGATCGCATTTGCCCTCTCCCAGTATAGCTCAAGTGACAGGTGAACCCCTGATGGACACGCAGTAAGCAGAGTAAAGGATTTCCCAAAGTCTATGTTTGAAAAACCTGGCTTCTCCCAATATGATAAAACAACACAACCAGACATTATCCTTATACTAATGCTACAATCATCTGCTATCTAATTATAATGCCCTGCAATCTCAAAAGTATTTTACATTTACACAGAATCCTTCTTAAGGCAATTCTGTCAATACTATGTCATGAACCGACAGTGTATTCCTGAACAGCTGCTGTGAGAGAATTGTCACACTTACTTCTAGAGAAGACCTTCTTATTTTCCCAGGTCATTTTACCCCAGACAGAGGAAAGAAAGTGGAAAGAAAAGATAATACCGATTCCTATTTGGGTTCTGTTTTTTCTTTCTTCCAACTACCCACTTCTAGTTGACTATCATAAATGCATAATTAATATCATTACCATGTAATATATTTAAATTACCATTTAACTATATTATCCCCCCTTTGTGGGCAGTTATTTAACAACCAAGTCTGGCTTTCATAGTTAAATATATCCCGTCTGGTTATGACTATTTCATAATTAGGCCTTCATATTTTACGTCTGGTTACGTACGTCCTTAACGTTCTATATTTTCGTCTTCCACGAATCGCCCACGTGCGGCGTCTTTAGAGAATATTTCGTCTGATTACGGTCATGCAATATTCTATACCGAGATGATTATTGCCGAATAGCGATTCCCCATTCGATAATCATTCCTAACCCTGGTTTCCTACAGGTACTGTACTTTAACAGAAACAACCCACGATCACGTGGAGCTACGTATTAGCTTTCACCCCGAATTACACGGGTACTGTACGTTTAAACAGTATACTTCCGAGATACGGTAGATACCTTCTATACATGCAAGGCATCTCTCTATTAAATTTTGTTCATGCAAGTACGACAGCCGCATAAAAATGTCGTGGCCTGTCCCGGGTACATGCAATTATAATGACCACGTCTGGCCTCCCAAATCATATTGTATTCACGATACTCTCACCCCGTTAAGTTCGACCGGCGATCCCTGTCCGACAGCTGCTCTGAATCAATAGCCAGTGTGTCCTGTACGGAAAAAGAGAAAAGCTGACAGACAGATTATGCGGGTCTCGGCAGGACCTCCACTGTTGTAGAATTTTTCAAACATCATACTGTACTAATATAATAATTGAATTTCCATAAGGGTGGAGTGATAGTGAATACAATATTTATTTAACAGCATATCAAGAGCTTCTGAGACAACACACATGCAGTGTTGCCTCCTGTTTCCTTCGACAGTCTCTCCTTTATACAAAGTAGTGTGACAAGAATAGGCATAAGGGTGTCTCCTAAACAGTGTCTAAGAATATAATTCGGTTAAGATGAGAAGAGTTCTTCCGTATAAGGACTGGTGACGTCGGAGCACTGTCCCCATAGACAGCTGTTGTAGTCAGTCTTTTTGTGCCAAGTACTAAGTACTCTTAACTTACTGGGGTAGAGTGACAGACACATTACTGCACATATAAAACAAGTATTACATTTAATTAGAAATCTATTATAACGTCGGAAAACACAACTCACCGAACATTTCGGTCGAAGTATGGAGAGGCCTTTAGATGACGCCCAAAATAGGGACGCCAGGTTGAAAGTTGTTAAATACTGCTCATTCTTGGCCAATTAAACCCCAGCACCCATATTCTGGGGGAAACATTCACCAAACGTAGATCTGCTATTCTTGGTGCAGACACTTGGTGTATATAGGCTGAAAAAGAATGCACCAAATACAGTACAATTCAGGTCCGTTTTACTAATATAAGTACACGTGGTTAAACTGAAGTGACTGAAGTAAAATTCCAAACATTATCAAAGTATTCTGAGAAACCCCTGGACTTTTGTCACCGCACCCATTTTGAGGACCCCTGCTCTGACAAGAGATGACAGAGTCAAGGACAGTAGACTGTCTTAAGGAACAGTCCTCACTCACAAAAGATCGTAATTTTCAGCTTTTTTGAGCGGTGGTCACAACGCTCCTATACGTGGCCGTGTGTGTGGGTCTCCGTCCGTCCGTCCGTGTCTGTATGTAGCCTAAACTTCGGCGCGTAACTAGTGCCGCACCATTTACGCCACTCGCGCAATATATACATCAAAATGTGCGGCTCGGCCGGGAATGGTGTTCTATTACCTTTCGTTCCGATCCGCCTTTATGCCGACGTAATCGGCAAAAAACGACGCTTAATTGTCCCCATTGACTTATAATGGGACAATGCAAGAAATCACTTTCAAGTATTTTTCTCTCGTAAACCATAGGAGCTACAGTTTCAAACCTCGGAGAGGAGATTCATAATGATTTTAAGAATGAATCCAAAAATAATTACATCACTCGGCCTCATGGTGGCGCTATAACGGCCCACTTTGCGTTTTGCCCCGTAACTCTTGAACCGTAGATCGGAAAATTAAAATTCTTTTTTCCCTGGATTCCTTGGGTCAAGACGCATCTCCCCATATAGGCATTTGCGCCAGGATAGATTTTCCGCCATCTTGAATTTTCTCCAAAACACACTTTTTGCTCCTTTTCCTACATATTTTCTTCAAATGTCACAAAAATCGGTACACATGATCTATGAGGTGGGTAAACCACCGCTCAGTTCACACGGGTGTAATTTTTAACTTTATGTACCACAGCAGCAGTCAAACGGAAGCGTTTGGGTTAGGTTGGAGCTCCTCAGGCCATTATTATTACTGTATTATGTGTCTGAAGAAAGCACATTTGGACCCTTATTGCTGCTGAAGGTTTTCTACAGGCTCCAGCAAGCCTGGCTGAGTCACTGCAGTCCTCTCTTGTATAGAAGACATTTCTCATGTCAACAAGGACTTCCTGGTCAAATAAAGGACAGTGTCTTTGTGTAAGGGACAGCTTTAATCCAAACAAAAACAAACAAACACACAGATAACAAAGTGTATGTGGGAGTATAATAGAAGCCCAGATGTCAGCGTATTGTATCTGTTATCCCTCACATAATCCCAGGCATGCAATGACTTATTGGAATGATTAATGTTAGTCTAGTCCAGTCTAGTCATGCACTGTCAGGTGGAAACCTTGTTATGTCCAAAACTGTTATTTTTCAGGGAAAGTAAAAAAGAATGTATTTATTATTTAGTCACAAGCTCTTTTGTTAACCCATTTAGGCCTAGAATTATTGAATGCTTTAACCAGTGAAAAATAGCAGATATACAAGCTCACAGCGCGGCACCGAGTGCCGCGCTGCGAGCTTGTAGATCTGCTATTTTAGAAAAAGTCATAAAAATGTGTGCAAATCTTTCAATATGTGTATTTTCAAAGCAAACGTTTGTAACTCAAATTTTGCTTCGGGGTGGTCCCTGGAACTAAAAATGTTGAATGGGGGTCCGTGGACAAATAAATATCATTTTGGGGGTCCTACACATGAAAAGGTTTGAGAACCACTGACATAGTAGTCTCTCAAGAACAGACTAACTGAGCTCCATTTAAGTGAAAAGGACCTTTTCTTTGACGATGGCTCCAGTAATTAGATTGCTGACATAGAAACATAGGTTTTTCAAAAAACCTTAGAAGGATTCAAAAGACACTTATAGAATCTAGCAGATCTACAAGCTCGCAGCGCGGCACTCAGTGCCGCGCTGTAAGCTTGTATATGCTATTTTTCAATAGTTAAAGCATAAAATAATGATATAATATGTACCCAATCTGAATACTTTTGAAGCTATATTCCTAAAACTCACTGACACACTTTGAACCTGGCGCACCTATTCTGGGCATGTTATTATTAGGGGTGCCATGATTCAGTCAGCCCACGGTTGCGTCTGTATCTCGTTTTTTGGCTCACGGTTTCGGTACGGTTTCGGTACAGCACAAATTGAAAATGAAAAAAGAAAGAATCCAAAATGTTCAGTTAATTTTAAAGACGGGATGCAATCATTTGTTTCCCCCCTAAAACATGATTACTAGGAGGAAGATTTTCTCCAAAAAAGTGTACAGAAAGAGTTAAAATTATGTTTTTTATGTGGCCACACCCAAAAAAATAAAGAAATTCGGTTAATTCGGTATGGGCTGTTTGGTTCGGTACAGGGCCATTCGGTTTGGTATACCGGTTCGGTTCAGTATTGTGTCACGCCTAGTTATCATAGGTGAACATTGTCTAACATTTTCAGTGTTTGTACAATAAAAAGGGAGTTAAAATAGCATATACAACACTCATACAACACTCGCAGGACACTGGGGGCACAGTATTAAATAGGACATAAACTTACAGAAGGGAAAACAATAATAAATAAAAATGGAGATACAAAGTGGGATATGTGTATAGGCCTAAGCTTGTATATTGGCAACCATAAGCATTAGAGGACTTGGACAGCTGGATCTCTTCTCCAATAGTCCCTCCCTAATATTTTTATCTAGTTTTTATTTGTCAACAAAATTGCCAATATATTTATATATTTATATTTATTTATTTTTACTTTTAGTAATCATAGCTTAGTTTTTAATTAGTTTGTCAGTGGAAAAAGGTAGTCGATGAAGAGTTTTAGTCGACAGACTTAACTGGTCTGTTTCAGTTATGTCTTCACGTCACGTTTAGAGCACTTCTGATAATCACGTAGCAGTGAATGCAACATGAAAGCGGTTACGCCTCAGACACTTCCTTAATAATGTCTATTTAGAATTCAGAAACTATTCAGAAGTATGAAAATTGCACGCTTTTACGCCCCAAACAATGTTTGTCCAAAGTCGCACACAATCCCCATCCAGTTAATTGCTTCAAGGATGACTCCGCTAAAAGCACTTCACACGTCTATACATCACATTAATGAAAGTCCTGGCAGTATTAAAGTGTGACGTCTGTATTTTAATGTTAGGATGAGATGTTGGCACTTTGGTGGTGCACTTTATCCAACCAGAACTATGATGACAGAGTTAGGAAATACAACCAGTGGTGGAACAATTAAGTATACCCACATTTCTGACTTAAAGTTATACATAGATAGATAGATACCTTTATTATCCCAAGGGGGAAATTTAGTGGCCATGTATCCATGTAACTTTTTTTATAAAACAAAAAACTGTTAAATTGCTAAAGTTTTAGAACACCCACTCCGTTAATTTCAGCTTCTAAAGCCTTCTCTTTATATATGTTTTCTATGAGCCGTGAGGGGGGGAGAATTTCACGGCAAAATTACGTCATCTGCATCATCCGTATAACGTTGTGTATATGTTGGCCAATCACATCGCGGATCATACACACATGATACACTACCGGCCAATCACAGCGTGCTTGCCGTCTCTTCAGGAAGTAGCCTCCCTCAGCAGCAGTGTTTACGATGGTGAAGGATTCTTAACCTCTTACTCCCCAAATCCTGTTCAGAAAATTACGTTCTACCCCTCTACGGATCCGTATCGGTCGCGGTGGTTTGCGGCGCCGCTCCGGTGGTCCGCGGCGACTCCGGGCGAAAAACGGCCGAAAAAAGCAATACCGCTACTGACCACTAGTTGAGCAGCTTCCACAGTACAGCTTTAAGTAAAAGTATCAATACTGTAATGTAGAACTAGAACTGCACTCTGTCGAGGTGCCAGCTTGCTCCTTGTGCACAAGTAGGCCATGTATGGCCATGTATGGCCTACTTGTGCACCAGCAGAGTGCGCCATGGCATGAGGTGCGCTCACCACTGGCATCACCAGGAATGCTGGTCCCTCATTGGCTGTTAATGATGACGTTGCCAGAAATGCTGGTCCCTGATTGGGCTACGGGCTTAAACACACACAGCTACCTTACCTACACATATGCAGCCAATCACAGTACTTGCACGCTCTGCTGGTGCAAGTAAATACTCCAGAATTCAACATTTCCTTGAGTAAAAGTACAACAAAGTATTGGTATCAAAATGTACTTAAAGGACCAGGTCACCTCTGGGACAACCAGATCTTATTTTATTGTTGTGTGGGACACGATTAACACAATCCTGAGTTATTTTTTGTGTTCAATCTGTGTTTTTAGATATTTTAGTATTTCAGTAGATTTCAGCATGCTACAACTGGTCATATGATGCAAAATGCATCGTATGACCAGTTGTAGCATGCTGAAATACTAACATATCTAAAAACACAGATTGAACACAAAAAATAATTCAGGATTGTGTTGATCGTGTCCCACACAACAATAAAATAAGATCTGGTTGTCCCAGAGGTGACCTGGTCCCAAAAGTAAGTACCAAAAGTAAGTTGTTATACTGAAGGTACCTTTTCACACGTTTTCAAATGTATAAAATGAATGAAAAGTATTTTGAAAATAGCTTGAGTAAATGTATTTAGTACACTACTGCATACAAGCCATACAAATACAAAATACCCACAGATCCAACTTAAGATTGGAGCTACCCCCTCGTGCACACGCGCACGCACGCACACACCCACGCACACTTTCGTGTGAATCAAGTCAATAAGAATTGCATTATAGTTTTATGAGATTCTTGTAACAATGGCTGCATAATTAGCTCCATCCCCATGCATGCGGTATAGCATTTATAGTCAGTGCACTGCAGAGCACTCCCAAGGTGCTGCTGAATAACTAACTGCTCTGTGTAACAATGACAGAGAGAGGCTTGTTTCACTCACTACACAACACTACACAACACTGCTGCCTTGCAAGTGAACAGCGACAGATAGGCGTGCTGAAAGTGGCTGTGAATGTCTTCAGTGGGAACTGAGTATGGATTAGAGGCGTTGCTCCAAAGTATAGTGACAGGATTTTAGATAACGTGCAGTTGTTTAGGGCAGAGTTCATTTTTTTTGCAGGCCAAGGAACCCTTTAGCTGAGAGAGAAATGAAGCAGGGACCCCCCACTACATAATGTACAGGTATAAGATACACTACACCACTATATATACCCAAGTACCTGTCAAAATACTTTATAAACATTAAGGATGTCCATAATTACAACACCAGAGGCAGCGCCACAGATCACTTTCAACCCAGAGTCAAAACCAACAAAGGGTCAAACTCGTTCTTCTGCTATACCACCAAAATGTGGAAAGCCTTACCGAAGGCCATAAAGGAGTGTGGATCACTAGCATCCTTTAAAATTGCCCTGAAAAACCACTTACAGGCGGCAGCCGTTCGCAACTGGTAAAAAAAAAAAACCTAGCCCAGCCCTACCCTCCCCTGCCCCTTCTTTGTATATACTGTTTGTTTAGACTTACTGTTTTCTTTTTTTTTTGTTCTTTAATTTTACTTTCTTTACATATCTACTGCATAGTACTGTGTTCTATTCGTCTGTCATTCAATGTTATATGAGATACTTTAATGGTTTCCTGTGGAAATAAGCTTAGTCTTTTCATGGATCTCCTTTTAGTAGACCTTGTACCAGTGAACTGTACCGTCATGAAACTGTACCTTTTCCTATGCAAACTTCTAATAAAGTCTTCAATCAATCAATCAACCCCCCACTACATAATTTACAATGTATACAATTGTGTTGCATCAAACTTTTTCATAAATGTCATAATGGATTGCATTTTCATGGCGCTTTTCCAAGTGCTCAAAGCGCTTTACAATGGTCCATTCATTGATACATTGGGAGGTGAACTGGCCTTATGTTGAAAGAATTGCCCTGTGTAGAAATCCATGCCGTTACGCCACATCTCCAGTACTGACTTGATTATGCTCGCAGTAGATCAACGTGGTATCAAGCACCGACGATAGCCGACCTCCAAGCTCACAACTGCGACACGTCGTGAGCTTGGAGGTCTGCTATTTTCCACCAAAAGGCCCCTTTAGACATTTCAGCCCCTGCCTCGCTAACTTTCTGTGCACGTCCCTGTTCGGTGTGACAGGCGAGTGAGGTTTGTAAAAAAAAAAAACTAAAAACTAAAAACAAGCATCAATTTGGAATGTTAATCTTGAAAGGAGCCTCGACGAAGAGCGTGAAATTGTGTGTATTGTCTTGTACTAGATGTCTGTATTCTACTTGATGTCTTTATTGTATTCTACGTCTGTCTTGTACTCTTGTAGTGAAAGAAATCCCGACTCGGTGAAAAGCAGTCTTGACAAATTGAGGGCACAACTTAAAACAACAGAGACAACAAGAGGATGAAAACAAATAACTTGTGCTTCAAGGGAAATGAGGAATCTTTCATACAAGAAGAAGTAAAACAAACAAATATTCTGAAAATACAGTCCCTATACTAGTACACACCTGTAAATAAAAGGTATGTGTGCAACATCATCATCTAACCCGGAAGTTATGCGGGAACACCTACTGAGTGGCAAAAAATACTTTCTGTCCTTGACAGCCCATACATCCTTATCTGATTGCATTAACCGATGTTAAACTCACTTTGCCACTCGATTTGCCGTTAACTTCTATAATGTTTTCATCCATGGCAGCCCTGAATTATATTGTTACTTTATGGTACCTTATATGTATGTCAAATAGGCTATGTAAATCTTTCCCCCTAGGATACAGTATGTCACAAGGGAGACTTGAGAGGATATCGGTTTCCATGAAAACAGAGCCAAATCATTTTTATACTTGGCGCTTAACCATCTAAACCCCATCAGCATCCCTATTCTGGGGGGAACATTCACAAAAAATAGCCATTCTACAAGCTCACAACGCGTTGTGAGCTTGTAGATCTGCTATTTTTGGTTAAGAGACTTGCTGCACTGTAGGCTGAAAAAGATTGCACCAAGTACAGCGCAACTGTAGGTCAGGTCTCGCGTTAGCCTCGCAAGCCATCCCGAGTTACGTCATCACCAATGTGCTTCCTTTCTCGGTCTGGTACTCCTCCCATAGAGTCTCTTTATGAGAAATAGGTTTCTCAATTTCCAATCAAAAGGCCAGACTCTCCCCTGGGAGAGTCTGGCTGTTGCGAGGCTAGTCTCGCGTAGCCAGACAACTATTCCACAATCTCTGAATGCTATATAGAGTCTGGAACAGCAGCTCCCGAACGGCGAGTAATGGAAACGGGCATTACCGTTCAAGAAAATATATTTTAAAATGTCATTTCTGCTAAGCAGCAAGCTAAACATGATTATATGATTTTTATTTATATAATGATAAATGTGTGCGATGTGAGACGGAAACGGAAGTGACGAGGAGGCTTCACTTCCGCTTTAACCAGTACTCATCGTTCTTCTTTCGATGCACCAGACTGTATGACGGGAGCATTTCCAAATCGCGGAGTCAACAGTCTGGCCACGCGAGACTAGTTTTACTAGGTAAAAGTGGTAAAACGTAAGTATTCTGAGGCACCCTGGACGTTTATCACAGAACCCTGTAACCCTGTCCCTGACACAGGGATTATATCATGATGTGAAGACCACCTGTACATTGAAAGGGAGGGGTTGGGTGTATTAAAGCATGTTCTCCAGTTCCAAACATTCCGGTTTATGCGGTCAGATCAGTTCCTTATACTTTTCTCAAGTCTGGACCACCAGATTATGTTCAAAGACTCCTGCCAGGGACCACCCGGACCCCACCCAGCTGCTCACAGCACACAGCTTGTGTTGTCTGTTCGTAGACAGCTATTGGTGGTGAGGTGAGGTGTATACTGTATGTTCCAGATGTCATCATTAGTGCAGGGCCAACCTGAAGAGAGCTCTATATAAGCTTTGAAACTCTCCTCAAAGTTGTTGCGTTCCTCCAGGGCTCATGTCAAGATTTAGTGGTTCTTTAACCCTGGACCTGGAACCATTTTATGATTTAACTATTAAAAAATAGCAGATATACAAGCTCATAGCACGGCACTCATATATTCAAATCTTTACATAATATATCATTTTTCAAAGCAAACCTTTGTAACTCAAATCTTTGCTTCTGGGGGGGTCCCTGGAACAACATAGGCCTATTTTGAGTTGGGGGTCTGTGGCCAATAATGTTTGGGGTCCTAGACATGAAAAGGTTTGAGAACCACTGATGATAGAAACATGAGTTTTATAGCATCGGGTCAATATAAGACGTGCACAAATGTTCACGATTTTTCTAAAATAGCAGATCTTTTTGCCTTTTTACGGACGCCAATTATTGGCAAAACTCTATGGAGACATCGCTGCCATTAAGAAGGACAGATGTGAACAAGAAAACTAATTATCGGGCGATACAAATGAGCGCCTTAGCGGGGAGGGAATGATTATATGATGTCATTTTATCTGTGTTTGTTGGATTGGCATGTGTCAGCCTCCAGGAAGAAACCCCAAATACAAAGGGAATACATAATTGCTCATAACAACCACGCCAGAGGGTCTAATGAAGTACTGTCAACCTCATAGACACATGAAAACCAGAAAAAGTACAAAACTATGGCACTGCCTCTTTAATAAAACTTGGCACAAAAGAGTTGTAATCACGCCACGGGCCACTAGCGGTCCGTGGACCACTGCTTAAGAACCACTGGGGTTTAAAGACTATTACGGCTTCACCTTCAGCCAATTTCAGAAACCAACCCGACAGGCAGCACACAGTGAACGGCGAGGCAGCGTCTCAGACAGAGATAACAAGCTGTTATTTCTGCACAAACGCTGAATTGATGAATCCATTGAGGAGGAGAATGACACACTCGTACAAGCAAAGCCCAAAAACATGAAGTGTCTGAGAGAGTCTGCAACGACGGGGAAAACAGTTCGATAGAAACTAACGAAGCGCTGCTCTTCACTTCTGCCCGTAGACTCATTTAATAAACAGAGAAAGCTATCAAAACGTCTCTTTCAGAAAGCACATATTCTCACTTTAATGACGACCAGAGTACATTCACCAGACTCACGTCGAACACGTTCAACAAAAGTGCCAATCACAGCAAAACAATCTCGGCAACGGCAAAGCCACAGAACTTAACGCAGCAATCTGGAACTTGTGTTTTTAAACACAACTCTATGATACGACAGTGGCTTTCATTATATACGCTTTGGGCCCAGATGCTTTGAAAAACAAGGAAGTTCGATACAGCCCTTCACTCCTATAGACAGGAAGTTAACGGGATGCTGGCATTTCTGACATGTGTGAAATGTCTGCAACATGGTTGCAGTGTATGGCAGGGGTTCCCAAACATTTTTGTCTCAGGGCACCCCATAAATATCCTTTTAATCCGAGGCACCCCTACATTATAATTTTCACTCCCAGCACCTTATATGTATAGCATATCGTCGTTGTCGGATGGAAACCTTGTTATGTCCAAAACCGTTCGTTTTGTATTCATCATCTAAAACATTTACTAAACTAGTGAAAACAGCAGATCTACAAGCACACAACGCCTCACGATGCGAGGTGTTGTGTGCTTGTAGATCAGCTGTTTTCATTAGTTTTGTGTGACAGTCTTGTATGATGAAGCAGGGCTTTGCTTTACCAAAAGACGTACGCATTTGAAACTTGGAAATACAAGTTTTCTGCCCGACAGTGACGATATTTTTGTGATTATGTTGCGAGGAAAACGTTGAGATAACATTTTGGTTAGAACTGACTGAAAATAACTTTGTACTTCAAGTTTAAAATGATAGTAAATATTTTTGCAAGTGTCCAAATAAATTCCAAATATTATCAAATTATCTCGCAGCACCCCTGGACTGACGTCACGGCACCCCAGGGTGCCCCGTCACCCACTTTGAAAACCCCTGGTGTATGGGGGTTTAAGTGGTCAATGCTATGCTTCAGGCACAATCTGATGTTGGCACACATTGACCAAACCAGTGCTTTTTTCCCCCCCTTGGAACCCCTTTCTTATACAATAGCTGAAATCTCCCCAGATGTGAACCTTTTTTCAATCCCCAGACATTTAACCACAAATAGCAGATCTAGAAGCTCATGAGTTATTTCAGTTAGATTTATTAAACTGACTAATATGTTTGGGACATTTGAGTGTCCCTTTGTGTTTGCATTGTGTCATGTTCTGGTACCCCTCCCTCTCCCAGGTATACGGCCCACTCAGCCCCCATGTTCCACCTGTCACCCCCCATGTTCTGGTACCCCTCCCTCTCCCAGGTATACGGCCCACTCAGCCCCCATGTTCCACCTGTCACCCCCCATGTTCTGGTCCCCCTCCCTCTCCCAGGTATACGGCCCACACAGCCCTATGTTCCACCTGTCACCCCCCATGTTCTGGTCCCCCTCCCTCTCCCAGGTATATGGCCCACTCAGCCCCCATGTTCCACCTGTCACCCCCCCATTGTTCTCTGCACACTCCCAGCTGTGTCTCCTCCTGTGACCAAGCCCCCGTCATACCCGTCTGCTCCTCTACAGCTGTGTCTCCTCCTGTGACCAAGGCCCCGTCATACCCGTCTGCTCCTCTACAGCTGTGTCTCCTCCTGTGACCAAGGCCCCGTCATACCCGTCTGCTCCTCTACAGCTGTGTCTCCTCCTGTGACCAAGGCCCCGTCATACCCGTCTGCTCCTCTACAGCTGTGTCTCCTCCTGTGACCAAGGCCCCGTCATACCCGTCTGCTCCTCTACAGCTGTGTCTCCTCCTGTGACCAAGGCCCCCGTCATACCCGTCTGCTCCTCTACAGCTGTGTCTCCTCCTGTGACCAAGGCCCCGTCATACCCGTCTGCTCCTCTACAGCTGTGTCTCCTCCTGTGACCAAGGCCCCGTCATACCCGTCTGCTCCTCTACAGCTGTGTCTCCTCCTGTGACCAAGGCCCCGTCATACCCGTCTGCTCCTCTACAGCTGTGTCTCCTCCTGTGACCAAGGCCCCGTCATACCCATCTGCTCCTCTACAGCTGTGTCTCCTCCTGTGACCAAGGCCCCCGTCATACCCATCTGTTCCTCTACAGCTGTGTCTCCTCCTGTGACCAAGGCCCCCGTCATACCCATCTGTTCCTCTACAGCTGTGTCTCCTCCTGTGACCAAGGCCCCGTCATACCCGTCTGCTCCTCTACAGCTGTGTCTCCTCCTGTGACCAAGGCCCCGTCATACCCATCTGCTCCTCTACAGCTGTGTCTCCTCCTGTGACCAAGGCCCCGTCATACCCGTCTGCTCCTCTACAGCTGTGTCTCCTCCTGTGACCAAGGCCCCGTCATACCCGTCTGCTCCTCTACAGCTGTGTCTCCTCCTGTGACCAAGGCCCCGTCATACCCGTCTGCTCCTCTACAGCTGTGTCTCCTCCTGTGACCAAGCCCCCGTCATACCCGTCTGCTCCTCTACAGCTGTGTCTCCTCCTGTGACCAAGGCCCCGTCATACCCGTCTGCTCCTCTACAGCTGTGTCTCCTCCTGTGACCAAGGCCCCGTCATACCCGTCTGCTCCTCTACAGCTGTGTCTCCTCCTGTGACCAAGGCCCCGTCATACCCGTCTGCTCCTCTACAGCTGTGTCTCCTCCTGTGACCAAGGCCCCGTCATACCCGTCTGCTCCTCTACAGCTGTGTCTCCTCCTGTGACCAAGGCCCCGTCATACCCGTCTGCTCCTCTACAGCTGTGTCTCCTCCTGTGACCAAGGCCCCGTCATACCCGTCTGCTCCTCTACAGCTGTGTCTCCTCCTGTGACCAAGGCCCCGTCATACCCGTCTGCTCCTCTACAGCTGTGTCTCCTCCTGTGACCAAGGCCCCGTCATACCCGTCTGCTCCTCTACAGCTGTGTCTCCTCCTGTGACCAAGGCCCCGTCATACCCGTCTGCTCCTCTACAGCTGTGTCTCCTCCTGTGACCAAGGCCCCGTCATACCCGTCTGCTCCTCTACAGCTGTGTCTCCTCCTGTGACCAAGGCCCCGTCATACCCGTCTGTTCCTCTACAGCTGTGTCTCCTCCTGTGACCAAGGCCCCGTCATACCCGTCTGTTCCTCTACAGCTGTGTCTCCTCCTGTGACCAAGGCCCCCGTCATACCCGTCTGCTCCTCTACAGCTGTGTCTCCTCCTGTGACCAAGGCCCCGTCATACCTGTCTGTTCCTCTACAGCTGTGTCTCCTCCTGTGACCAAGGCCCCCATCATACCCGTCTGCTCCTCTACAGCTGTGTCTCCTCCTGTGACCAAGGCCCCGTCATACCTGTCTGTTCCTCTACAGCTGTGTCTCCTCCTGTGACCAAGGCCCCGTCATACCTGTCTGTTCCTCTACAGCTGTGTCTCCTCCTGTGACCAAGGCCCCGTCATACCCGTCTGCTCCTCTACAGCTGTGTCTCCTCCTGTGACCAAGGCCCCCGTCATACCCATCTGTTCCTCTACAGCTGTGTCTCCTCCTGTGACCAAGGCCCCGTCATACCCGTCTGCTCCTCTACAGCTGTGTCTCCTCCTGTGACCAAGGCCCCGTCATACCCGTCTGCTCCTCTACAGCTGTGTCTCCTCCTGTGACCAAGGCCCCGTCATACCCGTCTGCTCCTCTACAGCTGTGTCTCCTCCTGTGACCAAGGCCCCGTCATACCAGTCTGTTCCTCTACAGCTGTGTCTCCTCCTGTGACCAAGGCCCCGTCATACCCGTCTGCTCCTCTACAGCTGTGTCTCCTCCTGTGACCAAGGCCCCCGTCATACCCGTCTGCTCCTCTACAGCTGTGTCTCCTCCTGTGACCAAGGCCCCGTCATACCCGTCTGCTCCTCTACAGCTGTGTCTCCTCCTGTGACCAAGGCCCCGTCATACCTGTCTGCTCCTCTACAGCTGTGTCTCCTCCTGTGACCAAGGCCCCCGTCATACCCGTCTGCTCCTCTACAGCTGTGTCTCCTCCTGTGACCAAGGCCCCGTCATACCCGTCTGCTCCTCTACAGCTGTGTCTCCTCCTGTGACCAAGCCCCCGTCATACCCGTCTGCTCCTCTACAGCTGTGTCTCCTCCTGTGACCAAGGCCCCGTCATACCTGTCTGCTCCTCTACAGCTGTGTCTCCTCCTGTGACCAAGGCCCCGTCATACCTGTCTGCTCCTCTACAGCTGTGTCTCCTCCTGTGACCAAGGCCCCGTCATACCTGTCTGCTCCTCTACAGCTGTGTCTCCTCCTGTGACCAAGGCCCCGTCATACCTGTCTGCTCCTCTACAGCTGTGTCTCCTCCTGTGACCAAGGCCCCGTCATACCTGTCTGCTCCTCTACAGCTGTGTCTCCTCCTGTGACCAAGGCCCCGTCATACCCGTCTGCTCCTCTACAGCTGTGTCTCCTCCTGTGACCAAGGCCCCGTCATACCCGTCTGCTCCTCTACAGCTGTGTCTCCTCCTGTGACCAAGGCCCCGTCATACCCATCTGCTCCTCTACAGCTGTGTCTCCTCCTGTGACCAAGGCCCCGTCATACCCGTCTGCTCCTCTACAGCTGTGTCTCCTCCTGTGACCAAGGCCCCCGTCATACCCGTCTGCTCCTCTACAGCTGTGTCTCCTCCTGTGACCAAGGCCCCGTCATACCCGTCTGTTCCTCTACAGCTGTGTCTCCTCCTGTGACCAAGGCCCCGTCATACCCGTCTGCTCCTCTACAGCTGTGTCTCCTCCTGTGACCAAGGCCCCGTCATACCCGTCTGCTCCTCTACAGCTGTGTCTCCTCCTGTGACCAAGGCCCCCGTCATACCCGTCTGCTCCTCTACAGCTGTGTCTCCTCCTGTGACCAAGGCCCCCGTCATACCCGTCTGCTCCTCTACAGCTGTGTCTCCTCCTGTGACCAAGGCCCCCGTCATACCCGTCTGCTCCTCTACAGCTGTGTCTCCTCCTGTGACCAAGGCCCCGTCATATCCGTCTGCTCCTCTAGAGCTGTGTCTCCTCCTGTGACCAAGGCCCCGTCATACCCGTCTGCTCCTCTACAGCTGTGTCTCCTCCTGTGACCAAGGCCCCGTCATACCCGTCTGCTCCTCTACAGCTGTGTCTCCTCCTGTGACCAAGGCCCCGTCATACCCGTCTGCTCCTCTACAGCTGTGTCTCCTCCTGTGACCAAGGCCCCGTCATACCCGTCTGCTCCTCTACAGCTGTGTCTCCTCCTGTGACCAAGGCCCCGTCATACCCGTCTGCTCCTCTACAGCTGTGTCTCCTCCTGTGACCAAGGCCCCGTCATACCCGTCTGCTCCTCTACAGCTGTGTCTCCTCCTGTGACCAAGGCCCCGTCATACCCGTCTGCTCCTCTACAGCTGTGTCTCCTCCTGTGACCAAGGCCCCGTCATACCCGTCTGCTCCTCTACAGCTGTGTCTCCTCCTGTGACCAAGGCCCCGTCATACCCGTCTGCTCCTCTACAGCTGTGTCTCCTCCTGTGACCAAGGCCCCGTCATACCCGTCTGCTCCTCTACAGCTGTGTCTCCTCCTGTGACCAAGGCCCCGTCATACCCGTCTGCTCCTCTACAGCTGTGTCTCCTCCTGTGACCAAGGCCCCGTCATACCCGTCTGCTCCTCTACAGCTGTGTCTCCTCCTGTGACCAAGGCCCCGTCATACCCGTCTGTTCCTCTACAGCTGTGTCTCCTCCTGTGACCAAGGCCCCGTCATACCCGTCTGCTCCTCTACAGCTGTGTCTCCTCCTGTGACCAAGGCCCCGTCATACCCGTCTGCTCCTCTACAGCTGTGTCTCCTCCTGTGACCAAGGCCCTGTCATACCCGTCTGCTCCTCTACAGCTGTGTCTCCTCCTGTGACCAAGGCCCCGTCATACCCATCTGCTCCTCTACAGCTGTGTCTCCTCCTGTGACCAAGGCCCCGTCATACCCGTCTGCTCCTCTACAGCTGTGTCTCCTCCTGTGACCAAGGCCCCGTCATACCTGTCTGTTCCTCTACAGCTGTGTCTCCTCCTGTGACCAAGGCCCCCGTCATACCCGTCTGCTCCTCTACAGCTGTGTCTCCTCCTGTGACCAAGGCCCCCGTCATACCCGTCTGCTCCTCTACAGCTGTGTCTCCTCCTGTGACCAAGGCCCCCGTCATACCCGTCTGCTCCTCTACAGCTGTGTCTCCTCCTGTGACCAAGGCCCCGTCATATCCGTCTGCTCCTCTAGAGCTGTGTCTCCTCCTGTGACCAAGGCCCCGTCATACCCGTCTGCTCCTCTACAGCTGTGTCTCCTCCTGTGACCAAGGCCCCGTCATACCCGTCTGCTCCTCTACAGCTGTGTCTCCTCCTGTGACCAAGGCCCCGTCATACCCGTCTGCTCCTCTACAGCTGTGTCTCCTCCTGTGACCAAGGCCCCGTCATACCCGTCTGCTCCTCTACAGCTGTGTCTCCTCCTGTGACCAAGGCCCCGTCATACCCGTCTGCTCCTCTACAGCTGTGTCTCCTCCTGTGACCAAGGCCCCGTCATACCCGTCTGCTCCTCTACAGCTGTGTCTCCTCCTGTGACCAAGGCCCCGTCATACCCGTCTGCTCCTCTACAGCTGTGTCTCCTCCTGTGACCAAGGCCCCGTCATACCCGTCTGCTCCTCTACAGCTGTGTCTCCTCCTGTGACCAAGGCCCCGTCATACCCGTCTGCTCCTCTACAGCTGTGTCTCCTCCTGTGACCAAGGCCCCGTCATACCCGTCTGCTCCTCTACAGCTGTGTCTCCTCCTGTGACCAAGGCCCCGTCATACCCGTCTGCTCCTCTACAGCTGTGTCTCCTCCTGTGACCAAGGCCCCGTCATACCCGTCTGCTCCTCTACAGCTGTGTCTCCTCCTGTGACCAAGGCCCCGTCATACCCGTCTGTTCCTCTACAGCTGTGTCTCCTCCTGTGACCAAGGCCCCGTCATACCCGTCTGCTCCTCTACAGCTGTGTCTCCTCCTGTGACCAAGGCCCCGTCATACCCGTCTGCTCCTCTACAGCTGTGTCTCCTCCTGTGACCAAGGCCCTGTCATACCCGTCTGCTCCTCTACAGCTGTGTCTCCTCCTGTGACCAAGGCCCCGTCATACCCATCTGCTCCTCTACAGCTGTGTCTCCTCCTGTGACCAAGGCCCCGTCATACCCGTCTGCTCCTCTACAGCTGTGTCTCCTCCTGTGACCAAGGCCCCGTCATACCCATCTGCTCCTCTACCGCTTCCCACGGTTCCAGTTTGTCGTGATTATTTGACATTATCGTGATTATTTTTCATAATCGTCATAATCGTTTCCATGTTGAAAAATGTTCATATATATCTTTTTAAACGAAAAAAAAGTGGAAATAGCAGATCTACAAGCTCACAACGCGTCGCATCGCGACGCATTGTGAGCTTGTAGATCGGCTATTTCAATGTTCTTTTTTAAGACTAAAGTTGTCAAATATGTCAGTAATTTCTTTGTATATTTAGGTTGTGTGTCATATCTACCATGTGCAACTTCAAAGCCTAAAAGCCAAACAGAAATGTAATTGTCAACGACAATTAAATCGTTAATCGCAATTATTTGAGTGACAGTTAATCGTCATGTAAAATGTCATAGGGCTTTTAAGCCGTGACATCATTTTGTAGGCAGAGGAGAATCTGCCCCCAGAGCATTTTCTGTCCCTCGCTATTTTCAACAGATCCGAGACAAAAATAACGACTAAAGTATAATTCTAACACTTTCCTTTCAACAACAAAGAGAAGAAAAATGTGTAAATAGTAAAAATAGTAAAAAGATTCACGGAAACTGGGGGCAGAAATTCTCCTCTGCCTACAAAATGATGTCATACTTAACAACCCTTATGCCAACATTGGCACAGGGGCGGGTGATCACTGGCACACTGGTAGAAGTGTGTGAGAGAGGATATTTATTTTAAAATCAAAATATAGTTTTAAACATTGTCAATTAAGTCACCTAATTTGCAGCAAATTAGATCCTTGCACATAATTCTACATTCATTAAAACTCTGAACTTTGACTGGGGAGGGAGTCAGGGAGAGTCTAATGATCGTTATAACAATCTCCTGACAATCAAAATATGTGGGCATTGTGGATGGGGTGCATGTTGACATGGCACACTGATTATCTAGAAAATACAAACATGGCACTTCATTTCAAAGAAGGTTGCTGACCCCTGCTATTGGGTTTGATGGCAGTCTGTTCTGAACTAAAACATTCAGCAACTCTTCCATCTCTGGATACACCTGCTGCTGTGGCAGCTATTTAATACGTTGTGATGAACTTTGAGGTCCAACTGCAGGAAAGTTCTTTAAAAATGTCACCTAATAATGCCCAAAATAGGAGGCCAGGTTAACTTAAACTATTCATTATTAGGGTATAGAATTTACATCTGTATTGGGAAATGAGCAGGGAATGTTAAAGAGGCAAGGGCTAGAATTTCTTGGCCTTTTGGTGAAAATATCGAAAATAGCAGACCTCCAAGCTCACAACGTGTCACGCCGGGACACATTGTGAGCTTGGAGGTCGGCTATTTTCGGTACTTGATACCACACTAAACTAAGCATAATCAAGTGAATACTGGAGATGTGGTTTACGGTATGTATATTTCAACACAGAGAGGGCAATTCTTTCAACATAAGATGCTGCATTCAAGTTCAGGAGAGTCTGGAAAAGGCAATTCCTTTGAATGCTGCCTTCAGGTATGGCATGGAAAGAGTGGGCATTTGCATTTCTTTCACCATAATGAAAACAGCATTCATGGTCTGGAGAGGGCACTTTTTACAGACGGATAAAAGGGCAGAGGCTCAAGCCCCCTTTCATGTCTATGAGTTTTCTCAGAAGGGTGGCTGGTATCTCCCTTAGAGATAGGGTGATAAGTTCAATCACCCGAGAGAGACTTGGAGTAGAACCGCTGCTCCTTCACTTGAAAAGGAGTCAGCTTAGGTGGTTCGGGCATCTAGTACGGATGCCTCCCGAGCGCCTTCCTAGGAAGGTCCTCGATGCACGTCCCACTGGGAGGAGACCCCGTGGCAGACCAAAGACCAGATGGAAGGATTATATCTCCAAGCTGGCTTGGGAACACCTCGATACTCCCAGAGGGAGTGGAGAAAGTTGCTCAGGATAAGGAAATCTGGAAGTCTCAGTTGGAACTGTTACCCCCGCGACCCGATTCCGGATAAGCGGTTGAAGATGGATGGATGGTGTGCACGTGCCTGGAAATGAGTGTGCACAAAGTACTAACTTTTAAGTATATTTTGACACCAATACGTTTGTACTTTTACACAAGTATGAATACATGACTTGAAACAGCAGGAGTAGCTTCTACATTGTGGTATTTCTACTTTTACTTAGGTTAAAACCTCAAATAGGAGTATTTCTTCCACAACTGGTGGAGTATACATCAGCTGTTTTAAAAGGTTCTATGAAAGCGCTACCGTCAGCCGAGAACGAACCGAACGGCCTCCATGCTAAATTTAGGGCCTCTACTGTATCAAGCTATTCTCCGCTCAAATGGCCGCGGTGGAGAATGCAACGCACGCTGCTCAGTTAGAGTTACACGGACAGATGCATTACAACTCTTGACTGACACCGTGCCGGCCTTTGTGAACAATAATACACTTCAGGCTACATTCCTGGCCGGTGCTTTGCTCTTGTCTGCAAAGTTTTGGTTCAGTGGTTCTCAACCCTTTTCATTTCAAAGACCCCCAGTTTGTTTGCTATTTCTTTGGGCTTTTTACCCAAATTTCTAGTCATTATGCCTATCGAGGGTATGCACATGACATCATCATAATACCCGGAAGTTATGCGGAACGCCTACTGAGTGGCAAAAAAACTACTTTCTGGCCTTGACAAGCCATACTTCCAAACAGAAAAGTCCTATCTGATTATATTAAACAACGTTAAACTCACTTTGCCACTCGATTTGCCATTCACTTTATGCATGCGCATACCCTCTATTAACCCATTTAGAACGGGTACACATTTTGTGTATCATTATTTTATGATTTAACTATTGAAAAATAGCAGATATACTAGATCTGCTATTTTTGAAAAATCGTGAAAACTTGAATTTTGACCCGATTCTATAAGTGTCTTTTGAATCCTTCTAAGGTTTTTTGAAAAACCTGTGTTTCTATATCAGCAATCTGGCCAGCCATCGTCAAAGAAAAGGTCCTTTTCACTTAACTGGAGCTCAGTTAGTCTGTTCTTGAGAGACTACTATGTCAGTGGTTCTCAAACCTTTTCATGTGAAGGACCCCCAAAATGATATTTATTTGGCCACGGAACCGCATCTCAAAATATCTAGTTCCAGGGACCACCCAGAAGCAAAATTTGAGTTACAATCGTTCGCTTTGAAAATACATACATTCAAAGATTTGCACACATTTTCACGACTTTTTCAAAAATAGCAGATCTACAAGCTCGCAGCGCGGCACTCGGTGCCGCGCTGAGCTTGTGTATCTGCTATTTTTCACTGGTTAAAGCATTCAATAATTCTAGGCCTAAATGGGTTAAGGGCTCAGCCCTATTGGCGCAATATAGGTTGTGCGGCGGTTTGGCGAGTGGGAGAACGGGGTTCGATTCCAGCTCAGCGCGAATCGCTACGATCTGGTGTAGTCGAGTGAGATCCTCGTGGCGGTCTGCGGCGTGAAGTGCGAGGGGACTCACTCCAAAGACTGGGGTGGTGATTGCCAAGACCCGGGCCCACAACAGCTCAACCCTATTGGCACGATGGTTTGTGCGTCGTTCTGGAGAGTGGGAGACTGGGGTTCGATCCCTCAGTGCGAATCACTACACATCCATATTACAACCTTCAACAATAGCTACAGTATTTGCTAGTCTGAGAAAGCTCCAGTGATGTGGAGAAATCCACCATTTGTATCAGAGAGTGTTCACATAATCAGGATGATGTACTGTATGCATTATATAATACACAGCTCTGACCCATCAAAAGACGCAACCAGACACACTTCACTTCAAGGTCTGTCGGTTGTACATAGTTGAATATGAAACGCAGACATGATCAAAATCAAACAGCCAATGATTGCACAGACACAAACTGCTTCTATTCCCAAAGCTGTGAACAGGCTTTCAATTTCCTCCACAGGATGAAAACTTTGACAGAGTACACAGTAGAATGACAAGTGGTTCATGACCAGTGGTGGAAAGTGACTAAGTACATAATACTCAAGTGCTGTACTTAAGTACAATTTTGAGGCGTTTTAGGGGGTCTAGGGGGTCCTCAGAGTTACTACAGGTGGTCCTCCAAATCTTTGTGTGATTAAAACTTTTTTTCTCCTTTTTTACATTAACCACTTGAACCCTAACGTCCATATTCTGAGAACTTTAGCCAAAAATAGCAGCTCTACAAGCTCACAACACCTAGAAAGGTCACGTTTTTTTAGGTATTGACGGTTTCAAGTGGTTAAATATCTGAAAACACAAATTGACATGAATCCAAAATACACTGATGATTGTGCTTTCAAACGATGAAACTATAGCGAATCTATGAAAAGGTTGTGGGGGTCCCTGCTTCATCTCTCTCTCAACTAAGGGGTCCTTGGCCTGAAAACGTTGAAGAGCCCTGCTTTAGTCAGTAAGAAATGTGAGTGCTTCTTCCACCACTATGCTATGTGTATCTTCTACTGTCTATCTTTGGTTTATTTGACCTGTTCCTGTCTTTATGCATTATTAGTTTCTCTCCTGCTCTTGCTCTACCTCGCTCACAAAAACACTACAAAAAGCAACAAACAAAAACACTTAAACCTGTGATGTGACAATAAGACCACAGACACTTCATTTTTGTCCTGACACTTTTGTCAGTTAGAGAAGCTCGGGATTCTGTTGTGTGACAACATTTTGCATCGTGTCTGAGTCCTCCCCAAAACAAATTAAGAAAAACTAGTGGAAGTGTCATAAAGAGATTGCTCCAGTTCATATGAATTCCATTAGAGTCTAGACAGCCACGGACATCACTGACTTACAAAGGAGAGAGTCTAGACTGACATTACAAAGAACAAATAATGGATTCACTTCAGCCGCTTCAGTTTAAAGTGGTTCCTTCTACACGTCTGCACATCTTCTCCCTTATACAGAACATTAGGATAGTTGTTGATATTTCACTTGGAAATGTCTAGATGACTGTCCAAATGTCCTAAGACAGACAGATAGCAGTACTATTAACCGTGGTTGTATGTTGGTACTGTGATAATGAACCACATTTGTAGACAGTGACAAAGCACAAGTACATTTGAGCTGACAAAGAAAACAATAGTTACGTCAAAATGGAGAAACATGGCAGCCTAGGGCAGGGACATGCTGGGCCCCTGATTCAGCCCATGCAGGAAAAAGAGTTGTAGAGGCCCTCATTGAGTTGCCTGACTGCGAGCGCCAGACATCTCACACTACGTTTCACTTCGGGAGAGAGTCTGAGATTACGGACGGAGATTCTACTTCGATATAGATAGATAGATACCTTTATTATCCCAAGGGGGAAATTTAGTAAAGGGGGAAATTTAGTACTTTAGTACTTTAGTACTTTAGTACTTCGGCGTGGGCGGGCTAAAGCCTATTGATGTCACACACACACACACATACACACACACACACACGCGACGGCGACGTGGCGTGACATTGCAAAAATATGTTATTTCTCATAACATATTATATGTCTGCATGTTTACGTTAGTGCAAAATGGTATTAAAACGTGATGAAACGGCACTATTTCATAGTTTATTAAAATAATACGAGTCGAGTCTGACTCCGCCATGACAGTTTTCACGGACCAATCAGAGTCCACTAGACTCTCACGTGGGCAGAGGACACCAATCAGAGTCCACGAGCGAGTCTCACGTGAGCTCAAGAGCTCTGTTTGGAGGGGGCTGGGACCGGAGCAGCCAAACCACATGCCCCAAGCATACAACCCTGATTGGCCCATTCAATGCGCCCGCTCTTCAGGCGTGCTCGAAATAAAATAAAATATGTGCAGCTTCAGTCCACACTACAAACCACCCACCAACAGGGCGTGGTGATGTGCGGACTGAAGTATCAGGCTACTCATTGCGTGCTATAGAGAGAGATCTCTCTCTATAGCGCTGCTGCTACTCAAAGATTTGCCATTTCAGATCATGACAAGTGACAAGCCAGTGGGCCAAATATTACATGAGTTATATTTCGTCATTGTCGGGTGGAAACCTTTGTATGTCCAAAACCATTTTAAAAATTATTTAAACTAGTGAAAACAGCCGATCTACAAGTGCGAGGCGTTGTGTGCTTGTAGATCTGCTGTTTTCACTACTTTTGTGCGCCAGCCTTGTATGATGAAGCAGGGCTTTGCTTTGCGAAAAAATGTACAAATTTGAAACTTGGAGATATAAGGTTTCTGCCCCACAGTGACGATTTACTTTGTTGGCCGCCCAGCCCCCAAAATGGAACGAAGGCCGACATTTTATTTTTATTATGTTCCTAATGGCCGGCCTGGACCGGCCGGGAATGAACCAGCCGTTCGGGAGTTGTCCCGCTTTTCCCAATGGCCAGCACGTCCCTGGCCTGGGGACTAGACGACTTTTTACATTTTTAACTTCTTTTTAAAGATGTTTTTGGGGCTTTTTGTCTTGATTGACAGTACAGTATGTAGACAGGAAACAGGGACAGAGATGGGGAGTGACATGCCGCAAAGGCTGCTGGGATCGGGACTCGAACCCACAACGTGCTGTCATCAGAGCCTACAGTATGTGGTATGTGCCTGGACCGCTAGGCTAGCAGGCACCCCTACATTTGTAACATTTGATGCAGAACTCACTAGCCTCCTCCTCCTACATTTTGGCAGCACGTTTAGTCTGACTCTTTTAGACAAAAATGCTCATTAGTTTTACACACATTCATTTCTGTCCTTGATCATTTTAGTCTACATTTAGGCCTAGTCAACGAATACTCAATGCTGATTCACATCAGCATTCAATTCCAGAGCCATAAAGAGAAACAGTCACTGAACATGGAACTCCGTTGGGTCCCAAAATGTCAGCAAAATAGTACAACAGCTTAAATAACATCCACAGAGCATACAAAACAAAGCAGCGGAATAAAAGAAAAATAAAGTAGAAAATGAAGAGGAGAATAAAAACATCCTACCTTGAGCCATCTCCAACTTGACTTCATCAGTTGTAAGTGGTGGTCAGGGAGGGTCAAACTGTGGAACCCATGGATAGAGATAGATAGAGAGCATGTCAGGTGATTTATTTAGCTTGCATCGTATTTCAAGTTAAAAACACTATCTTACAGAAAGGATTCTCACTTGATAAAATAACTTGATTACTTGTGTGCTTGCTTCGTAATGACTATAGTCTTTGTTCTACTGGATCTCCTCTCCACTAGTCCCTCCCTAACGTTTTAGTCTAGTTTTTTATTTGTTGACATAATTGCCTAAACATTTAGTCATTGTTTGGGAGCATAGTTGGTCGGCAAGAGAGACACCAGGATATGTGTGCATGCAGTTTCTTTAAAATGTCATTTTCTTTGTCTTTTATGTTCCCAATGAAAACATGACAAGTAATACTTTGAGGGCCAAAATAAACAAAACAACACCTTGATGTCAAGACTGAGCAAACTGAACTACTGAAGTGAGTAGGCATGGCACAGAGGGGAACACATATAGTGGGGATCAGCCCACTCTTGACACAGAGGAGGGGAATAGACAAAGAATAACATTTAAACATGCTACAAATCACTACCACACACCACTACGACACTAACTAATATTAACTAAAGACACACACAATGAAACTGAAATGATCAGAAATGTATTTCTTCAAAATTCTAATAATAAATTGAAAACAAATACACCCCTGCACACCCCCATATGCATATGGGACATGGTGCAGTCCAATTACCCATCACCACCTTATCAGTGGTGTAGAAGTAACTAAGTAGATTTACTGGAGTAAGACTTTTGAGCTAGTGTTTCCAATTTCCAATACTTTTACTTCTACTGCATTACATCTCATATCCACATATTGTACTTTTGCTCCGCAACATTTATTTGAAACCTTTAATTACTAGTTACTTTGCTGGTATACATTATAATATTATAAACATAAACCACTTTAGCTCTATTTTATACCTTGGCTATTTGAAAACAGCCAATCTACAAGCGACACAACGTGATGCATTGTGAGCTTGTAGATCTGCTATTTTCAAACAATTTGTACTTTTGGTACTTTACATTTTGATGCTAATACTTGCATACTTTTACACATTTTGAATTCTGGACTTTTAAAGGAGCTATAGTCAACTTTTTCATTGTAGGGCCGATACTTTGTTTACATCCTAGTCTATAGACTAGAATGTAAACAAAGTGTCGGTCTGACAATGGCCAAAATGATTATTTTATCATTATTTTACGCTTTTTGTGGTCATTTTTGAATAGAAACACATATATGAAGCTTATTTTTTTATAAAATATTTTCGAAATATTATTTTTATTTTAGCATCCGTTTTACAAGAAAAAGTTGACGATAGCTCCTTTAAGTTTAGCAGAGTATTTCTTTATTGCAGTATTGATATTTTTACTCACATACGAAATATGTGAGTACTTTCCCAACCACTGCACCTTACTGTATATATAAATCTGAATCAGCTGGTGTTACGGACAAGGTTATTAAAGACTACATTAGAGTGGGGATTTGCATTGGGCCCCCTATAAAGGCACCATGAAGAAATCAGTCATGGCCGCTGTCACTCTTGTCTGGGTAGCCATGAGTGTAGCTAGTGACAGCGTGCCCACCGGAGCAGGTGTAAAATAGCCATTTCTGTTAGCCTTGGTGTTATGTACAGGTTGTTCTTCAGAGTCCACGTTAACAGTGGTGAGCAGGGGTAAGTTAGTAAGTATTTTCATAGTTGTAGCATTCACTCTGTTAGATCACTTAGGGGGCTGGGTTACCACTCTGTACACGTTTTGGTTAGATTAGGTAGAGCAGTCAGTTAGGGAAGTGTTGGGTGTTAGTAAGTCAGTTTTGGGAATTAACATTGTTAGCTCAGGAGTAGAATTGTTTGTTTGTTCATTTCCTATGTCGGGTGCCCGCCCCGCCCTGTCTCACCACTGCAAGAAGGCAACCTTCAACATTTACATTTATCTGTATTATTCTCTGTAAATATAATTGATTATTGTAATAAAACCACTTCTTGGCATATACCACCTTGCCTTTGTTACCCCTGCAAACACCCCTAGGCCCTGTGGGCGTAACAGATGGTCCTTTCTTTGGCCAACCATATAAACTCACAACAAATAAACTTAAATGACTCCTGATAAAACAACTTGGCCTTGGACTTTTTTTTGGAGTTGTCAAAAGACAACTTGTCTTGACTTAACCCATTTAGGCCTAGAATTATTTAATGCTTTAACTGTTGAAAAACAGCAGATATACAGGCGCTCCACCGAGTGCTGCGTTGTGAGCTTGTACTGTAGATCTGCTATTTTTGTCTTTTTTGTCTTTGAAGCCTTTGAATATTAATTTTTAAAAGCGAACATTTGGAACTCAATATTTGCTTCTGGGTGGTTCCTGCCTCCTGGAACAACATATTTTGAGATGGGGGTCCGCGGGCCAAATACATGTAATTTTGGGGGTCTTGACATGAAAACGTTTGAGAACCACTGATTTAGAAGAAGGATTTAGAACACATTTATGGAATTGGGTCAAAAATATTCAAAGTCTTGCACAAGTGTTTAAGATTTTTCAAAAATAGCAGATCTACAAGCTTGCAGCACGGCACCGAGCTTGTACAGTATATCTGCTATTTTTTAATAGCTAAAGCAGAAAATAATGGTTAAAATCTAAAATTACACAGATTTGAGTTCAGGTCTAAGGGATGTACACAGCCTGTAACTTAGTCACTAGTCTCGTGTAGTAACTATTCCGCAATCTCCGAAATGCTATACAGAGTCTGGAACTAAGTAGCAAGCTGAATATGCTTAAATGATTTTAATGTATATTAGGATAAATGTGAGCCACTGTAAAAACAAGTGGGTGGAGGCTACACATCTGCTTTATCGCAACTCATGCCAGATACTCATCATCAGAACTTCCATCTCCCAGACTGTAAGAAGGAAGCATTTGCAAATTGTCAACAGTCTAGCCATGAGAGACTATACTAATTTTATATCACCAAACTTGGCAATTTTACATCCAGGTGCCCCACTCTTCCTTAACGCCCACTCTGTATTACCTAAAAAAAAAACAGCCAAAACTGATCCAAACTGCACCAGGCTGCTGGGACTGGGTATGTTAGAAAACAACTCTCAGGGCAGTTCAATGTTTGAAGAGAGTAATATAGCACTTACCCTGTTGCAGTGTGCAGTATTGATGCTGGTCACGCAGGCTCATGCTCCCAGGGGCATACAGGGAGGAGAGAGAGGAGCTTTTCCTAGAAGAGAGGCAGATATTTCTCTAAGATGCTATTGACACGAGAGCCTTTACTGGATCTATTCATTGAACGATCCTGGGCCCTAATGGCCTTAATGTTTTTGATTGGAGAAAAAAAGGTTACAAAGGTAAAAAGCCCTAAAGGGTTTCTTCAGAATTGTGCTGAGCTTATAATAGTCAGGGTTTCTCAAAGTGGGTGCTGAGCAGTAAGGCTGGCCGATATTAGGAAAACCTTCGATATTTGATAATGTTGAATACGTCGATATCGATATTACTCACAATATTAGGAAAAACAATTGCATTATATTGTGTTTTCTGCTTTAGGTCCACTGCCTGCCTAACCCAGATATATGAATAGCATATCCATGCATGCACACTGCACACACAGTACACATAGAATTAAATGCCTTATTTTCCATTTTCCAACAATGGTTTTATTGAAATAACCACACCTGGATACAGATGGACTGATTTTGTGCATGATTGTGCTACATCCATGCATAGTGTGTCTGTCATAGACATCAAAGGGGGCTTGAGCCCCTATACCTTTTACCTGCCCTCTCCAGACCATGAATGAAAATGCCCTCATTGCATGACGCCTGATTTGGAATCGCACATGAGTTCTGGGCGGAGCCGTTTGTTTTCACGTCCGTCGGCAGATTAGTTACTCACCAGCGTTAGTTTCAGTGAGGTTAGGTTTAGGGTTAGGGTTAGGGTTAGGCATAGTTTTACTGAGGTTATGTTTAGGGTTAGGGTTAGGCATAGTTTTACTGAGGTTAGGTTTAGGGTTAGGGTTAGGCATAGTTTTACTGAGGTTAAGGTTAAGGTTAGGGTTAGAGTTAGGATTAGGGTTAGGTTTAGGTGGTCGCACCTCTGCGCGGTCCAATCGATCAAAAAGGAGCACTCCCTAGCTCCAGTTCAGCCAATCAAAAGCTTCATTGGGCGGGGTTTGATGCCTGAAGGCAGCATTCAAGAGAATTGGCTTGTCCAAACCCTCCTGAACTTGAATGCAACATCTTGCATTGAAAGAATTGCTCTCTCCGTGTAGAAAGCCATGCCGTAGGGGATAAGCCACATATCCAGTATTGACTACCGGTAAGTTCAGTGTGGTATCAAGCAACGAAAATAGCCGACCTCCAAGCTCACAACGCGTTGCAGCGCGACGCGTTGTGAGCTTGGAGGTCGTCGGCCATTTTCAATATATTCACCAAAAGGCCCATTTAGAAATGGCAGCCCCTGCCTCTGTTCTCTGCACGTCTCTGGTGCCCAGGCACCCTAGGGTGCCGTGATGCCAGTCCAGGGGTCAGGGACGTGCTGGGCCCCTGATTCAGCCCGGGAAAAAGAGTTGGAGAGGCCCTCATTGCGATTCAGCCCGGGAAAAAGAGTTGGAGAGGCCCTCATTGCGTGCTATAGAGAGAGATCTCTCTCTATAGCGCTGCTGCTACTTTGCCATTTCTTTTCACGATCATGAGTGGGCCAATTACATGAGTTATATATCTGGGCCCTTTTGTGGAGGGAATGGTCGATTGGGGACACTATTCCCCAATCCATTGCCAATATGAGTCATTCCTCATTCCACGAAACCGGTTCGATTTGGACATCTTTTTCGAAAACAATTGATCGAAATGAATTACTTTTCTGAATTGCTCACACCATTAAGGACATATTTAACATGCAGAAAAAACATATTTTCCCATCTCAGGCATTAAATTAACTAGAAGCTCGGCCGCCCGAAGTCGGCGACCTGGCCAACTCGGGAACAATGTAAATAGGGAATGAATGCCCCGCCCTTTAATGCAAACCTCATTATATCTGTTGTCATAGGATCCGTTTTGACCATCTGTTTGGCCGTGTGTCCATTTATGCCCATATATGGAGATATCTGTCTGTCTACGTCCATTTCATGCCCATATATGGAGATCTCTGTAGGACCTGTTTTGACCATCTGTTTGCCTGTGTCCATTTATACCCATATATGGAGTTATCTGTCTGTCTGCATCCATTTTATGCCCATATATGGAGATCTCAGTAGGACCCGTATTGACCATCTGTTTGCCTGTGTCCATTTATGCTCATATATGGAGATATCTGTATATGTCTGTCTGCATCCATTTTATGCCCATGTAGATCTCTGTATCTGTTAGTGCCCCCGACTACCTGCTGCAGCGGGAAACACGCGTGCCGAATTTTAAAATAGGGAATGAATGCCCCACCCTTTAATGCAAACCCCATTATACCTGTTGTCATAGGACCCGTTTTGACCATCTGTTTGCCTTTGTCCACTTATACCCATATATGGAGATCTCTGCAGACACAGTACCGGTTCCGGCCCTACCCTTTAATGCAAACCCCATTATACCTGTTGTCATAGGACCCGTTTTGACCATCAGTTTGCCTTTGTCCACTTATGCCCATATATGGAGATCTCTGCAGACACAGTACCGGTTCCGGCCCTACCCTTTAATGCAAACCCCATTATACCTGTTGTCATAGGACCCGTTTTGACCATCTGTTTGCCTTTGTCCACTTATGCCCATATATGGAGATCTCTGCAGACACAGCACCCCTTACTTTACTTACAGAGCGCCCCGGAGTTCCCTAGCCCCTGGGCTCCTTATTCCCCTTTATTATTTAAGTTTAGCGTGAGAGGGAACTGCCCGGGCTTATCCACATTATTCACCTGGTTCTCTTAAAGGCACAGCCCGCTAATTCCCCTGAACCCAACCGCTCTAAAGAGCACCCTGAACTTTGCTCACCTCGAAGTGAGAGGAAGAAAGACTTTAGTTTATGCCACACTCAGAGAGATTTTTAGTTGACTCATCTAGCGTATGTGATGTCAGAGCCTTTTATGAAGTGATGTCACAATGAGTCAGCGCTTGCTCCGGAACAGCCCGATGTCAGTCATCTCCGCATACGGAGATTCCAAATCTTTCGTGCCGGATCCGAAAAACTGTGTATCGGGTCGGGTCGAGGCCTAGCTAAGAACGTAGGCAAAGGTCTGAGCTGTCTGTGTGCGAAATTTGGAGTCTGTAGCAACAACCATGTGCTGTCAAGGCTCATCCATGCGATTCGGGCCATTTGGATTCGGCGTCCATTGGCTTCAATTAGTAGTCAGGACTCCGCATATGGAGATTCCGAACCTTTAGCGTTGGTTCCGGAAAACCGCATATCGGGTCGGGTCGAGGCCTAGCTAAGAACGTAGGCAAAGGTCTGAGCTATCTGCGTGCGAAATTTGGAGTCTGTAGCACCAACCATGTGCTGTCATGGCTCATCCATGCGATTCGGCCCAATTCGGCCTCGGCTTCAATTAGTAGTCACGATATTGTTATATGGAATAATCCATTTAAAAGGGTTGACATTGATAACGGGGTTGAGTGGAACGGGGTTGAGCTTCTTTACTCAAGATGGCTTTTTTTTTTTACTCAAAGATAGTTTTCACAAATGATTGTTTAAGTTGTTAAGCTTTATGACCACACTATGAAAGTATAAATGACTATAAATAGGTGTAAAAAGGGAAATTTCCTCTTTCTGCAGCATCTTGCTCAGAAGACTTGTAGAATGCCATTACATGTTGTTGATGTCACTAAAGGAGCAATACTTTTTACAGAGAGGAGAATTACTTTGTAACGGGGTTGAGTGTGATTGGGGGACAGAGGTATATAATGTGATTTTAATGATAAATCATCTATCTATTAAAATACTAAACATGACCAGCAATAGAGTACATTGCTGGATTTATGTGAATAGCATAATTTATTATGGATTATTTTACATTTTTAGTAGTCTCAAGTCCACTTTCCTTAGCAGCCACCCGGGACATGAGAAAATGGACAAAATAGAACATTTGAATTAATGATAAAAAGCTTTTAAAAATCAATTTTGGTGACCAAATAGATAAAATACACCTAAAAGGATTAGAGGGACCTCAAATCATACCGGTTTCATGGAATGACTCATGTAGGCCTACTGTATATCAGAGATCGCGCTAGCATTTTAAACTGCTGGTCAGCGTGACCTGGCATGATCAAAATCTACCAGACATAATAAAAATACCTTTCATAGATATCTGTATGCACTAATGACAAGCAGGTCTGTATAAATGCAGGTCTGTATAAGCCTAACACAACCATAAGCATTAGCCTATGTTTTGGATTGAACTGTTTGAACATAATTATTGCGACCGTAGGTCGCATTTACTACCAAAACCTCCACAGGCTGTCCGTGGGTGAGTGAGTGAGTCAGTCACACTTTTGCCCTGCTCATATCTCCACAACCGTTGCCCCCATCCATGCCAAATTTTGCACACACACTCCTTGACTGCCAAACTACAACCTCCAAGGACCCCCGGAGCCCCAGGGACCCCCAGGTCCCTGGGGGACCCCCAGATGTAAAAAATGACCAAATGTGGTCACACGTCACACTTTTTCCCTGCTCATATCTCCGCAACCGTTGACCCGATCCATGCCAGATTTTGCACACACACTCCTTGCCTGCCAAACTACAACCTCCAAGGACCCCCGGAGCCCCAGGGACCGACCCCCAGATGTAAAAAATGACCAAATGTTCAAAAATGACCAAATGACCACCCCAACGGGGCTGCTCGCGGGGAATTCCCGGGGACCACCGACTCCTGGTGCTCCAGAACGGATGCAAAAGTGGTGGCGCCCCCAGTGGAGGACCCCCTGCCACTGCAGCGCACATAAAATGCCGTAACTCGGGCTAGGAGCGTCCGGGAGAGCCGGGGCCGGTACCTATTCGTCCGCCAAGGCAACGCGGAGACCCCACCCCTCATTTCTCACATGGCCCTATTCTAGCGCCACCTTCAGGCCGATTTTTAAAACACATTTTTGGACACTGCTCCTACAGTTTTTGCCCTAAAATCACGAATATCACTACACAGCATGTCTACACTCATGTCATCAACATGGATCAGGAAGATTTTGGAAAAACAAATTTTAGCCCTATTTGTGGAGATAAGCCACCTACGGTCGCTTATCTCCCGATTAGGGAGTCTTACTGGTACATACACAAATGTTATACTGTAGGCCAACTTGCACAAATACTGTACATTAATTACCCACATTACCATTTATGCATTGGCTCATAGATACTTTCCATTCAAGGTAACGTTTTAACGTGTCCACTCCAGCAGCTGTCCACGTGATTAACGCAGTGTTTCATCTGGATGCGATTGATTGATTGATTGATTGATTGAAGACTTTATTAGAAGTTTGCATAGGAAAAGGTACAGTTTCATGACGGTACAGTTCACTGGTACAAGGTCTACTAAAAGGAGATCCATGAAAAGACTAAGCTTATTTCCACTGGAAACCATTGAAGTATCTCAGACCAGTGGGGACCGTACCTATGTTCCCCAGGTTCTATGTTCCTGTTACAATACTGCAGTATTATATTATTTGGGCTCTTGTACTGCTTGTCTTGTGTCCTGTTTCTGCAAGGTGGAGAGGTGGAGAGGGTGTGGAGGAACCTGGAGAGCTGATTGTCAGATGACAGTCAGCTGTGGCAATTGACAGAGCTTCCTGCACAGAATTGTCCCTGCCAATGATTCGCTGGTCCCCTAATGGTTAGGCCTGCTGATTGGGTGTGGCTACCTACAGTCCTCTATAAAGCCTCACTCTGAGAACATTATGGTGGAGGACTGTCAGCCAAACGGCAGCAGAGAATCGATCCCTCTGTCCTCTCACCCCAAACCAACCAGTGACTCTGTCCTTATGTTTAGTTAAGTCCCATCGGAAAGGACTTCTTATGCTTTAGTTGTAGTTAAGTTTTGTTGCTGTTAGGTTTGTTTTCTTTGCTATCCATTCATTAATTCATTTTCTGTACTTATTATCTATTTGATTGTTAATAAATTCACATATATTTTTATAAGAACTGTCTTCATCCATCATTTATGTTATGATTCTTGCCCTAGACCATGAGACCATTTAAAAACACAGCAACTACAGCAAGAAAAGAAAAAAAAAAAAACAACACCTTGCCACAACCCACCCCAGCGCATCAAAATCAGAATTGTAGAAAGGCCAACACTCTGTAAATTCAGACTGAGCAGCATCCTCATCACATGCATGATAATGGAGACCTGCCCTTTTTCATCATCAGACAGAGTGACTATACCTTTCAACCTACTTCTCTTTATGCAGGAGCACAGTGGAAATTGACATGTGTATTAACCAAAAAACTAAAGAAAAGGAGAAAAATCTGAATTCACTTTAGTCTGTGGGGGTAGAGGACTAACCAACCACCCTTTCACAAGTTAGAATTCATGACACGAAAAAACTGACGAAAAATACTTAAGCAACTTCATTAACTCACAGACTACATAACTCCATGTTTGACCCAGAAATACCACAACTTCTACGAAGGCCTGTTCTCCCCTGTTCTCCCCATTCATCACCACACCTCAGCAACTGGATCCTGGAAGCAAAGAGAGTAGGATGAAGACAGGTAACAGGACACAAGACCAAATAAGTTATTTTTAGGCCAAATCATGGACTTCAGTGTCTCACACTGATACAAAAACTCACAAAAACGCACAACCGCCAAAAACAGCTGCTGCTTTAACTATCAGACATTACTTGAGCACATCACATGCCAAAATAATTAGATCACATAACAGAAGGACTGCAGTACCCACTGGACTGCACTACTTAAGGACCGCACTACTCAAAGAACCTAAGGACTGCACAACTCGAAGAACCTAAGGACTGCACTACTCGAAGAACCTAAGGACTGCACTACTCGAAGAACCTAAGGACTGCACTACTCGAAGAACCTAAGGACTGCACTACTCGAAGAACCTAAGGACTGCACTACTCAGTGCCGAAGAACTCAAAAGACCGTAAAGAAAAACAAAAAAACACAACATGAACTAATAAAAAAATATATATATATGATGCGCATCACAAATTCACACTACTTAACACAAGCATTAAAAACCATCTGCATTATTAAATTCAAGCGAGTACGTGGGGGTACACCATAATGTTCACAATACCCTTTCACAATTTAGAATTTAACACAGAATCGATTTAAAATTCGACTCGAACCAAAACTGCCACTCGATTAACACCAAAATCCCCAGTGCAAATGGCCGCTTTGGACACCACCCCCACTTTTCGGCCATTCAAATTCTATTGGTTGGCAGATTACCCAGGAAAGAAAAGAACTTAAGCTTGCACAGATTTGAGCCAACCCACCAATTTAGATTGCAATAGCAAACCAATACAACTAACAAATTTAACCTACTACACGTATTAACTTACTGGTTTCAAAAAGGCTCCTTAAACGTTAAACTGAGGGGCAGGTACGCCCTGTCAGCTCAGACCCTAATGTGCACACACACATCAGCTCTCTATGGAGCTCCACCTCTCAGAGGTGGAAGGCCAGCTTAGACTTTTAAGTCCCCCCCAGCTTGTATTCACTACTACTGGATCAGTACTAGGACATGGGGCATGAGAGCTCCCCCTCCCTCCCCATGCACCTATGTACTCACCCACCGTAGTATGCAAGAGAATATCATCAGTTGACACCAGGATACCTTTACCAGTAAGCTGCTGCACCACAAAAACCTCCATCCTCCACTTAGCCGGTACCTGCTGAAATAGAGGCAGTAAAGACTTGTGATCAGCAACAGTGCTTTAAGTGCCATGTATAATCCAAATTTTCCTACGGTGGGACTCAAATTGACACAAAGTATACAAACCTGCCAACCAGACCAATGCAAACAAAACCAACCAACCCAGTATAACCAAAACTAACAAAACTAAATTAGAATAGCTTTATACAAACTTTTAGACGAGCCCCCAATTCATGTTACGACCCTCATGGTCTAGGGCAAGAATCATAACATAAATGATGGATGAAGACAGTTCTTATAAAAATATATGTGAATTTATTAACAATCAAATAGATAATAAGTACAGAAAATGAATTAATGAATGGATAGCAAAGAAAACAAACCTAACAGCAACAAAACTTAACTACAACTAAAGCATAAGAAGTCCTTTCCGATGGGACTTAACTAAACATAAGGACAGAGTCACTGGTTGGTTTGGGGTGAGAGGACAGAGGGATCGATTCTCTGCTGCCGTTTGGCTGACAGTCCTCCACCATAATGTTCTCAGAGTGAGGCTTTATAGAGGACTGTAGGTAGCCACACCCAATCAGCAGGCCTAACCATTAGGGGACCAGCGAATCATTGGCAGGGACAATTCTGTGCAGGAAGCTCTGTCAATTGCCACAGCTGACTGTCATCTGACAATCAGCTCTCCAGGTTCCTCCACACCCTCTCCACCTCTCCACCTTGCAGAAACAGGACACAAGACAAGCAGTACAAGAGCCCAAATAATATAATACTGCAGTATTGTAACAGTTCCCCATTGACCCCCTCAAAAAAGGTTCTATGTTCCCTACTTACCCAAAAAAGGTCCTATGTTCCCCATGTTCTATGTTCCCCACTTACCCCCACAAAAAAAGGTTCTATGTTCCCCGCTAAACCGAACCCCTATGGGAGTGTCGCCACTCCGACAATAAGAAGTCAATTTCGGAGTGGCGACATGTCGGAATGGAGAGAGCCTCCCGGATGGGGAACATAGAACCTGGGGAACATAGAACCTTTTTGGGGGGGAAGCGGGGAACATAGAACCTGGGGAACATAGAACCTTTTTGGGGGGGAAGCGGGGAACATAGAACCTGGGGAACATAGAACCTTTTTGGGGGGAAACGGGGAACATAGAACCTGGGGATATAGAACCTGGGGAACATAGGATATGGACCCCCAAATTGCCCCAACTGGAACGCGCGTCTCGCCAAGCCGAACAGCACGGCAGCGCGACAGAGAAAGGGGGCCCCATTGCTAGACGGGAGCTTCCGAAGGACGGTCAGTCCCATTGACCGTCATTTGGACTGAGACTGACCGGCAGTCGGAGGCCCCCCTGGCCGCCGGGGCCCGTTTCAATTGAAACAGGTGAAACATGGTTAAAGGCCGCCGCTGCTTTTAAGTGAACATTTTTGAATATTTTTGAAACATTTTAACAAGTAACAACACATAGCCTATATTTCGGGGGTCCCTGGCACAGAATATTTTCAGCCAGATAGCTATTAGCTTCAACATGTTTGAGAACAATTGACATTAACCTATAGTTAGGCTATCCTGCGCGACCAATGCACATTTTAATGACAAGGTTGTTGTTATTTTTACTTGCGTCACAAGCGTCGATATTAGCCTGATCTTGCCTGATAGAGTCCATCATCATTCCGTGCTTTTTAAAACGCAGACACAAAGTATCTGTCTGTCTGTCTGTCTGTCTGTCTGTCTGTCTGTCTGTCTGTCTGTCTGTACGTACGCAACTTTCTCATCACGCACGACCTTCATCAGCGCGTCGCCGCGGACACGCGCTGTGACGCACGGTCTCCCAAAGCCAAGAGCTCTCCATTCACCGTGGACGCTTTGGAGAGAGCGGATCATCAGCCTCCAACATCCTCCACCAGGACCACCACACAACAAACCAAACCATTACCGGCGAAACAAACAAACTATTATTATTCAGAGCGCGTTGGACAGCTTTTATACAACTCCGAAGAACGTTTATTGTTTCAAAGGCAAATAGGATAAACCCGAGTTAATGGCGATGTTGGAAAAGTAACATTACGCACGGACGGGCGGCTGATTTGTGATTTGTTTCCCCCACCATCCACTGGCTCTCTTGCGACCCCGTGGTGCGTGCGTCCATGGTCCGCATCCTCGTCCTTGGTACAGCTTATGATCATTGTGCAGTCAGTGTGTTGCTTGGTGTTGACCGGACCAGGGCAGCGCAGTGGATGCGGGACACGGGGACACAGACACGGACCACCAACGCTCCCGGAGCTCTGCTGGAGTGGGACGATCTGTCCTTGATCTGCGGTTCAGTTAATTAAACTGCCTGTTGGAGAGTCAAGCGTTCCCAGTTTGAATCCAGTAACCTACTACTGTCTGTCTGGGGACTGGGGAGAGGATCTCCCGATCGCTTCATTGCGTGTGGATCTACCGAAATGCATCGCAACTTAACGCACGCAGAGAATGCGCAACGCGAAGCAGCAGCAGCAGCGGCACGGATCTATCTGACTGTGGACATAACCTGCCTGGATGTTATTGTTGGATCGTTTTGAAAACCCTACTTGTTCAACGTTACACTACAGCCTATACAACAGGCTACATCACCTCGAAGCGCGATGGTTTTAGCAGCTGTTTTCACTGTGTTGTGCGTGTTGGGTGAGTAATCTGACGAGTTCTACTCATAATTATCTTGTAAAAAGGGACTCTGTGGGTTCCTTTATGGGGGTCTAAATGGACCCGTACAGGTCTGTAACTCTGACAGTGTACACATTATGGAACCAAATGGACCATAAGGGGTCCATTTGGTTCCATTTGTTAGTGTCTAAACTGTAAACTGTTCCATTTGTATAGTGTCAGAGTTAAGAAGATTCCTTGGAATTTGATTGAGAAACACTGATGCACAGTTAGGGTTTAGTGCGCAAAGACGTTCCATACGGAATGAACAGAATGGAACTTTCAATTATTAAGGTTTTTGCCGACATTTGAGCTATTAATCTACAGTAAGGCAATTTTGGCTACACTATATCGTGTGCTTCAAGCGATTTGAAACACAGCCCATTTTAGTTTTTAGTTGATTTGCCAAAACTGCTCAAAAAGTTGACTATCTTGTGTCGGTTAACATAATTCAAGTTTCTTAGTAGGCTATAAAACCTGCTTAGACCTCTGGACCTAAAGTAAAATAAATAAACACCCAAAAAAAGTAATATCTTTCTAAATTAAGCCTAATCTGATTGATTGATTGATTGATTGATTGATTGGCTTTCATGAGCTTATCCTTTTAGTTGACCTTGTACCAGTGAACTGTAGGCCTACTGTCACGAAACTGTATACCTTTTCCTATGCAAACTTCTAATAAATACTTCAATCAATCAATCAAATAAACGTAAAAGTAAAATAAACACAAAAAAATCATATCTCTCTACATTAAGCCTGTAATCTTTCTGTCAACTCAATAGATTCGGTATCCACACTAAAGGTTGCGGTGGGGGATCGAACCACAGCCTCCCGAGGTCCCGGGTCCCCAGGGTCCCCTAACCTCCTCCCCCCGGCCCGGCCCATCGTGGACTGCGTGCGGGCCAGCGAGCAGTGCCTGCGGGAGGCGGGCTGCAGCAGCCGCTACCGCACCATGAGGCAGTGCGTGGCGGGCGGGGAGAGCAACCTGACGGCGGTCACCGCCCCGGAGGCGCAGGGCGAGTGCCGCCTGGCCATGGACGCCATGAAGCAGAGCCCGCTCTACCACTGCCGCTGCAGGAGAGGCATGAAGAAGGAGAAGAACTGCCTGAGGATCTACTGGAGCATCTTCCACAGTCTGCAGGGTAGGATGACTTTGTTTTTGAAGCGGTGAAAGCCGCTTCCAAGGAGTGGCTTTGTGTGTCCCGTTCATGTCCATATATGGTCATTCCAGTCCAGAATGAACAGGTTTTATCTGTCACGTACATCAAGAATATGTTTGGCACATAGAAAGTATAGATCTAGAACACAGAATATATAGATCTAGAATACAGATTTCATAGCTCTAGAACACATGGAATAAACATTCACCGCTTCACTTCGAACCGAGGTTTGATTTTTTCATAATGAATGATTAGGGAGTCGATATTTATTTGTTGTGACCATCAGGTCGCAGTTACTATCAAAACCTCCACCGGCTGTCAGTCTGTCAGTCACGTCACACGTCACACGTCACATTTTTCCCCTACTCATATCTCCGCCACCGTTGCCCCCTATCCATGCCAAACTTTGCACACACACTTGGCTCCTCATTTCTCACATGGCCCTCTTCTAGCGCCACCATCAGGCTGGTTTTTTAGAACACATTTTTGGACACTGCTCCTACAGATTTTGCCCTAAAATCACGCAAAGCGGTGTATACATGTGACCTGACGGTCGCTTATCTCCCGATTAGGGAGTCTTACTGGTGTAAATTCTATTGGAAACTATTAATTAGGGCAGTTTCTCAAACTTTCAAATTTCAAGGTCTCCCTTTTTACTCTGACAGTGTACAAATGGAACCAAATGAACCCGTTAGGGTTCATTTGGTTCCATTTGTACACTGTCAGAGTTACAGACTTGTATGGGGCAATTCAGACCCTCCCCCCTCCCCCCCCAAAGGAACCCACAGATTCCCTGGAATCCACTTTGAGAACCACTGTACTAAAGGATAAATGATGGGCAGTCGATATTTGTTTTTGTAAATGTTATCGGCAACTGAGTATTAATTTAGGGCTTTACATCTGAGTGACACATGCACTGCCTCCACATTTAGACACAGTTTGGCTACATTTATGCCATATATGTCAGTGGTTCTCAAACTTTGTTGTTTGCAGTACCCCCTTATACTGATTTCTGATGCCAAGCACCCCCTTCCCCTGACTACAGCATTTAGCTTATACCATGGCAAATAAACATTGCTTTCTATTCAATAACAAGTGTACGAGTCAAGGTATTGATGTAATTTGGTTTAAAGGTGATGCACCATGCATTTAAAAAGTATTTATGTCATATTGTTTATGTCCCAAAAACGTTTTTCAAAAGGTTTGAGGCTAAATTACCTCTCCTGAATAGAGAGCCTCTCATTTTTGAATGGCTCTCGGAGCATTTCTTTTTTTTTAAACGGCCGTCGATGACGTCATCGATGGCAGCAAATCTGGACAGCCTGTTTTGAGAACCCGTGGGATGCTTTTAACCTCCACCTTCCCAAAACCAGAGAAAGACACAACACAAGGTGCTAGTGGGACCCCAAAAAAAGGTTTTAAAATAGGAAAAGTGAAATTTCATGGTGTATCAATTTACAGTTTAGCAGGTTCACACAAAGACTGTCAGTTTGGTCATGACTCATAACCCACAGCAGTAAAATACATATTCCCATTTCTCCTGTACGAACTGCACTATCCCCACGTACCCCATTTGAGAAACACTGACATATGTTTTCATTCATGCGTTCATTTCATTGTGATATCAGGGTGCTGTCTCTTCGTTGCGCTAGAGGAATCCATGCTTGACTAAACCAATGTCAGACAATGCCAAGGGTTAGACACAGATATTCATTCCCATTTTTATCTGGAGGGTTCTGACATGAAATGAAATTGTCAAGTTCATGAACAGCTATCTTAATAAAATGAAAATAAAAGCACACACGTCATACAGATTCTCACTTTGGCTATCTGTCTATCTGTCTATATCTATCCGTCTGTCTATCTGTCTATCTGTCTGTTCTATCTGTTATCTATGATCTATCCTCATCTCTATTTGTCTCTCTATTTCTCTCTCTCTCTGAGTCACAGATCACACACACACACACACACACACACACACACACACACACACACACACACACACACACACACACACACACGCACACGCACACGTGCACTCGCGCTGCCCCGTTGGCCCATGTGTTTATTGATTGATGTCCACTGCTCCTATCATGCAGGCAACGATCTGTTGGAGGAGTCCCCCTATGAAGCGGTCAACAGTAGGCTGTCAGACATACTGCACTTGGCTCCCATCATCTCTGGTAAGATGTTTCATACATTAATTTGTCTCCTTTACACGCTCCAAATCAATCCATCCACATGTCAGAACTTTCTTCCTATCGCTTTATCCACCAAAAGTTTCTTATCGCTTTAACACACCGGTCTTCTTCTTGCTTTGTATATCATCCTCATCCTATCATCCTGTCCAACACAGTTTGTGTTTATGCATGGTATGATCACTAGGGGGGGACAACTTCTTTGTGCAAACTCCTCGTCTGCTGCCAATGCTTTGATAACAGCTGCCCTGCCCTGCTGGTCTGAACCAGTGAAATCACACCGTCTTTAGAAACCAACAAACCTCGGAGAGTTTGGCTCGAGCTGGTTGGGAGAGTAGAACACATCTAGGTGTTCTGAGGTTACCAGGAGACTGCCTATCACCGCTGCTCAGTGGTGTCATTTTGTATCATCCAGGGACGTGCAGAGAATGGCAGGGGCAGGGGCTGAACTCTCTAAAAAGGCCTTTTGGTGAAAATATCGAACATAGCAGACCTCCAAGCTCACAACTTTGTGAGCGTTGTGAGCTTGGGGGTCTGCTATTTTCAGACAAGGCATCAGGTGTGGCATGGAAAGAGGGCATTTGCATTTCTTTCACCATAGTAAAAACTACATTCACGGTCTGGAGAGGGCACGTTTTACAGACGCATAAAAGGATAGAGGCTCAAGCAAGCCCTGTTTGATGTCTATGTGTGCACGTGCCTGGTATCATCCAACCAGCAACCCGCGGCTCTAGAGCTGCATGCAGCTTTTTAGCGCCACCCTGGTGGCTCCCTGGAGCTTTTTCAAAAATGTATGAAAATGGAAAAAGATGGGGTGGGAAAAATTATTTTTTTGTTTCAACGATTTTTTTTCGTCACTGTCGGGCAGAAACCTTGTATCTCCAAGTTTCAAATTTGTATATATATATATTTCTTTTTTGCAAAGTAGGCCTAAAGCCCTGCTTCATCATACAAGACTGACGCACAAAGGTAGTGAAAACAGCAGATCTACAAGCACACAACGCCTCGCACCGCGAGGCGTTGTGTGCTTGTAGATCGGCTGTTTTCACTAGTTTAGTTCATTTTTGTGAATGATAAATACAAAACTAAGTTTTGGACATACAAGGTTTCTACCCAACAACGACGATATATAAGGCTTTCATAATTTTTTGCGGCTCCAGACAGATTTTTTTTTTTTTTTTTTGGTCAAATATGGCTCTCAACATTTTGGGTTGCCGACCCTGATCTAACCAGTTGGGTCGGTGGATCACTGTACTGTGGATGGCAGCGTGTAGCCCCCACCGACTACGCCTCACCCCCCAGCACTCAGCTCTTCAGACTCTCCCTGTACCCCTTTTATTACACATTCTCTCTCAATTGATGCCAGTGACTGACCAACATATGGCTTCTATGCAGATATATCTTGGTCACTCGTTTTCATGTTTTGTTTCTTAGGTCTGTTTATTTTTAAATTAATTTGTCATTTAGACAGATTCTAGGTTCATTGTTTACCTGATATTCTATAGTTTCAATTATACAGATTGTCATTTAAATAGCATGTTTAGACAGATGCTAGGTTCATGGTTTACCTGGTATCCATACAATTTCTCGAAGCACTATTTGGAGTCCCACAGATTAAAAAAAAAGGTATCAAATGGAGGTCTCGATGCATATCAAACTGGGAGGGACCATGCAATTTGAAAAGGTTGACAGTCTGTGGCTTAAGTGACCACATGTAGATATACAGGTGCCAAATGTGCTGGTTCTGTCAGCGGTTTCCATTTTGTGCTGCAGTCTGCAAGGTTCTCCAGCTCTCAGCCTCCCATTATCACTCAGTCCCCAAAGCCTCTTTATCTGCAGGTCAGACCTGCTCTATATATATATAATATAAAAGGCAGTCATTCAGTGCTGTTTGCCTCTCCGCTCTCTCAAAGTGATAATGACAGGTCTGACGCCTCGCTTTTTCTTTACCTAATGGCTGCTATAGTGCCACCGACGGGAGGAGTGCTCGTTTACTAGGACAGATTTTGGGGATCAGATCTTCCGTGAGCTGGTTGATAATGAGCCAATCTGGCTGGCCAGCCATTGTCGAAGAAAAGGGAAAAACAGCGCCCACTCTGTTTTTTTCAGAGAATCTGTTCTTGAGAGATTAATAAAGAGCTGATGGCCGTTTTGTCGGTGGCAGTGGAAGTGGTGGATTTTAAAGAAAATCACTAGATTTGTTGACCAGGCAGCCTGTTTCTGCTTCTTTTTAGTTTGCATAGTTTCAACAGATTACAGATGATTTATTTATTGATTAATAGCACATTTACTATCAAAACCTCCACCGGCTGTCTGTCAGTCATACAGTCACAAGTCACACTTTTGCCCTACTCATATCTCTACCACCGTTGCCCCTATCCATACCAAACTTCACACACACACTCCTTGGCTGCCAAACCACAACCCCCACCATTTTCTCACATGGCCCTCTTCTAGCACCACCATGAAGCCGATTCTTGCAAGACACATTATTGGACACTGCTCCTACAGACTTTGGCCTAAAATCACGCAAATCTGTACACAGTATCTCCACAGTCAAGTCAGCAAAATGAATTTACCCAAGATAGGTTGAAAATGGGTGAAGTCATGCTTTAATGGCTGTAGTTTTGCTGCATGCTGGGAGTGCTCATATCCGCCAGCTGCACAGATTTGTGAGGAAGATGTCTGGGTGTTGTGTTTGCCGTGGTGTTTGCTGCCCGGTGGCCTCAGCCTGCACGCAGCAGCAGGGCTATTCATCTTAACACTGCTGCTCAGGTGGACACACAGCCAAACAATACACGAAAATAACAAACAGGTCAATGGAACTGTTGTGGTGAGTTTTGACACTCTTGATCCTCAGGTTTTCAAAGTGGGTGTGGGGAGGGGGGGGGGGGGGGGGGTGGGGCTGTGCTGTGGACCCCCAGCTGGTCAGGTGACAGGATTGGAAAAGAGGGGAGAGGGGGGGGCTCGAGGTTACAGCTATAGGTGTCATTGGCATCGAAACACTTGTGAAGCCCTGCCTTGCATATTATAGGCTACATCCTTTATTGACAACAGAGGAATGTGAACAAACATCTCGCTGGCTGTGGAAAGGAGTGGATCCTTGGCCTTGAGACAAGGTCAAGGTGCACGGAGCACAGAGGAGCCAGGAGGAAACATGTGATTTAGGAGGGGGAGAAGGACACAGACAATGATTTTGTTTTTGTTTTTTTTTTGGGGGGGGGGGGGGGGGGGGGGTGTTGTGTAGTTGAACCTGTGAGAGGGGTGCGTGCTGTGATAGGCTAAAGGGAAAACAAGGTATTTACGGATCTCCCGCATTGAGACAGAGGAGTGTCGTGTGATGATTTTGCGAGACCCGTTTGGTACATATCTGACCTTGGGGCTCCTGCTCCTGCGTGTAGCAGGTTCGAATCCCAATCTCGACGACCTTTGCTGTGTGTCACTCCCCATCTCTCTTCCCATTTCCAGTCTATCAATAAAGGCAGTAAAGCCATTTTCCAGTCTATCAAATAAAGAAATAGCCGACCTTACAAGTGTCGCGTCTGCAACGCGTTGTGAGCTTGTAGGTCGACTATTTTCGGCACGTGCGACAGGCATACACATTAAGGCTTGATGTTTGAGGTGAATCGGGGGGGTTAATGTAGCAGTAATGCCACAATGTCCAGCCAACCTTGATGACTGAAACGGTGTCTGATGCTAGGTTGTTTCAGGGTTAATAAACGGTGTGTGACGCTAGGTTGTTTCAGGGTTAATGAAAGGTGTGTGACGTTAAGGTGGCTCCGGGTTAATGCAACAATAACAACGGGACAATGGTGTGTTTGTTCAGCAACCTTCACACGGTGAACTCCATCTCACTGCTCCTACCTTCTTCATTAGGCTTTTATTGACAATAAGAAATGGAAACGTACGCAGCAGGACAAACCGTCCTGATAGGTCTTTATACTTATGGCTCAGCTAGCAGGGAATAGAGGTGGTAGAAGTGCATTTACTCACGTACTGTACTTAAAGGGGCACTCCACCACTTTTCAACCTGTCTTCATATAATAGGTCCTCACTAATGTTCATGATAAAATATCACAATTCTTTTCTACTTAGTCCAAGTCTCCTAGGAGAGCTGTGGGAAGTTCAGAATCCATCGTCTTGTGACATCATCATTTTCCAAAAAAGAAATGTAATCAATATTTTTGAAAGAAAAATTCCTGAAACTTTTCAGGAATAGAAAGCCTGCAGTTTCTATAAGCTGGATTGGCAATCGATGATGTCACAAGACGATGGGTTTCTGACCTGCCCACAGCCCTCCTCTGAGAAAAAAAAAAAAAAAAAAAGCTATTTTTGAGTGAGGACCAATTATATGAACATAGGTTGAAAAGTGGTGGAGTGCCCCTTTAAATAAAATGATCAGGTGTTTTTAACTTTGCTGGAGTGTTTCCAATTGTTAGTACTTTTACTTCTACTCCACTACAACTATTAGAAAGCTTTATTTAATAGTTACTTTGTAGATTTAGATTATTACAAAACATACATTAACCACTTCTATATTTTGGCCTTTTGAAAATAGATGATCTACAAGCTGTTTTTTTTTTTTTTTTTTATATAATTTTATACATTTTAAAACTGAAATGGAATATTCTTGCATAATCATTACTTTCTACTTGTGTACTTTAAGTGTATTTTGATACCAATACTTTTGCACTTTTACTCACGTAAATCTTTAATTCTTGTACTTTAATACATTGCAGTATTGATACTTTTACTTATTTAAAGAAATCTGAGTACTTTCTTCCACCTCTGTTGTGGACCATCCTATATGTTATACTTAATATATTTGAGATCTTCTTGAGCTGGTCATTTTAAAACTTAGTCAAAACAGTGTGGGCTGCCCTGCCTTGGACCAAGGTTAAATAATTCAGGCCTAGAATTATTGAATGCTTTAACCAGTGAAAAACAGCAGATATACAAGCTCACAGCGCGGCACCGAGTGCCGCGCTGCAAGCTTGTAGATCTGCTATTTTTGAAAAAGTCATGAAAATGTGTGCAAATCTTTGAATATATGTATTTTCAAAGCGAACGTTTGTAACTCAAATTTTGCTTCTGGGGGGTCCCTGGAACTAAATATTTTGAGATGTGCGTCCGTGGCCAAATAAATATCATTTTGGGGGTCCTTCACATGAAAAGGTTTGAGAACCACTAACACAGCAGTCTCTCAAGAACAGCCTAACTGAGCTCCAGTTAAGTGAAAAGGACATTTTCTTTGACGATGGCTGGCCAGATTGCTGACATAGAAACATAGGTTTTTCAAAAAAATCTTAGAAGGATTCAAAAGACACTTATAGTATCGGTTCAAAATTCAAATTTTCACGATTTTTCAAAAATAGCAGATCTACAAGCTCGCAGCGCGGCACTCGGTGCCGCGCTGTGAGCTTGTATATCTGCTGTTTTTCAATAGTTAAAGCATAAAATAATGATACACAATAATGTGTACCCGTTCTGAATGGGTTAAGTGGAACGGAACACACCAGAGAGTTATAGAGACTGAAAGCACTGTCTGGGGTCACAGTGAGGTTGGTGATGGACCGGCGCTCTGGGGGTGAAATGGAGAATTATTTTGTTTACCAGACAGACACAGTGGGTTGTATTCAGCTGTGTCGGACAGACAGCGTTGATAATGTTTATTCAAGTTGCTTCTGCCTGCCTTGGAAGTTTAATTTGGCTCCTGGCTCTGAAATCATGTGAGACGGAATGTTGTGGACGTTGAACAGTGAAAACTCTGAACAGCAGAGCGTGTCTTATTTAGTTTTAACACCAGTGCTGTGAGGAAGTTTCATTCAACCTCTATTTAACGAGGAATGCATCTTTGTTACGTTAGATTTTAACTACTTTAACCGTTATTTAATGCTTAGTTATTAAAACATAGCAGATATACAAGCTTGAGCTTGTACATCTGCCATTTTATATATACAGATCCTTCTCGAAAAATTAGAATATTGTGTAAAAGTAAATTGTCTTGAAACTTTCATATATTTCTTGAAACTTTCATATATTCTAGATACATTGCACATTCAGTGAATTATTCCAAACCTTTTTTTGTTACAATTTTGAATTTTTATGGCATACATCTCATGAATATCAAAAGTCCATATTTCAAATATTACAATATTACACGAGACCACTCAAAACAAGGATTTATAATAGAGAAATGTCAACCTTCTGAAGTCAGAGTAGCTTTAAGTCAAGTGGGACGTTTCCGAAGTCGGTTATGATTTGGGGTGCTAGGGCATCTGCAATGCTTTTTCACACAATATTCAAATTTTTTGAGAAGGATCTGTATAACGCAAAAGTTTGTAAATCTTTGCTTCTAACCCCATGGAAAGAACTATTTTGAAATGGGGGTCAGCGGCCAAACACATATATTTCTAGGGGTCCCCGACATTAAAAGGTTTGAGCACCACTGATCATAGAAACATACGTTTTTCAGAAAACCTTTAGGATTTAGAAGACATCTTTAGGTATTTTACATGTCTAAATGGGCTAAAATAAAAGAGAGATTGTTGATTGAGACCCTCACTTGCAATGAAGCCAAGATCACACACATAATTATAAATAACACACATAGATAACATAAGAACAACAAAGTCAAACAATAATGTTTACAACAATCAGTGGGTTCGATGCGACTTGCATACAGGTAATGCATGCTTATTAAGAAAATTCATAAAGTGGCCAATGGATGCTAAGGTATTCGGTTTAACCCTGCAAGGCCCAGCGTTGCTTTTTGGCAACATTTTTTAAATCATTTAAAAAAAAATGTTATAATTAGTTTTCCTGTTCTTTTTTCACATCAACATCACCATTAAATCCTATTGTTTAGTATTACAATGCCATTCGCCACGATATTTGCATATAAATACCCCACACAGAGACTGACATTCACACCTCCCAGAGAAGTTGAAATTCTAGCATCTGGATGAACAACATCTCACTTTTTAACTGAAGCTATTCCTCACTAAAACATAAGTAAAATGCCTGTAATATTTTTTTCGTGATCATTAGAATGTCTAGAACACGTGCATATGTTAATATTGTGAAAAATATCCCCAAAATGAAAATTAGAGCATGATTTAGGATTTATGGCTATAAAACCTTACAAAAACATTATTTTTTTTAAATTACATTTTCCTGTGATTAGGACTCCTACAACACCATCTGATTTTTTTTTTCTTTTTTTTTTTTTTTGGCCAGTAGAAATTAATTCGGGTCTTGCAGGTTTAAGATCTTGTTGCAAGAGTTTCTCAGAATCAGGTGCACTGATACTGAAAGCAGTCTTTCCCAGGTCCGATCTGGCAAAAGGAACCACAAAGACTGGTGTAATAATTCAGCACCACGGTGCTGGACAGCTCCTTCAGGAAGGCCTTTTGGATTAGAAGCTGTGCCTCAGGCTGATGATGGATCAGGACCCCGTGCTCCGGTCCTTGTTTTCCAGAGGATAATGGAGTGCAACAGTCTCTCTGTTGTTGTTGTTGTTGGGGCGGCTGAGACGAGACGTTGTCTTGGAAAAATGAAAGCTGTTACAGGATGTGATGGTCTAATGACTTTACTTTCACTTCAGATCCCTAGGGGGCGCCGAGTTGGGCAAATCCTATTTTTTTCTTTCTCGCAGGCGTCAATCAGGTGGGCAGGTCGCAGTGATGTAAAGTAACTAAGTAAACTCCATAGACACATGCAAAACAGAAAAAAAAGACAAAACTAAGGCACCACCTTTTTAAGTAAAACAAGTGAATACTTTTTCCACCTCTGGGCACTGCCAGCTCGTATCACCTTGGATGTGATTTTCTGATGAGAGGCAGTGCCTCTTAATTCCCTTTCAGGAGATCAATGAAGTATTTCTATTCTATCTTATTCTTTTAATTGCTCCCAACTCACTGGAATGCCCTTCAAAAGCATTCTAAAACGTGTTTAAATGCCACGGTTCAAATCCATTTAATCACGCTCTGTTGTGTAATGATCTGCTTGGAATTATTTTCTAATCTACTTTCATAGCATTCACTTTTGTTATTGTTTTTATGAGTCTTCTTGCCTGTGTTTGTCCCATTGTTTTGCTGCTATTGTTTGCTAGGGATGGCATGATAAGCGATATTATCGTTTTATCATGATAAAAAAAACGATAATCATATAGTGGAGATTTAATTTATCGTGAAATCGTCCTCCGTCATGCACTGGGATCAATTCACCATCAATTTGCAGAGCTGCATATACAATACCATTTAAACCCCCTAAAACGTACTTATAATATACAGTACGTACTTGATACAGTCTTTTTTTTTCACTCTCTATTACATGTTGCGACGCGTTGTGAGCTTGTAGATCAGCTATTTTCTTTTGGCAAATGTTCCGCCCCAGGATAATGGATTTTGATTATCGGGTTAATATCATAAATCGCAATTTCTTTGGTCACAATAATCGTGATATGACATTTCTCTACCCACAACATCATCACAATCTCGATATTGATGTCATACTGTCCGTATTCGCCCAGTGCTAAAGTGAACGTGAACAGAGATGCAGCAAACATGAGTTCATGGAAGGATTTGAAGGGCGAAACAGGGTTGAATGTATTTCATGATGTTATATTATACACATTGATATTCATACCATCTCAGTGGCTGACCAGCGGTTGGTTCATTTCTGTCTGAAGGTTGTATTAACAGATTGTGTTGGTGATGTGTGTTAGGATTGTTATTCCATTCATTCTATAACTCTGTCCTTCAAAAGTATTTGCTGTTCATATGGCATTCTGGTCAGCAGGGGGAAAATGAGAAACGCAAGATAATGACATAGTGAAGTAGACCCAAACCACACTGTGTAAGCTATACGTTTTCTTTTTGCGGTATGCATTAAAGGAGTAGTTCACCCCAAAATGTAAATTTACTATAATCACATTTTTGTTTTAGGAATGCAACAAATACCCCCAAAAAAATTAAAATAGCTGATCTACAAGCTCTTGATTGACTGAATATTGTATTAGACAAAAATTAAGAACAGTACAAGTACAGTAAAAAAATAAAATACAAATGTAGTACTGCACAAGTACAGTCAAACACCCCGCCTAAAAGGAACACCCCCAAAAAAGCCCTTGTAGTCTTGTTCCCTTCCCTCCCTCAAACACAGACTCAAACTCGTCCAAGCCAAATGTACTGCAGTGGATTCGAACCGCCAGCCTCCAGGGTGGCGGGCAGCAACTTTACCACCGTGCCACCCAAAGCGCCCTTGAGGCTGGCGGTTCGATTCCATGTAGCCACATGCTTGCTGTGAGCTTGCAGATCGGCTATTTTCGCCACAAAGCATGGATCTTATAGTCTTTTGGAGCCGCACTGTCGCCCCGATGTCTGTGACTCCTCTGTGCATTACGGTTTAGAATAGCATCTTTTTATCACTCCAAAGGAATCCAGTAAGTCTGACCACCTGATCAATGCTGTGACCTTCACTGGACCCAGACTAAAACACACAATAATGGCACTTCATCAAGGCTAAGTGAGACGGCCTCCTTTGCGCGCAGAGTGCTGAGAGCTACTGTTGAAAGGTCACAACTCTTAAGCACTTTAAGATATATTTTCGACCTATGTTGGTATAATCGTTGCTCACCAACGCTCATTGCTCGCTGTGTCTCAGAGGAGGGAGGGCCGTGGACAGTTCAGAAACCTGCCTAGCAACGACATCATTGAGTAGGCAAGGTTTGGTCATCTCAAACTAGATTCATTTATTATTGCATTTGTTAGCCCATTTAGACCTGGTGCCACCTAAAAGTTGTTTTACCTTTGAAACCGGAGGCAACCTCTGTGTCACATTAATTAGTACAGGGGTAGGCAACCTTAGGCACAGGTGGCACACTGGCACAGGGGAGAGGGTGATCACTGGCACACTGGCAAAAGTGTGAGAGATAAATATTGTTTCAATTAAATTAAGTCACCTAATTTGCATCAAATGACATACTGCACGTATGTTTTACATTGATAAACATTCGGAACTTTGACTGGGGAGGGAAATTGGTGGGTTAGTCTAACTGAGATCGTTATAACAATGTCCTGACATTCAAAATACGTCCGAATTCTGATGGGATGTCATTAAAATGCATGTTGACATCACGGCACACTGACCATTTAGAAAATAAAAACATGCCACTTTAATGCAACAATGTTTCAACATGATAACTTTTCTATCTAAAGTTAAATCTGAATCAACTCTGAAGCGATACGTTTAAAACCGAGAGTCTTTGATCAAATCCAGGCTGTCTTGACACCGTAACGACTTTGACCGAACTAAAAAGCGAGCCGTTCGTTTCTCCTGGCTGTCGCGGGTGTATCGTGATGATGATGCATCAGCCAAACTCCGCGTTGGAGAGGAGAGAGAGAGAGAGAGAGAGAGAGAGAGAGAGAGAGAGAGAGAGAGAGAGAGAGAGAGACGGATAGCGATGCAGAGATGGTCAGAGTAATAGCCTGGTTAATGTACGGCAGTCTGTAAACAGCCCGAGGGTGATGTGAGGAGAAGAAGAAGGAGAATCCACTTAACCCATTTAAACCTTGAATTATTCTATTGAAAAATAGCAGATATACAAGCTCACAGCGCCGCTATGAGCTTGTAGATCTGCTATTTTTGAAAAATCTTGGAAATGTGTGAAAATCTTTGAATAATATATAATCTTTCAATGCAAACTTCTGTAACTACAATTTTTGTTCTGGGCAGGGGGTCCCTGGAACAACATATTTTGAGATGGGGGGGGGGGATCCGTGGCCAAATACATGTCATTTTAGGGGTCCTTGACATGAAAAAGTTTGAGGACCACTGATTTAGAAGACACTTGTAGAATCGGGTCAAAATATTCAAAGACTTGCACAAATACTTACAATAAAATAAAACAAAACAAAAATGGCAGATCTACAAGCTCGCAGCGCGGCACTCGGTGCCGCGCTGTGAGCTTGCAGATCTGCTATTTTTGTAATAGTTAAGGCATGAAATAATGCTTGAAGCGGTTAAAATCTAGGGTGATGACACAGCTTGGCGTTCCCGGGCTGAACGCGTTAACGGGAAATATTCTTCATTTCATGAATCCATTTGCCATAAGGTGACCTCATTCCTGGCTGTGTAACTAAGCCAGCAGGCCTCGGGCAGAGCGAGTGCCCAGATAGCTCTGGTCTGCAGAGGTTCACACAATGGAGGTAATTGGCTCAAATTGTTAAGACACGCCATTCTCCCTGCTTTTAAAGTGGAGACTTGCTTCTTCTTCCTTCTTCCACAAGTATTATTAATATTTTTAATACAGAAATCCATTGTGTCATGTTAATGTTTAGCGGTTCTTTGTATGGCGGTGGTGCTCAAAGTAGGGGTCCGGGGACCCCTCAAGGGGGTCCTTGAGGCGGATTTAGGGGGTCCCCATGGCATAAACATCTGTTTAACCACTTTAACCCATTTAAAAGCAGGAAAGCATCCGTTTCATTTTAGATTTCTGCGTTGGCTATTAACTCATTGCATGCCAGGCCCGATAGTCCCGAGATTATTTCAATGTCTTTCCCTGCCAGGCCCGATAGTCCTGAGAATTTCCGCCATTTTGAAAAAAAAAATGTTTTTGACCCCAAAAAATGTAGTAGGCATGATAGAAATCGCGAAATTGCATGTTTAACCCCCATAGCAACCCCATCTATCAAACATGGCAGCCATCTTTGTTTACATTTTAGGAAAACATAATGGCTTCTATCTCATGAATGCCTGAACGGATTTCCATTCGGATTTTTTTGTTTGAAAGCTGTGAGCAATGTGGACACACGTGGTGCATTATCTAGGCATGGGTGTGCATGATCCGTGCACTATGAATTACATGGAAGTCTATGGAGACTGGAGGCATGGTAGAGTACGAAGGTATTGTTAAATGGCGGGGAATGTGTTAACAAATAGCAGATATACTGTAGATTACTGTACAGTACAAGCTTACTTTTTACATTTTTGAAACATGTTGAAAGTGTGAGAACTGATTTAGAAATCATTTGTAGAATCAGGTTCATGTATTAACCCTGACTATTTGAAAATATAGCATATCTACAAGCTCATAATGAATATTGTTTTTAAAGGACCAGGTCACCTCTGGGACAACCAGATCTTATTTTATTGTTATGTGGGACACGATCAACACAATCCTGAATTATTTTTTGTGTTCAATCTGTGTTTTTAGATATGTTAGTATTTCAGCATGCTACAACTGGTCATATGATGCATTTTGCATCATACAGTATGACCAGTTGTAGCATGCTGAAATCGGCTGAAATACTAAAATAAGATCTGGTTGTCCCGGAGGTGACCTGGTCCTTTAAACTATCCAAATCTTTTATGTCTGGCACACTAATATTTTCAAACCCATATTCATTGGGGGGTCCTTGACAGGAGAGTGTTTGAAGACCACTTCTTTCTGGTATAACGATGAGCTTAAGGGTGCGATAAACATCCAGACGTTTCAATCCCTCCGATTCCTTCACAGATGTGACCTGATTAGCAGTGATTCAAACAGACGGCCTGCTCATCTCAGATCTACTCATGGATGACTGAATTTCACGCAGATGAGACAGTTAATCGAACATATTGGTTTAATTGATTATAAATATTATATTATAGTCATTATAGTCAAAAGATAGTCCATCTAACGAACCTATCAGGGCGAAAACATATAATCTCTGCCTCTTGTTCTGGTGGAGAAAAAAAAACACGCTTCTTGATTATTTGATTAAAACCGGGAAAACATTGTGTCGGCTATTAAAAAAACAAACACAAAATCTTGAAGGTCGGGTGACACGGCCAAAACAGCTAATTAAGGCTATCAAATTAGCCAATTTTTTTAATGATGTCATGTACCCCCATGTTAAATTACCCAATAAAATTAATTTATTGTAGTTACTGTACTGAAAGTAGTACTTTCTGTACAGATGATATGGATACTTTCTGTATCCATATCATTATCTTTTGAAACTGCCCCAACAAAAGCTGTCCGAGGTGTGTTTCCGACTTTCAAAACCAACTTTAACCCTCTAAGGCCCACGGTTGTAATATTACAACGTTTGTATTTTATCCAAAAAAAGGTTTAAATCATTTTATTTTAGCTCCCCCTACCACCTAAACACCACCATTGGATTCTATTGTTTAGTATTACAATGCCATTGGCCACAATATTTGCATATAAATACCCCCCACAGGGGCTGACATTCACACCCGCCACACCCGCTGAAATTCCAGAGTTTTGACGAACAACATCTCACTTTTTCATGGAAGCTATACCTCACAAAAACATAAGTAAAATGCCTGTACTATTTTTTTTGGTGATCATTAGAATGTCTAGAACATGTACATATGTTATTATTGTGAAAAATATCCCCCATATGTAAATTAGAGCATGATTTATGATTTTTGATTTATGGCTATAAAATCTTACAAAAACATTTTTTTGAAAAAAACATTACATTTTCCTCTTAACTCAATCAGTGCCTTTCACGGGATGTCGCGTGAAAAGTAATAGAGTATTAATAGTGCCATTCACGCGATGTCGCGTGAAAAGTAATATATTACTGTAACGGCGAGTAAAAATACCTAGTACTTGGCCGAAGCTCCGGAGACGAAATCCGGCGCTGATTTGTCATCATCACGGCTCCACGAGCACAAAATAGTCATCCCATAACATTGAGGTGGACGGGGGATCTCATCTTTAATGTCCATTATCTCAAAACTACACTTTAGAAGCTAGGATGGAGGCAGATGCTCGCTTATGTTACACAGTTATAAAAGCTCCCGGTCGGCCATTACACAACTCCACGTGGACACGCATCGGTTCCGGCGCACGATCCGATGACGTCAGACCGGAAGTGATTGCGCGTTGGACTTCTGGCCTTCAAAATAAGACAACGCAAGTGAATGGGACCTGAAGGAGGCACTTTGGACATTATAATCCGTTAATGTCTGGGGCTCAGAATGAGTTAATAGGACTCCTACAACACCATCTGATTTTTTTCAATTTTTTATTTCAAGTATTTCTTAATGCGGGCCTTAGAGGGTTAAAACTATCAGTTCTAGGGGTAAAAATTATACAGCATTCGCTATAAAATCAATGGTTATACCGGTAAAAAAATACAAGTCTTCTTCAAAAAAGGTGTCAGATATTAGTTACGAGGGTCCAACACGCTTCTCCCCGTCCCTGAGACGGTTTTGTCGGCCATACCCTGCTGTCTCTTCCCCTAAACCTGACTGGAGCACCTGACCTAGAACGAGGGTCCAGCGATCTCCTCCTCCGCAGAGGAGGTCCGTGGCTCATACACTCTGTGTGTGTAGCCTGTGTGTGTGTGCTTTCGCGCACGTGGGTGTGTGTGTACAAACACAATAACTGTCGAAAATAGCCGTGCGGTGCGGCGAGCTAACAACAACGCATCACGTTGTGCGCGGCACCGCACGACGGACGAAGTATACACTCACTACTAACTGATACGGCCCGCCTCCTTTTCAGACTGTTTGGAGAAAGACCACGTGACCTACTGTATCATAATGTTAAACTTCTTTGGCTGTCATCCGGCCTTTAAGAAAAAAAACATAAACAAGCTCACAGCTCTGCACGAAAAACCTTGAAAGTGAGACAACTACTGATTGATTTAGAAGGCATTTGCAGAAACAGACTCAGTTCTTAATGACTTAATAAAATAAATCTATCTATAGAATTAAACCTAAGGAAATAATCGATATAGGGCTTCAGCCCTAAATACACCATGATTGTCAATAACCTCCCCTCCCTCCCCTCCCTCCGCTGCTCTCCCATTGGCCTCTCTCTCTCTCTCTCTCTCTCTCTCCTCTGGAGGGCTCGTCCCCGGTGAACACGGCGTTTATAAGCTCATTAATCGGAGGCAGAAAGCCGTGTGACATCGCCGACCGACGCCGTGGCCGGAAGGAAGGATAAATCCTCCAGGAGAAAGAGAGGGCTGTGTAGGAATTAAACCGTTAAGTCCGGGAACGCATTATTACTTAAACCTTTATCTTATGCTTTAACTATTGAAAAATAGCAGATATACAAGCTCGCAGCGCGGCACCGAGTATTTTTGAAGAAATCTTGAAAATCTTTGAATATTTTGACCCGATTCTATAAATGTCTTCTAAATCAGTGGTTCTCAAACTTTTTCATGTCAATGGTTCCCTAAAATTACATGTCTTTGGCCATGGACCCCATCTCGATCTGTTATTTTTTTAACAAATTTTAAAAAGTCTTTGAATATTTTGACCAGGTTCTATAAAAAGTCTCTAAATCCTTCTTCTAAATCAGTGGTTCTCAAAATTTTTCAGGTCAATGAATGGACCCCCAAAATTATTTGGCCGTGGACCCCCCATCTCGATCTGCTAATTTTGAAAAAAACTTGAAAAAGAATATTTTGACTCGATTCTATAATTGTCTTCTAAATCAGTGGTTCTCAAACCTTTTCATGTCAATAAATGGACCCCCAAAATGACACGAATTTGGCCGCGGACCCCCATCTCAAAATATGTTGTTCCAGGGACCCCCCCTCCAAAGGCAACTATTTGAGTTCCAAATGTTTCGCTTTAAAAAATACATATATTCAAAGATTTGCACAAATTGTCATGACTTGACATGAATTTTGTCGCGACAAAAATAGCAGATCTTCATATCTTGTATACCTGCTATTTTTCAATAGCTAAAGTATTACATAATTTCAGATCTTAAAGGGTTAAACGCTGCCTCATTTATAAATCAATGAACGCGAAGGGCCTTGAGAGATGCTACGCCACACGCGACGCGTCGTCCTTTATGCTATCTGAGAGAACGCAGCGGCCCGCGTCCTTTATGCTACCTGAGGGTACGCAGCGGCCCGCTGGCGCTGGAGGAACTGTTCACATTTGGTAACCTTATCAGTTAAAGTAGCAAAACCACAATGTAAAAATAAACACTGACTCGGGTAAGAAGTGCAAAAGGTATTGCCAAGTATAAGGGCCTCCTCAGAGACAAAAATGGTAGCATTTTATCATCATGAACATATCGTCGTTGTCGGGCGGAAACCTCGTATCTCCAAGTTTCAAATGTGTACGTTCTTTCGCAAAGTAAAGCCCTGCTTCATCATACAAGGCCATCGCACAAAAGTAGTGAAAACAGCAGATCTACAAGCACACAACGCCTCGCGGTGCGATAGCGTTGTGTGCTTGCATCGGCTGTTTTCAGTAGTTTAAATCATTTTTAAAATGATAAATGCAAAACGAACAGCTTTGTTCCCTATGGAGACACAAAGAGCCTGCTTTGTTCCCTATGGAGACACAAAGAGTCTGCTTTGTTCCCTATGGAGACACAAAGAGTCTTCTCAAATTATTGGCTTCAGAAATGCAACAAAAACTAAAAAAAAAAAGTAAAGCCCTGCTTTGTCATACAAGGCCGTCGCACAAAAGTAGTGAAAACAGCAGATCTACAAGCACACAACGCCTCGCGGTGCGAGGCGTTGTGTGCTTGTAGATCGGCTGTTTTCACTAGTTTAAATCATTTTTAAAATGATAAATGCAAAACGAACGGTTTTGGACATACAAGGTTTTCATCGGACAATGACGATATGAGGGCCAGTTATCTGAAGATAGGCTGAACATCGGTGAAGTCATCCTTTAATATGGTCAGGTTCACCCCAAAAAAGACCCTTTCTCTATAGATTACTCACCCCATAGAGAATTGAATTCATGGACATTTTTTGTTTTAGTTTTTGTCACATTCCTAAGGAGGGGACTGTCCATACGTCCTACATCTCATTAGTCCTACTTTGGTTAGGGTTAGGTTTTAGGGTTAGGTTTAGGCATAGTTTTACTGAGGTTAGCGTTAGGGTTAGGTTTAGGTTTAGGCATAGTTTTACTGAGGTTAGGGTTAGGTTTAGGCATAGTTTTACTGAGGTTAGGGTTAGGTTTAGGCATAGTTTTACTGAGGTTAGGGTTAGGTTTAGGTTTAGGCATAGTTTTACTGAGGTTATGGTTAGGTTTAGGCATAGTTTTACTGAGGTTAGGGTTAGGGTTAGGTTTAGATTTAGGCATAGTTTTACTGAGGTTAGCGTTAGGTTTAGGCATAGTTTTACTGAGGTTAGGGTTAGGGTTAGGTTTAGGCATAGTTTTACTGAGGTTATGGTTAGGTTTAGGCATAGTAATTTCACCAGGTTAACATTCACCAGTCAATGAGATGTCGGACCAATGCCGTGGCACCCCTAAGGAAATCATTTGATGACCAGCAGTGATTCCCTATGGAGACACAAAGAGCCTGCTTTGTTCCCTATGGAGACACAAAGAGCCTGCTTTTTTTCCCTATGGAGACACAAAGAGCCTGCTTTGTTCCCTATGGAGACACAAAGAGCCTGCTTTGTTCCCTATGGAGACACAAAGAGCCTGTTTTGTTCCCTATGGAGACACAAAGAGCCTGCTTTGTTCCCTATGGAGACACAAAGAGCATGCTTTGTTCCCTGTGGAGACACAAAGAGTCTTCTCAAATGATTGGCTTAGAAATGTGAAAAAAACATCAATTCAAGTCTCCATGGGATGAGTAATCCATAGGAAAAGTACCCTTATAAGTACATGTACTTAGTCACTTCCCCCCACTGACCTTCCATCCTCAGTATTTATTAGACAGGAGGAATAAAGTGCGTCCGAGTGTTTTAAATCAGTGTTTGTAGCAAGGCCAGACTTGGCTTATTGTCATGCAGACGCTGTTGTCATCTCTCAGCTGGACTCTTGACTTTCATCTGCCAACACATTCCTGTTGTGCTGATTCTCTGTCTGTTGTTTTTTTACTTTCAAGGAGACTCTGTTTGATAGCATTGTTGTCGGGCAGAAAACTCCTATCTCCAGACTCCATAATTATTTCAACTTTTCATGTTATTTGGAGGGTTTTTCTCCCGGATCATATTTTAGATTGTAATTAGAGAAAAGAAAATATGAGTGTTAAAATGTTTTCATTTACTGCTTTCTATTGTTTTAGCCACTTTGATTTCAGTGGTTGGGGGGGGGGGCATGCGTACAAGTAGCTAAATATGTATTTTTAGACAATAATCTGACGATTTCTTTATTACTATTTACAGTAACACTACTAGCCCCCATAAGTCACATCTGCCCATGAAAGATTGCAGTGCATCTTGGGAATGGGCTTATTGTGTCTAAAAAGACATATTTAGCCACTTGTACACATGCCCCCACCCACTGAAATCAAAATCGTTAAAATTACTAAAACGATAGATATAGCAGTAAATGAAAACATTTTAACAAAACCTACTGTATGTTTCTACATTAGTGGTGCTCAAACCTTTTAATGCCAAGGACGCCAGGAATTATATTTAGGCCTATTTGACCGCAGAAATAAAGATTTGAGTTACAACATATACATACATTCAATATAATATAATATTCAATATATATTCAAAGATTTGCACACATTTTCATGATAAAAAAAAACAGATCTACAAGCTCATAGAGCCGCACTCGGTGCAGCACTATGAGCTTGTATATCTGCGTTGTGCAAGAGAGGGCCTTGCAAAAGTAATGAAACAAGCCGATCTACAAGCTCGCATTGCAACGCGTTAAGTGTGTTTGGTTTTTTATCGATATTGAAACAACGAGAAGTGTTGTGGCTATAAATATGACAACACTGGATGCACTCGGTTGTGTTAGGCACTCACTGAACTGAAAACACACAGCGTCGTTGACCCAGTGACTGGGTCAATCGTCACCCCGGGCCATATGGCATCTATCTAAACACCATAGCGCTCACGTTGCGCCGCACACTCCAAACGTGCCTCCAAGGGCGTCACAAGGGGTAGGAAAGTGGGACTGGGGCCCAAGGTGGAGGGGCCCTAGTAACTTTATCTACTGAAAAATAGCAGATATACAAGCTCACAGCGCGGCACCGAGTGCCGCGCTGCGAGCTTGTAGATCTGCTATTTTTGAAAAGTTGTGAAAATGTGTGAAAATCTTTGAATATGTATTTTTTAAGCGAACATTTCTAACTCAAATTTTGCTTCTGGGGGTCCCTGGAACTAAATATTTTGAGATCGGGGTCCGTGGCCAAATACATATCATCTTGGGGGTCCTTGAGATAGGTTTCTTGCACACATTTTCACGTTTTTTCAAAAATAGCAGATATACAAGCTCGCAGCGCGGCACTCGGTGCCGCGCTGTGAGCTTGTATATCTGCTATTTTTCAATAGTTAACATTCATGGGGGGCCTGCAGTGAATCCTTGTACCCAGGGCCCAGAATTTGGTGTGACGCCCCTGCGTGCCTCACGTTTCCATAATGTACTGTAGTGTAACAGCTTTATTTGATTGACGAATGGCCACAAACTTACGTTGATCTAGTGCAGGGGTTTTCAAAGTGGGTGACGGGGCACCCTGGGGTGCCGTGCCGCGACGGCAGTCCAGGGGTGCCGCGAGATCATTTGGTAATATTTGGAATTTATTTGAACACTTAAAAAAATATTTGGTATCATTTTAAACTTAACTCTCCTACTGCCAGATTATTTATTTATTTATTGGGTCTGGTGCCATCAAAAAGCGGCTTACCTTTGCGACGTTATAGTAGATAGACAGACATTTATTTATTTATTATTATTATTATTTTTTGATTCTGCAATAGTGCACTTTGGTCTGCCAGGCAGCAGAGGGCGGCGTCATGCGAGAATGAATGTGAATTTGCCTGTTATGTGTTGCCGTACATTCAGACCAGTCACTGGCCACAGAGCCTTACAGCCAGAGGAAATCAACAAGGAAGTGAATTGGTCTCCATTGATGTTAACGCATAATGGATTTTTTACACCATCACCGCGGAAAATGTGTTTACAGTACACGGCGGCGCGACCCCTCATCAGCTTCAACAAGGTAAACGAACGAACGAACGAACGCGAACGAGCGCCGTATTGGCGCGGAGGTCTCTTGAGAATTGGGGCGAACAGGAACGTCGAAAGCAGTATAAGAGTTAAAGTACAGAGTACAAGGTTTAACCAAAATGGTAATTATCTCAATGTTTTCCTTGTGAGATAATCCCTAAAATATGCCACAAATATAAGGTACTGGGAGTGAACATTATGAATGTCATGTAGGTAATATTATAATATGGTGTAGGGGTGCCTCAGATATATTTATAGGGGTGCCCTGAGCCCAAAAAGTTTGAGAACCCCTGATCTAGTGATTGGTTAGGGGAGAAAATCTAACCCCCTCCTCTTTCGTAATTGCGAATGCAGGCAATGTTAGCTTCTAGCTTCAGTCTGATCATCAGGCTATAACAGACAACTAGAAAGATGCAACTGTAAATTGCAAGTTTGTTTGCAGTGACACGAGTCACACTTGCAAATGAATTCCACCTCACCATTTGAATTTTCCCTGTTTAAGTCAACGGGGAAAATGAATTCACTAATTGCGACCGTCAGGTCGCATTTACTATCAAAACCTCCACCGGCTGTTCGTCCGTCAGTCCGTCAGTCACACGTCACACGTCACACTTTTGCTCTGCTCATATCTCCGCAACCGCTGCCCCGATCCATGCCAAATTTTGCACACACACTCCTTGCCTCCCAAACCACAACCTCCATCAATTCTCACATGACCCTCTTCTAGCGCCACCATGAGGCCGATTTTTTTCAAACACATTTTTGGACACTGCTCCTACAAATCTTGCCCTAAAATCACGCAAATCGGTACACACTTGCTCTACAATCCTAACTATCTTTCATTTAGCTCAGGGGTGGGCAACTTTGATGATGGTGAGGGCCACTATATTTCCACCTTCACTCCAGAGGGCCACATTACATACGTTCTACTTTGTCACTCTAGTATCTCATACAAAAGAAGCAAAATAGCGCAATGCGTTTTGAGCTTGTAGATATTTTTGCTTCTTTTGAATTGGAATCCTGAATTATTTTTTGTTGTTTTTAAATTGGAATCCTGAAATGTAACATTTTAATCTACCGTTCAAATGCATTTAGTTATATAGTCATGTTAACTTTATGAACCTAAATACAAATACATTGGACATAAAAAAATACATTTTAATACTACTATACTAGTCATTAAGCTACTAATATTGACTGACGGAATTAAAGCGGGTCATGTTTGGAATTGTAACAGCTGAAATCAGTAATATATCAGTATTCCGGTATTAACCTGCGGGCCGCATTAAGTGAAGGTGGGAGCCGCATGTGGCCCCCGGGCCGCCAGTTGCCCATGTATGATTTAGCTGGTCCCCGGACCCCACTGTGAGAACCACCAATACTCTCTAGTATTTCTCTGGCTTCTGAACGAGAGCCAGAGAGAACAGAACAGAACATCATCTTCTTCCCAGAGAGGAGAGGAGCAGAGTTGTGGCTGCTGTGAAGGTGAACATTAAGCCATTTAGAACTGGGACGCATCTATTCTGTGTTACGTTAGATTTTAACCACTTTAACCATTCATATTTTGCTATTAAAAAATAGCAGATAGCTCGTGCGAGCTTGTAGATCTGCTATTTTTGCTATAGTCTTTGAATATATTGACCCGATTCTATAATGTCTTGTGAATCCTTCCAGGATCATGTTTCTGATGTATTTGGCCACAGACCCCCCATCTCAAAATCGTGTTGTTCCAGTGAACCGCGAGCTTGTAGATCTGCTATATTTGAAAGATCATTACAATTTGTGCAAGTCTTTGAATATATTGACCCGATTCTACTAATGTCTTCCAAATCCTTCCAGATTTCTTTTGAAGAAACTGACGTTTCGTATCATCAGTGGTTCTAAAACATTTTTCATGTCAAGGACCCCCAGAATTATATGTATTTGGCCGCCGACCCCCCATCTCAAAATATTATGTATCAGGGAGGGACCCCCCAGAAGCAACCATTTGAGTTCAAAATGGTCGCTTTAGAAATATATATTCAAAGATTTGCAGATCACTCTGTGCCGCGCTGCGAGCTTGTAGATCTGCTATTTTTTCTAATAGCCAAAGCATAAAATAATGGATGAAGTTCTTAACATCCAGAGTGACACAGAGATGTGTTCCTGGTATAAATGTGTTAATTACATGCTCATTTTGCTGTCCTCTCAGCCATATTCTGCCTGTCCTTTTGTTGTTGTTCAGATAAAGTGAGTTGCCCATAATTGTGGTGGCGTTGTTAAAGTGCATGTAATAACTGGGCGCAGGTTAAGAGATTAATGGCGCGTCGTTAAGGAAGCTGTCGCCGTGCATAAAGTGCATGTTGATTGTTTTGTTTATTAGGACTCGACTTTTAATGTCTCTTTCCCTCTCTCTCTCTCTGAGACGGTAGTTTTTCGTGCTCTCTAGTCTAGGTGTATTAAAAGTTTTTAAATGCTATTTATTTGTATGTTTTTTTTGCTTGCTATAATCATGCATTTGAGTAGCCTGGTTCCAGACCCTGAATCTCTAGCCACACCCCTTTAAAAAATTGTTTTGGTCGATTCAGGTAGTCTGGAGGTGCTCTCATTGAAGAGGTTCGTCGTGAACCAGCGTCTTGTGAGCACCGTGTCTGGGGTTTTCCCAGAACTCATGTGCGTTTCCAAGTAAACCAGCGCCGCCGCCGGACCGGACCACACATTCCCAAACATAAACATTGCGTCACCCGTCGCGGTAATTTGCCATCGTACCGATCTCGCTATGAAACAGCAGTAGCAGACATGTTATGTTGTGTTTGATTACTAGTTCGTAGCGCTCCTATTCTGCCTCTTTCTTTGGTTAGCAAGTAGCACTAACAAGCGACATGCTAGCCACTAGCCAGCCACATAACAACACTACGTCATCTGCTTTGCTACTGTTGTGTTGGTCAGACGGTGAACCACTCGCAGAAGACTGCCTCTTTGGCAACACCCATCCCAGAAACTGCCTTGGATGAAAGCGCGTTCAGACTGAATAATGGAGTGAAACGAAATGCAATTCAGGCTGAGTGTCAGGCTAGCATTTGAGTGCAGTGAAAGATACATACATTATATACTGTATATACATTTTTTCCATTTAGTGTTTCGAGGCGTGTTGTGTGTATGTGTTGCATACTGTAGAGACCCAAGACCCAAAAGAGAAATCAGACGTTTGCCTGCTGTGACTCAAACTAGTGAAAACGGCAGATCTACAAGCTCACATCTAGGCCAAGACATCTCCATATATGGAGCTGGCTAATACCTCTACATCTGACCTCACAGACCCCTCATGTCACACTCCATATATGGCCAATACATGGACTCCAGGGTCGTCCCTGGAACCAAATCTATCTTTCTATAAATTCCAGAAACCATGTCTGTCTGTGTTTACACCCTTAGCCAAACAGAGAGGGTGGCGCCATGCCAAGTCCCATCTGATGTCACAATATCTTACTACTAGTAAAGCCGCCTAAGGGTTGCCCTAAAATCACGCAAATCGGTACACAGTATGTCTACACTCATCTCATCAACATGGATCTGTCCCATATAGCGCCACCATCAGGCTGATTTTTTCAAACACATTTTTGTACACTGCTCCTACACATTTTGCCCTAATATCACGCTGCGACCTGACGGTCGCTTATCTCCCGATTAGGGAGTCTTACTGGTTTAAGTTGGACAAAATGTGGACAACATATTTTTCCCAAATATGGATATGACTGACATCCGACATCATAGATGTCTTATGTCATAGACCACACGAGACTTTCACAATATGTCCATATATGGGCATTCCTAGCTATGGGCTTAATATTGATGACATCAGGGATCTCCATATATGGGCATACAAGGGAAATGTTGTAAATTCATTGTCAAAGCATGCCTGAGTCACAGCAAGCACAAGAAAAAACCCTTAGCTGTGGACAGGGAATAACGTCACAGATGGGCACGAAAGGAAGAAACGTGGGAGATGAAACGGACGCGTAGTTACAGACCTGTTACGGGTCCATTTGGTCCCTATACTTCCTAATGATCAATCATTTGTCTGGTGGATTCGCTTGGAGGCCCTCCCCAAGGACCCCTCAAAGACCCACCGCTGAAAGGAAATCTCTCCTTATTCCTCTGAAACGCATGCGGTCACTGGTCGGCCCGTTAAATATTACACTAACTATTATGTTACGCTCATAGCCCGCATCCTGACATCTCACTCCATCATCTCCCAACCCTCTGCTACCACTCTGATCTGTCCATTACTCCCAGGCTAATGGGAACAGCAGCTGCTGCTCTTTGGCTTCGAGAGTTTTCTTTTTTTTTGTATTCATTTATTTAAAATGTCATTGTGCCAACAATCATTGTCATAATTACCCCGTCCCCCTGCTGTCTGCAAAATGAACCAGCGATATGTATGTGTGTAACCTTTATTTAAACCAGGGGCCTGTTGGAGAGATCGCAATCTCTCTATCAATTACCATTACGGTCTTCAAAAAAGGGAGACATCTACAGTACATACATACATACATACATCATACATACATTCATCATTTGTTTCTATAATTTTTATCCCACGATTTTGTAACCCATTTTTGCTATGTAATCCTGGGCTCTGCTCTCCCTCTGCCGCGCCTGGGGAGACAACGGACTGACCACCTCATGCTTTCTTCAATGCATGAGTAGTCCAAGTTGTTTCTTTTCACCTGACAGGGGGGATTTCCCCCGTATGGACGTAGCGCGTGGAAGGAACACGTTATTCCAACCAGTTACATACATACATACATACATTCCCAGAATCCCAGCCGTTTCAGGGCTACGGTCTTCAAAAAAGGGGGGCATCTACATACATACCCAGCCGATTTCAGTACTTGCACGCTCTGCTTGCGCAAGCAACTATGGGATCTTTACTATGAGAAACATCTACACCTGTAGATTCTCAAAGTGGGTATTAGGGGCCCTTGAGGGCATTCCAGGGGTCCCTGGATAAGTTATGGAGATTCTGTCTGTCTACCTGTTGTCCCGTTTATATGAAGATCTCTGTAACTGTCAGTACTTGTCCCTATATAAGCATATATCCTTGATGTCATATCGGAATACCCAGATCTGCTATAATCTGATAAGATAACACCTGTGTGAAGTGAGCGGTGCTCACTATGCATGGTATCAAACATAACACACATGCATGCAGTATCTCCTTGTATGGGCTGTTCTATCCGTGATGTCAGTTACTCTATCTCCATACATGGAGTTCTGTGCTCATACGGACACTCATACATACTCATACATACATACACACAAGGCCAGACGTAGGAGCGGTTAGCAGTTAGCACCGCTTAAAAAAGCATGGGAAGAAGATAAAAACAATGTATCTACAGTGCATATTTACACATAGTACCTGAGATCAGATATAAAGTTGTGTGAGCATATCAGGTTATGTATGCTATGCATGATATACTTATGGATAACTTTTTTTCTATCGATTACTCACCCCATGGAGATATATATCATTATATTTTTAGTTTTATGTTGAATTCCTAAGCCAATAATTTGATGACCATGAGCAGTGGTTCCCTATGGAGACACAAAGAGTCTTCTCAATTTATTGGCTATAGAAGGATATATATATATATATATATATATATATATATATATATATATATATATATATATACATACACTGTATAGGAATGCGACAAAAACAAAACAATACTCATGAATTCAAGTCTCCATAGGGTGAGTTAATAGATAGACAAGAAGTCATTTTGGGGGTGAACTATCCCTTTAATACTTGTGCTGCTACTTTGGTAATTATTTGGCTACAGAGTGCCGCCATTCACTTACGCTTTCTGAAGACCCTCGGAAGCCACGATCGTGTCCATGTTGTGGAAATAGACGTTTTTAAAATGGAACGTCAGATTGTTTACTTTCGGTTTTGCAAAAAACTAAAATCCTAACCGCAGCCGACCGCCACGGCACAGAGTCGCCGTGAAAAAGAGTGGTTCTCGGCGTTCTCTGCGTTTTGGAAGTAGATTCCAAAGATAAAGCCTTTTGTTTGCATCATCATCAGCAATGAATAGGAGCCTATGGAGATTAGATGGCTTCCTGTTGCTGGCAGCCGAGTTGCATCATGGGATGTGTAGTTGTTTCACTCACCATCGGCCGCAGCAGTGTCTGTTTAACTGGTAACCATGGTAAGCAGTTAACTCGTCTCTGGACGAGATAACGGGGCCGTGGTGCGTTCCTGGGCGAGATTGTTCCTGGGCGAATTTGGCACCGGAAGTTGCTAGAAAAAGCACACAAAAAAGACCAAAGTCAGTGCGTTGTACTTGGGATTAACCCTCAAATACCAGGAAGGCGCCTGAGTCGTGTTAGATTTGAACCACTTTAACCATTATTTTATGCTTTAAATATTGAAAAATAGCAGATATACAAGCTCTCGGTGCCGCAAGCTTGTAGATCTGCTATTTTCTTTTAATCCTGAAAATATGTGCAAGTCTTTGAATATCTTTGACCCGATCTTTGACCCAACTTCTAAATCCTTCTTCTAAATCAGTAGTTCTCAAACTTTTTCATGTCAAGGACCCCAAAAAATTACATTTATTCGGCCGCAGACCCCCATCTCAAAATACGTTGTTCCATGGACCCCCCCACCAGAAGCAGAGATTTAAAAGTTAGATTTGAAAAATATATATTGAAACATTTGCACACATTTTCACAATTTTTTCAAAAATAGCAGATCTACAAGCTTGCAGCGCGGCACTCGGTGCCGCGCTGTGAGCTTGTATATCTGCTATTTTTCAATTGTTAAAGCATTCAATAATTCTAGGCCCTAAATGGCTTTTTAAGGTGCCAAATGTCAGTGCATGACACGGTGCAGTCATGGGTGCTTACATGTATGTTGTACACCTCGGACCAGAGAAAAGACAGCGTGCGATGGACCCTGTGGGCTCCTGTTAAATGAACACAGAGAAAATGTCTCCGTGTGTGTGGTGGTAATTATGACGAGCGGCGAGCGCTCTCTCTCTCTCTGCACACTGTTAGACCAACATGCCAGCCATGAAATATGGACTCATTTACCAGGAAGCAGCTTGTATGGTCCAGCAGTGGTTTTCAAAGTGGGTGACGGGGCACCCTGGGGTGCTGTGACGGCAGTCCAGGGGTGCCACAAGATAATCTGATAATATTTGGAATTTATTTCGACACTTGAAAAAATATTTAGTATCCTTTTAAACTTGAAGTACGTTAAGTACGTTTTTTTTTTTCAGTCAGTTCTAACCAAAATGGCTATTATCTCAACATACATTTTATAGATGATAAATACAAAACGAACGGTTTTGGACATAGAAGGTTTCCACCCAACAATGACGATGCTATAAATATAAGGTGCTGGGAGTGAAACTTATAATGTAGGGGTGCCTCGGATTAAAACAATATGTATGGGGTGCCTTGAGACAAAAAAGTTTGGGAACCCCTGCTTTACAGTACCTGTATGGGTGTGTGTGTGTGTGTGCGTGCGTGCGTGCGTGCGTGTGCTTGTATTACCATGGCCGAATATTCCCTCAAGAATTTGAGAAATAGTTGTTTTACAGTGCATTATACAGAAAGATCCATCTAAAGAAAATATAGAATATTGTGTAAAAAAGCATTGCAGATGCTATAGCATTCCAACTTAACTGACTTCGGAAACTTCCCACTGGACAGAAGGTTGACATTTCTCTATTATAAATCCTAGTTTTGAGTGGTTTCGTGTGATTATTGTAATATTTTGAAATATTGACTTTTAATATTCATGAGCTGTATGCCATAGAAATTCTAAATTTTAACAAACAAAGCTTTGGAATAATTCACTGAATGTGCAATGTATCTCTAGAACATATGAAAGTTTCAAGAAAATGTACTTTTACACAATATAATTTTTTTTAGATGGATCTGTATTTACAGTATCTAGCCTCGTAAACTGCCCACTTCCGGAAACCATTTAATTTGTTTCACAAAATCTTTTGGAATCCTCCTGGATTATGGAAGTTGGTCGTTTACTAGGCTAGTATCTGGGGAGTAAAGGCTTACAATTACAGTAGGTTGGGGTTGGTCAGTTATGCTGCTTAATACTTATTTGCGTGATGGTGCGTGCGTGCGTACATGCATACGTACGTGTGTGTGTGCTGATAGGGAGTGGTTACTGACACACAGAGTTGGTATATCTCCCTCCAGGGAGATATGTTCACATTCTGCTAACAAGCCCACTTCTCTCTCTCTCCCATGCAACCCCTGCATCCAGGGGCGTCACAAGGGGGAGGAAAGTGGGACTGAGTTACTGGGGCCCACAAGGTGGAGGGGCCCTAGTAACTTTAGCTATTGAAAAATAGCAGATATACAAGCTCACAGAGCTTGTAGATCTGCTATTTTTGAAAAGTCGTGAAAATATGTGCAAATCTTTGAATATGTATTTTTTTAAGCGAACATTTGTAACTCAAATTTTGCTTCTTGGGGGGTCCCTGGAACTAAATATTTTGAGACACATGAAAAAGTTTGAGCATCACTGACATGGAAACATGGGTTTCTTGCACACACTTTCACAAAAATAGCAGATCTACAAGCTTGCAGCGCGGCACTCGGTGCCGCGCTGCAAGCTTGTAGATCTGCTATTTTTCAATAGTTAACATTCATGGGGGGCCCGCAGTGAATCCTTGTACCCAGGGCCCAGAGTTTGGTGTGACGCCCCTGCCTGCACCGCTCCAGAGAAGATTCACACACAGGCCAAAGTGTTGCCTCCTGTACTCACAGACCCCTCCGCTCTCTCCCTCTCCAGAACAAACCCCCGTGCAGTGTCACGTTGCAGCCCCCACCCCCACCCCCCCACCCTGAAGCCAGGCCACCGGGCCACACTTTGATACCCAGGATAAGTGACAGGTGACAACAACGGCATGACAAGCACTATGTGGAATCTGACCCCTGACCTGTTCAAAAAAACAGCCCCACACAAAGGACTGTTTCTGACTACGCCGACAGGCAGCTCTGGTAAAAAAAGCCTGAGTTAAATAAATACTCTGGTGCCGGTGCAACGATCGAAAATAGCTGATCTATAAGTTCACAACTATGGCTGTCACGATTATGACATTTTACACGACCATTAATCGTCACTCATATAAGTGCGATTATTGCGATTTAATTTTGTTTTTTGTCGTTGACAATTACATTTCTGTTTGGCTTGTATAGGTTTTGATTTGCACATGGCAGATATGACGCATAACCTAAATATACAGAGAAATGACTGACATATTTGACTTTATACTTAACTTTATACTTAAAAAAAAAAAAGAACATTGGGAATGGAAATGGCCCATCTACGAGTAGATCTGCTCTTTTTGAAAATGTTTGAAAATACATGAACATTTTCCGACATGGAAACGATGGAAATGAACGATAATTATGACAAAATAATTGCAATTATGTCAAATAATTGCAATTATGTCAACAAATAATTGTGACAGGCCTCCTCACAACGCGTCACGGCCGTGCCACGCTGTGAGCTTATAGATAGATGGTCTATTTTCAAGTGAGCGCGACTAACCGTAACTCGGACATGATACTCTGATGGGAATACTAATCCTAAGAGGCTAATGACGGCGGTGTCCTCAGGTGATGTGCGCTCTGCTCTGCTGATAATACAGAGAATATGAGAAGCTTCAGGTCTTCTATTGTGATGTCCGCCACACTCATAAAACCTGGGCTGAAACTCTAGCCGCGTGTCAAACTGCAGCTTATTAGCAGTAATATACGTTCTTTTCATTCACAGGTGTCCATGTGTGTCTCTGAGGGCCAAAGGCCTTTTACCAAGCAGTGCCATAAATATTATTATGAAACATACAGTAATAATGCTTGGATCAGATGCTATAGGTTCATTGTTTAGCTGGTATCCACAATAGTTTCAATGCACAGATTATACTAATTGTTTTACGCTGATGCTATACAGCAGGGTTCCCCAATAGGCGGCCCGTGGGCCATTTGCGGCCCGCGGGGGGGCTACTGTCTGGCCCACACCAACCCCAGTAATAATGGTGGTATGAGAGCAGCGACAACACTAGTATATCGTCGTTGTCGGGTGGAAATCTCGTATCTCCAAATGTGTACGTTCTTTCGCAAATCATACAAGGCCGTCGTACAAAACTAGTGAAAACAGCCGATCTATAAGCACACAACGCCTCGCACCGCGAGGCGTTGTGTGCTTGTAGATCGGCTGTTTTCACTAGTTTAAATCATTTTTAAAATGATAAATGCAAAACGGTTTTTTTGGAGATACAAGATGTCCACCCGACAACGACGATATCTGATCTGTCACTGGAGTAGCGGGAACGCCACCGTCGCCCCCTCCAATGTTGTGACCCTCGGCTTGGTGCCCTGTGCAAGGGTTGAGAGAGTGATCCTTTTAGACCAGCCGAAGAAGAGACAGCGGTTTTTTGATAATTATCATTTATTTCGGTTTTAATGACCTAGTACGGAAAAATTCTGGTCGGCTAATTCGAGTACAGATGAAGTAGGGTTTAATCCGGTTTTAATATTAAGTGGCTCCACGTGGCTGGGGAAGTGTTAACTGTCTTTCACTGACAAGAATATTTAAAGAGGTGGTGCCATAGTTTTGTACTTTTTTGTGTCTATGGAGTTAATATTACTCAATAGACCCTCAGGTGTGGTTATAATATGCAAATATGTCTTCCCTGTGTATGTTTGGTTACTTCCTGAAAGCTGAAAGCCCCCGAGTCAAGAGGCCCTATTGAAATACACAGATTTAACGACATCATAAAATCATCCCCTTCCCTTTTTGCCATACAGCAACACTGTGGGGCTGTGTGAGCTGGGTCACCCACCTGACAACCAGGTATACTGAACAAGTGGTTGTGGCCACATAATAAAAACATAATTTTGAAAAGGATCTTCCTCCAAGTATAATCAATACCTGAAGATCATGTAGTAAGGGTCAGAAATCAACCAGTTTTTAATCGCTCTAAAAATAGACTATTTACATCCAATGTGCAGTCAGGGGGCAGATTAACCCTTGGACCGTTTTGTCAGCAATCTTCTCTCTTGGCTGGAATTTTATTTTTTGGCAGTCATGGCTGCCAGTTCCCACCTGACATCGTGTGGAAGTTCTGACTGCTCCAGACGGTACTGAATGACCGCTAGCTTGCACAGTGTTTTGAGACTAGGACTCATGTCTAAGATGTACAGGTCATCAGAGACAGAGAGTTTGTTGTTTTCACATTTACATCCTCCAAAGATGATGAGACGATCTCCCACCATGCAACACTGCATATTGAACCTCCCAGGCTGGCGTCTCCCCTTGGGCTCAACCTTCTTCCAGGAGAAGCTCTCTGGGTTGAATCTCCACAGATCACTGAAGGTCTGGTGGGTTGAGTCATAGCCACCTAATATGTACAGCTCCCCATTGTAGGTAAAGGCTGAATGGTACAAGCATCGTTCTTCTGGATGAATGCCTTTGTTCTCCTCCTTCAGCCAGCTGTTGGTCTCTGTGTCAAACACACTGACATGGTTGTAGTATGTCCCCCTGTTCACCCAGCCCCCGAACACAAACATCTTTGTCCCGATGATGGTGGCAGAGTGATAGCAATTAGGAATGCCCCCGGCGTTAATTGAAGACCAGACCATTGTGGTGGTGTCCAGCTTGTAGACATCATTAGTGGCCATGTAAGTCTGGTGGCTGACGCCTCCATAGACGTACATGACCTTCCCCAAGACACAGGCTGAGTGGTAGCATCTCCCCTCTGGAACGGCCCCAGAAACCTTGGTCTTCAACCATATGCAGGAGTCCACATCAAAGGCATAAAGCCTGTTGCACTTTGCATGTTGATCCCCTCCCCAGATGTAGATGACATCTCCTATTGGAACGGCAGTGTGACCCATACGCCCGGAGAGAACCTGAGGGGGTCGTTCGCCTCTTCCAGTTAAAACTGGTGGCAACTTCATCCAGTCCAAAGACACTGTGTTGAAGACATGCACTTCAATGTCGTTATTGGACCCTCCGGACCAACAACCAAATGAGTACACCTTGTGCTTCACTGCAACACCAAGCGGGAGGTCCGTCCTCAAGCCTCCTTTCAGATTAACTGTCCAGTGCAACATTCCCACACCTGCCGCTCACTGTATGATGGAATGGATTTAGATCAATGGCGGATGTTGCGGCGATCAACTTCAGCTTTAGGACTTTCGGCTCACAAATGCTCTGGGTGAGTGTATGCAAACAAAGGGAACTCAGAGTCGAGAGTTTTCACTTCAAACGTTGTTATCTATGTGATTCCAAAGGTTTCCCAGGTTCCTCTTAGGCTATGCTCGCTGTGATGTATATGTCCATATTTGGATGAGAGGAAGTCATTGTGTCATAGGATGTCACGGTATGTCCATATTTGGTCACTATAGTGAAGGAAACAATGACATCTTCAATCATGGCAAGAGTAGGAGTATTAGCAATGATTCGACGAACACCAAAATCAATTTCTTAATAGATTTGTGTGCCTTGATAGTTTAGCATGTTTTAGATAGATACCTTTATTATCCCAAGGGGGAAATTTAGTTGTCCAGTAGTAGCACAGCAGTATACAGTTATTTACAAAGTTACAGAGACGTAAGAAAGATAGATAAGAGGGAAAAAAACAAAACAAAGACAAGAGCAGTACAGTACCAATAAGGAGAAGGTGCATCAATAGAGGGGGCGAATAATATATAAGTATATATACATAAAGTGTCTTGCAAAAGAGACCATAGCAGTCAATGCTAGTTAGTGCAAACAAGTATCTCACTGTCAATGTTAAACAAAGCAAAAATACTCAGAAACTACCAACACTAACAACCTAATAGTGCAGTGTCAAAAATCAATGCGAAAAAAAGAAGAAACTAGGAAGCGTGTCACCGCAAGGCGCACATGAGCACTCTTCCTGGAAGGTCCTTAGAGGTCAAAGTCAATACAGCAATTGTTCCTTAGAGGTCAAAGTCAATACAGCAATGGTTCCGTAAGTCTAAGTTAGGAAGGGAGACCTTTTCAAGCGTCCGTTATGTGTCTCGTTGTACAGCTTAAGGGCAGCCGGTACAAAAGATTTTCCTAATCTCTCACATCTCCGTACTGGGTAGGTAAATCGGTCGTTTCCTCTCTTACTCCAGTAACTGGTGATCTCTAGATGGAGGGGGTGGGAGGAGTTCTCCAAGATGGAATCTAGCTTCTTCGCAGTGCATGTTATGCCAAAAAAGAGGACACTTGCCATGACAGACTGATAGAACATCTGTAGCATTCTATTGCACACCCCAAACGATCTCAGTCTTCTCAGGAGGAACAGCCTGCTTTTCCCCTTGCTGTGAATCGCCTGCGCGTTGTCCGACCAGTCCAGTGAACTATTCAGGTGTACTCAGAGGAATTTGTAGTTATCCACGAGCTCAACCACCTCACCGTTAATGGTGCTTGGCACCGGGGGGACTCTCTTGGAGGTGCGGAAGTCCACCACCATCTCCTTAGTCTTGCTTGCGTTGAGCTTGAGATGGTTGTCCTCGCTCCACTGCACAAAGTCCCTAACCACACCATCGTGCTCAGCCGTGTTGTCACCCGAGATCTTGCTGATCACTACGGTATCATCTGAGAACTTCTGCAGATGACAGGTCTTGGAGTTGAAGCGGAAGTCCGATGTATAGAGAGTGAACAGGAAGGGTGAGAGCACAGTTCCTTGAGGGGCCCCCGTGTTGCTCACCAGCACATCGGACCGACAGCCCTGCAGTCTCACAGACTGTGGTCTTTCTGAAAGGTAGTCTGTGATCCATGCCACAAAGCCCTTGTCCACCCCCATCAGCGTAAGCTTCTCCGCAAGCAGAGACGGTTGGATAGTGTTGAACGCACTGGAGAAGTCAAAAAACATAATTCTGACTGTGCTGCCCAGATCTTCCAGATGGGTGAGAGACTTATGGAGCATGTAGGTGATGGCGTCATCAACCCCAATATCAGCCTGGTAGGCAAACTGAAGGGGGTCCAGGTGATCACTGACCGCCGGTCTCAGTAGGTTCAGGTTTGCTGTTCCCTATACTCCTTGGGTAATGTTCAGTATCTATTTATTGTTGGTGTGGTTGCCCCCACAGACTATAGTACTTGTTCTATCAAGTAAACCTTTTTTGGCTGCGGAATTCCTCCCACAGTTTTGGTGGAACGCACTTGGGCCATCAAATCGACGGTTTCATCACGACACGCATGCGAGACAGAGATGCGCTATACCATTTAATTTATATAAACGTATTTGTGAATACATTTTCTCCATTGACTTTAATTAAAAATACACTTTAATCATCATGTCTGACATCATAGACCACATGAGAATGACACAGTAGTATATGTCCATATATGGGCATTCCAAGATATGGGCTTTATATTGATGAGATCAGGGATCTCCATATATGGGCATGAAGGGGCCATGGACTGAACAGAGATCTCCATATATGGCCATTCAAATATTGGTGAATTAATCTTCCCTACTGACTTGAAAGGGGACCACGGCAACTGGGGGGTATATTATAATAATATAAATGGTAAGATATAGGCCTAATTATACCGGTAAGGATGAAAAGCCAACTTGCCCTTTTGGAATTCGCACAGGACAGAATTCATTTGCAAGTGTGATTCGAGTTGCGGTTGGTTGTTTAAGTTGGACCAAATGTGGACAAAATATTTTCCCAAATATGGATATGACTGAAGTCTGACATCATAGATGTCTTATGTTATAGACCACATGAGACTCACACAACATGTCCATTTATGGGCATTCCAAGTTGTGGGCTTAATATTGATGACATCATGGATCTCCATATATGGGCATACAAGCAAAAGGACGGAATTCATTTGCAGCAAGTGTGACTTGTGTCCTGGCAGCTACACTGGTTAGAATCAATATGTCCATTTAAGGACATATTGTGTCAATCTACCGGTTAGATTGACACAATATGTCCATAAATGGGCATTTCCAGACATGGGCTTAATATTGATGACATCAGGGATCTCCATATATGGGCATAAAAGGGATTTTGTTAGTGTGGTTCCCCTAACAGGACCTCATCTGGTAATGCCCATATATGGACAGGTGATGTCACAACAAGTAGGTATAGACATTGAGGTCAGCTAATAGACCAGGGGTTCCCAAACTTTTTTGTCTCAGTGCACCCCATACATTTTTTTTTAATCCGAGGCACCCCTACATTATAATTTTCACTCCCAGCACCTTATATTTATAGCATATCGTCGTTGTCGGGTGGAAACCTTGTATGTCCAAAACCGTTCGTTTTGTATTTATCATCTATAAAATGTACCAAACTAGTGAAAACAGCAGATCTACAAGCAGAAGTTTAGGGATAAGGGGTAAGGCATGGACGAAAATGGGGTCCTTAGTGTAGAGGATGGGGGAAAAAAGGAGCGGCGCCTTGCATACAGCCCTGGGGGACTCCGGTCAACTCAGTACAGTACAGGCTATAATAGGGTTTAAGTGGTTAATAGATGCTGTTCACATTGCAGGTGTGCTCACATGTGCACAATTAACCTTTCCCCCTTAATGACAGTGTGGTGACCATGCCATAGTGTACAGCATGTGACATGAGAACCTAATGCCCTCCGGACCTCACCAGCCTTTTAGAAACCTCAAGTCACTCACATTTTAACAACTGTCTTTTAACACTTTCCAAGCCTGGCCAGAATGGCTTGTTGTGGACTAGAAATGTCTATCATTGTATTATGATCTGAGACATAATAGTATGATTATAAACATAAACATCAATGCGTGCCTTCTAGGATGGCAGCATTCTTTTTTTTAGGGATGTTACCGATCAATCGGCAATGGATCAGATCGGGCCGATCAAAGCGTGATCGGCGATAATCGGTGGTTTAGATCAAAAGGTAAATTCACCAATCCGATCCGATCGGTGCATCCGATCAACCAGCCGTTCAGTATGCCCACTTGAGGCCATTTTGGGGTATTGATTTCCACAGTGCTGAAGGAATAATTATTTACTGCTATGATAATAAATACATCGTAATGCTGGTAAATAACTATAAGGCAAATATATAAATGAATTCATGAGTGAATTAATTAATTAAAGTTAAAACATTAACATTTAGAAAATATAAATAATATATAAATAATGACTTGATCGGATCGGGGATTGATCGGTATCGGGTGATCAAACTTTTGTGATCGGTGCTCGTGATCGGTTCCAAAAAACCTGATCGGACCATCCCTTTCTCTTCCGTAACGTCCCCCGGTTAAATCTGCATTGGCATATAGTGGCCGAGTCGTCTTCCCCCCCGTGCGTTTCGCGTGCACGATCCGTGCACATGGAGATAAACGAATGTAATCCAGTCCGTATGAAGCCCTGATCTCAACTTGTATCTGGTCGAAAAGATAACCGAGAGATTGATTGATTGATTGATTGAAGGCTTTATTAGAAGTTTGCATAGGAAAATGTACAGATTCATGACGGTACAGTTCACTGGTACAAGGTCTACTAAAAGGAGATCCATGAAAAGACTAAGCTTATTTCAACAGGAAACCATTAAAGTATCTCGTATAACATTGAATGACAGACAAATAGAACACAGTACTATGCAGTAGATATGTAAAGAAAAAAGAAAACAGTAGGTCTATACAATCAGTAAGTACAGTATATACAATATATACAAGGAAGGGGCAGGTAACAGTAAGTCTAAACAATCAGTATGTACAGTATATACAAGGAAGGGGCAGGGAGGGTAGGGTTGGGCTAGGTTTTTTACCAGTTGCGAACGGCTGCTGCCTGTAAGTGGTTTTTCAGGGCATTTTTAAAGGATGCTAGTGATCCACACTCCTTTATGGCCTTCGGTAAGGCATTCCACATTTTTGTGGTGTAGCAGAAGAACGAGTTCGACCCTTTCTTTGAGTTGACTCTGGGTTGAACGTGATCTGTGGCACTGCCTCTGGTGTTGTAATTATGGACATCCTTAACGTTTATAAAGTATTTTGACAGGTACTTGGGTATCATAGTGGTGTGGTGTATCTTGTACACCAGGCCCATTGCAAGTTGCTGTACTCTGTCATCTACTCTGAGCCACCCTACTCTTAACTGGTGAGTAGCGGTGAGGTGAGTCTGATAGGGAAGGTTAAGCAGGACCCTAATTAGTTTATTTTGGGCTGTTTGGAGTTTAGTTTTAAGGGCTTGTGGGGCGTCACGATACCATACGTGGACTCCGTAGTCAAAGAGGGGCTGGATTATTGCACCAGCTATGGTCTTCAGTGTGTTGAAGTTGACCATTGGGGCGATCCTCTGTAGGAAACGAGTTCGTTGGTTGATTTTTGTTATTACTTTTGAAGTCATCTTTTCGCTGGAAAGATTAGCTTCAAGGATACATCCTAAGTAAGAGATTTCGTTTTTTCGTGTTATGACCTTGTCACCCACTTTGATTGTGAAGTCATCTACCTTTTTGAGATTATGATTTGATCCAAAGAGGATGGACTCGGTTTTTCCCAGGTGAATTGATAATTTGTTGTCGTTAAGCCATGTGCAGATCTTACTCAGTTCAGAGTTAAGTGTCTTTTCAACCTGCAAGTGGTCCTTGCCCGAGACTAGGAGAGCCGAGTCATCCGCGAACAGGAACAGGTTGCAGTCGCAAGCAGATGCCATGTCGTTCACGTATATTAGGAACAACAGAGGTCCCAGTATGCTACCTTGAGGAACACCACAGCTTACTGGGAGGGGGGGGGACAGGGTTCCGTTAATCTCCACCACCTGTTCCCTCCCCACCAGGTAAGATTGCATCCAGCTCACTGCTGCGCTGTCAAGACCGATGGCTTTTAGTTTCTCAATCAGAATAGCATGATCCACGATGTCAAATGCCTTCTGGAGGTCCATCATGACCATGCCACTATATTTGCCCTGATCCGCTTCGCGTTTGATTTGGTCAGTCAAATAGAGAAGGCATGTGTCAGTGGAATGGGATTTTCTGAATCCAGATTGGAACTCGTAAATCAGATTATTCTCATCGAGATAACTTGCAATCTGTTCGTAGACTATTTTCTCCATGACTTTGGATATGGAGCTAATGCTATGCTTAGCTAGCTAGATGCTATGCTAACGCCTTCTCCTACAATGAAAGTAAACAGGAATTTGGGTATAGAGAAGGGATAGTGACCAGAAGCACTTCCGGTGCAAGGGTTGAGAGAATGATCCTTTTAGACCAGCCGAAGAAGAGACAGCGGCCGTTCGTTGTTTTTTGATAATTATAATTTATTTCGGTTTTAACTCATTTACTGCCTATGACTAGTATGACGAGTTATATAAGTGTGTCCACTCTGCCTATGACTAGTATGACGAGTTTGTAAAAAAATATATATATATATATATATATATATTTTAAAAAAAAATTCAATTTTTTTTTTCAAATTTTTTTTTGGACCTCCAGAAATGTATTAGGCATGATCGCGATCGCGAAATTGCATGTTTAACCCCCATACCAACTCATTCTTTCAAACATGGCAGCCATGTTTGTTTACATCTGAAGAAAACATAATGGCTGATAAATTATGAATGCCTGAACGGATTTCCAAGCGGATTTTTTTGTTTGTGAAAGCTGTGAACAGCATCTACACACGTGGTGCATCATCTAGGCATGGGCGTGCACTTTTTACACAATTGCACAATTACATGGAAGTCTATGGTAACCATGGCAACGCGAGACATTGAAGAGAAAAAATCATTGCAACTTAAGTGTTAAGTGGCTCCACGTGGCTGGGGAGGTGGTGCCATAGTTTTGTAATTTCTTTTCTGTTTTGTATGTGTCTATGGAGTTAATATTACTCTAATAGACCCTCAGGTGTGGTTATAATATGTCTTCTCTGTGCATGTTTGGTTACTTCCTGAAAGCTGAAAGCCCCCCGAGTCAAGAGGCCCTATTGAAATACACAGATTTAACGACATCATAAAATCAACCCTTCCCTTTTTGCCATACAGCAACACTGTGTGGATGTGTGGCAAACTTCAGCTACCCCACCACAAACCTGGTATACTCAATGAACAAGTGGGTGTGGCCACATGAAAACATCATTTTGAAAAGGATCTTCCTCCAAGTATAATCATATATACCTGAAGATCATGTTGTAAGGGTCGGAAATTTACATCCATCCAATGTTCAGTCAGGGGGCAGATTTACCCTTGGACCGGTTTGTCAGCAATCTTCTCTCTTTCTTTCGTTCCCTTGGCTGGAATCTTATTTTTTGGCAGTCATGGCTGCCAGTTCCCACCTGACATCGTGTGGAAGTTCTGACTGCTCCAGACGGTACTGAATGACCGCTAGCTTGCACAGTGTTTTGAGACCGGGACTCATGTCTAAGACCAACAGGTCATCAGAGAGTTTGTGGCTCCTGAGATCGTCACATTTCCATCCTCCAAAGACGATGAGACGATCTCCCACCATGCAACACTGCATACCATACCTCCCAGGCTGGCGTCTCCCCTTGGGCTCAACCTTCTTCCAGGAGAAGCTCTCTGGGTTGAATCTCCACAGATCACTGAAGGTCTGGTGGGTTGAGTCATAGCCACCTATTATGTACAGCTCCCCATTGTAGGTAAAGTCTGAATGATACACGCATCGTTCTTCTGGATGAATGCCTTTGTTCTCCTCCTTCAGCCAGCTGTTGGTCTCTGTGTCAAACACACTGACATGGTTGTTCACCCAGCCCCCGAACACAAACATCTTTGTCCCGATGATGGTGGCAGAGTGATAGCAATTAGGAATGCCCCCGGCGTTAATTGAAGACCAGACCGTTGTGGTGGTGTCCAGCTTGTAGACATCATTAGTGGCCATGTAAGTCTGGTGGCTGACGCCTCCATGGACATACATGACCTTCCCCAAGACACAGGCTGAGTGGTCAGAACTCCCCTCTGGAACGTCCCCAGAAACCTTGGTCTTCAACCATATGCTGGTGTCCACATCAAAGGCATAAAGCCTGTTGCACTTTGCCTGTTGATTCCCTCCCCAGATGTAGATGACGTCTCCTACCAGCACGGCAATGTTTCTCCGCGGATTCCTGGGGGGACTAGTTTTCAATTGAAGTGGATGGCAGTGTCCACACCACAACGATAAAGCCGCCATAATTGATGTGAACGCCAACATATCGTTATCACACCCAGTGGTATAAAGGGCCTTTATTTTCTTATAAATAAAGTAAAGCAAAATTCCTCACACTGTTTTGGTGGAACGCACTTGGGCCATATGTCAAATCGACCGGCTTCATCGGGACACACATGCGTGCTATTTTGCTAAGAGATACGTTATATATTATTATAGTTTAATTCAGGGGTCTTCAACGTTTTCAGGCCAAGGACCCCTTAGTTGAGAGAGATGAAGCAGGGACCCCCACAACCTGTTCATAGATTCCATGTAGTTTCATTGTCTGACAGCACAATCATCAGTGTGTCTCAACGCCTCACAGCACGAGGCGTTGTGAGCTTGTAGAGCTGCTATTTTTGGCTAAAGTTCTCAGAATATGGACACTAGGGTTCAAGTGCATACATACAGTATAACAAAGGAGAAAAAGTTTCTACCACACAAAGATTTTGAGGACCCCCTGTAGTAACTCTGAGGACCCCCTAGGGGTCCCGGACCCCCTGTTGGAGACCCCTGGTTTAATTTACAAGGCGCAAGTTGTCAACTTGCCCACCCACATACATACAGACAGCACCGAACAGCACAGATCGCAGTACTTGCACGATCTGCTACCGCACAAGGAGGCCATGCATATATGGCCACAAGAGCACAATATGCAAGTTGGCACCTCGACCAGTGCAGTCTAGTTGCTCTTAGCTATCACGCCACGTCACGGCTTATTGTCATTATATAAAGCGCCACCGGACCTCACAGCCGGCAGACGAGTTGTGCAGACCAGATATATAAAGTGAGTGAAGCATTTTCAGTGAAGAAAGGCTTGAGAAGGCACGGTTTCTATTTCAAATACTCTATATAATATTCTGTACACGTGTTTACCGACCAGTCAGTTTTTCCATCACAATGGCATATCAGTTTTACAGAAGTACAACACTGGGGCTCACTCTTCAAGAGAGCCTGGACGAGCTCATTCAGACCCAGAAGATAACAAAGGAGTTGGCCCTCCAGGTTCAGCTTCAGTTCGACAAGGCCATCAACACGGCACTGGCCAATCGAGTCCTCAACAGGGTCAACTTCAGGGGGTCGCTGAAAAACTACAGATTTGCCGAAAACGTGTGGATGTTCATCCTCAAGGATGTGGAGTTCAAAGAGGTCACTGGCCACGTCAAGGTGGACAAAGTCAAGATCGTGGCCTGCGAGGGTGTGAACCAAAAGCAACCAAACCCAAGTTCAGTGTGATGATTGCGACCGTCAGGTCGCAGTTACTATCAAAATCTCCACCGGCTGTCCGTCACGTCACGTCACACTTTTGCCCTACTCATATCTCCATGCCAAACTTTGCACACACACTCCTTGCCTGCCAATCCACAACCTCCACCACACCAGGGACCCCAGGAGCTCCAGGGACCCCCTGCCGCCGCCGCCAAAAAGTGCAAAAATGACCAAATGACCACCCCAACGGGCTGCTCACGGGGAATTCCCAGGGACCACCAACTCCTGCTGCTCCAGAACGGATTCAAAAGTGGTCACGCCCCCTAGTGGAGGACCCCCGCCACTGCAGCCCACATAAAATGTACTGCTATTCATGTCAATGAAAGTTGCTCAGTGGCGTGTGAAGCCCTTGGAAGACTGCCGTAAGTACCTCGATTGGGCCAAAGCTATTGGCTCCGGTCTCCCGGATGTACCTCCCTCCCGCATTTGGGCAACCCGGTGTTGGCTTGGCACGGAGGCTGAGAATGCCATTGATCCACTTCCTTAGACTCAATCCATTTCCCAGGTGGTTGGCCACAGACAGCCCACCATTATCTTCTCAACTCTGTCAACTCTGCAGCCTATTGGATGGAAACCATCAGTCACAGACCTGACCAGAGCTCCAGAGATGTGTCTGGCAGTCCGGGCACGCTCCACCAGACCTAGGTGTTCAGGGTTCAGGTGTTCAGGTGTTCAGGGCACAAAGCTATTTAAGTGCCTTTTGAATTTCGCGTCCCCGTCTCCAGGTGCTACCTGACGGCACTCCGTCCCTACGTGGGGAGGGGTCCCCACCGCTGGGACGCGTCTCCGGGACTGGGGCGCCAAAAGAGATCGCCCTCCCTCCCAATTCAAAAGACCGTATTATCAGGGAAATGGACAGCTTTGCAGAGTGGTGGTGCAAGAACAACTTCCTGGACCCGAACCCCAGTAAAACCAAGGAGCTGCTGGTGGACTTTAGGCAAGGCCCGCCCACCCCCCCTCCGGCCCTGGAGATAAATGGCCAGGCAATAGAGCGCGTTGAGGAGTATAAATATCTTGGAAGAACAATGCTGAGAATATCCACTCCAAGTGCCAGCAACGACTGTTCTTCCTGAGGAAGATGAGGAAGCTTCAGGACCGACCATCGATCTTGCAGGCTTTCTACAAGGCATTTGTAGAATCAATGATGACCTTCAACATCACAGCATGGTTTGGTGTGATGCGGGCCATGACCAGGAACCCTCTCGACCAGTGGGGATCAGTGGGGAGATCATCGGCATGAACCAGGAGCCACTCGGCAGCATCCACAAGAAACAAAAAGGCATCTCAAATAGCTGAGGACAACACACACACCCTCCACAACCATTATAATCTAATGCCCTCAGGCCGTCGATACAGGGACGCGATCGTCTTTTTAGGCATTTAGCAGACGCTTTTAACTCATTCTGAGCCCAGGACATTAACGGATTAGGGGGTCCAGAGTGCCCCCTCCCGGCCCCATTAACGGCCATTGTCTTATTTTGAAGGCCAGAAGTCCAGACCGGAAGTACTTCCGGTCTGACGTCATCGCATCGTGCGACGGAAGCGATCGTTGTTTATGTGGAGCCATGCTGGATTTGCCTCGGAGTATTTATACATGTGTTATATAAGCGAGCATCTGCCTCCATCTTCGCTTCTAAAGTGTAGTTTTGAGATAATGGACATTAAAGATGAGATCCCCCGTCCACCTCAATGTTATGGGATTACTATTTTGTGCTCGTGAGCCTTGATGATGATGAATCAGCGACGGATTTTCGTCTCCGGACATCCGGCCATTCTACTCGGTAATGTACTCAACGTTACAGTAATATATTACTTTTCGCGCGACATCGCACATTCGGCACTATAAGTACTCGAGTACTTTTCGCGCGACATCGCGCGTTTGGCTTTTAATGAGTTAATCCAAATCGACTTACAATAAGCAGGTAATACACATCAATATAATACGCAAGATAATATGTCAGTACATTAACAACAATATAACAAATGCATCGGAATATCAGTCTAGAAATAACAAAGGTAGACCACGCATCAGTAAAAAACTTCTAAAACCTAAAAATGCTATCTAGCTTCATGTGTGGTCATCGAGGGAAGGGGGAGTGTTACAGTAGTAGTATGGGTTTAGTAGGTGGAGTCTGAAGAGGTTCAGTCCACGGCAGCAGCTATGGAGTGAGTCTGTAGTTCTAATTTCTAAGCATCACCGTCCCGTCCCCTCCCCACGGGACGGGAGGACGGAGCACCGCCAGGTAGCACTTAAACCTAACCCTAACCTCAATAAAACTAACTGAAATGTGAACCTGCCGATGCGCCGTCTCCCTTCGGGTGAAATGCTAACCTGCTGGTGAAAGCTAACCTAACGAACGGCGTTAAAATGTGAAATTACATCAACTCCAGGTGTGCGCCCGCCGGCTCGTTCTTTTTACCTCGTCTGATGACTGTAAGCTGATGGGGGGTCGCGCCGCCGTGTACAGTACAAACATCTCCCGTAATGCTGTTCTCAAAAATCCACCGCACGTTAGCAATAATGGAGTCCCAAATCACTTCCTGGCTGTTTTCTGTGGATCTGTTCTAGAAAATGCATTTATTTCTATGCTCTGAATGGATGGCAACCGGAGCGGCCCAATTCACATTAATTCTTGCATAAGGCTGCCCTCTGCCACCAGTATGGCCAAAGTACACATTTGACCGTCCATTGTAAAATGAATTAGTATAGAAAGAACCAATAGATAATTTTCTATAATATCGCAAAGGTAAGCTTCTTTTTGCTGGCACCAGCCCCAATAAATAAATAATAACATCTGGCAGTAGGACAGTCAAGCTATTATGATGTCATGTGAAACTTGACCAATCATGGAAATTGGATCTGGTTGACCAAAATGTCATGTGAAGCTCACCAATCCAACACGCGGCAAGATTGTCCAACATATGCTCGTTTATGCCCCTTCTGATTTGCTACGGGCATAGACAGCCCGGCCCCCTCTTGTGACCCTTATAGGGCATCGCAGTTTAAGCCCGTCCTCACTCTGGACCCGGAAGCATTTTCCCCATTATTTCATCCATAGACATTTAATAAAGTATTTATTTAACTCATTGACTGCTTTACCACGAGTTTCCCCGAGTTATCCCATATGTCCATGCCACCAGGCCTGAGTTTCCAGAGATTTGCACCATTTTAAATAAAAAAGTAAAAAATAAAATTGGACCTCCTCATGACCTCCAGGCATGACCGCGATCGCGAAATTGCATGTTTGACAACCCCATTTCTCAAACATGGCAGCCATGTTTGTTTACATATGAAGCAAACATAAAGGCTGCTATCTCATGAATGCCTGAACGGCTTTCCAAGTGGATTCTTTTGTTTGAAAGCTGTGAACAGCGTGCACACACGTGGTGCATGATCCAGGCTTGGGGCATGCATGATCCATGCACTATGAATTACATGGAAGTCTATGGAGTCTGGGGGCATCCTGGCACTTGGCAGCCATTTAAAAAAAAGCAGCGAATGAGTTAAACGTCTTTTAAAGGAGGCATGCAGACCAAAACACATATAGGGTTAAATGTGCCTTTTATCATAACCCATCATACCTGCTTTTTTTCATAGCTGCCCCTGTTGCTAGATTTCGGCTGCCCCTGTTGCTAGATTTCGTGGGCCCTCTCATAACTAACACGGTGGATTGTCCTCAGGCGAGTGCGGTTATTTCTTTAGTTTCAAAGTTAGTATTTTTTTTTATTGGATTGTGTTTACACAACGTTCTGAGACCAACCAAACCGCTGTTTTGACCTCAGGCACCCAGATTAAGCCTTTACCCCCTGGACTGTTTTGTCAGCAATCTTCTATCTTTCTTTTGTTCCCTTGGCTGGAACTTTTCCATGGCTGCCAGTTCCCACCTGGCGTTGTGTGGGAGTCCAGACTGCTCCAGACGGTACTGAATGACCGCTAGCTTGCACAGTGTTTTGAGACTAGGACTCATGTCTAAGACCAACAGGTCATCAGAGACAGAGAGTTTGTTGTTTTCACATTTACATCCTCCAAAAATGATGAGACGATCTCCCACCATGCAACACTGCATACCATACCTCCCAGGCTGGCCTTTCCCCTTGGGCTCAACCTTCTTCCAGGAGAAGCTCTCTGGGTTGAATCTCCACAGATCACTGCAGGTCTGGTGGGTTGAGTCATAGCCACCTATTGTGTACAGCTCCCCATTGTAGGTAAAGGCTGAATGGTACAAGCATCGTTCTTCTGGATGAATGCCTTTGTTCTCCTCCGTCAGCCAGCTGTTGGTCTCTGTGTCAAACACACTGACATGGTTGTAGTATGTCCCGTTCACCCAGCCCCCGAACACAAACATCTTTGTCCCGATGATGGTGGCAGAGTGATAGTAATTAGGAAAGCCCCCGGCGTTAATTGAAGACCAGACCATTGTGGTGGTGTCCAGCTTGTAGACTTTATCATTAGTGGCCATGTAAGTCTGGTGGCTGACGCCTCCATAGACATACATGACCTTCCCCAAGACACAGGCTGAGTGGTAGCATCTCCCCTCTGGAACGGCCCCAGAAACCTTGGTCTTCAACCATATGCTGGTGTCCACATCAAAGGCATAAAGCCTGTTGCACTTTGCCTGTTGATCCCCTCCCCAGATGTAGATGACGTCTCCTACCAGCACGGCAGTGTGGCCCACACGCCTGGAGGGAACCTCAGGGGGTCGTTCACCTCTTCCAATTGTCATTGGAGGCAACTTCATCCAGTCCAAAGACACTGTGTTGAAGATGTGCACTTCAATTTGGTCGGACCATGTGGAGCAACCAAATGAGTACACATTGTGCTTCACTGCAACACCAACCGGATGCTGCATCTTCTGGCCTCCTTTCAAATTAACTGTCCAGTGCAACATTCCCACACCTGCCGCTCACTGTATGATGGAATGGACTTAGATCAATGGCATGTGTTGTGGCGATGACTTCAACTTCAGGGTTTTCAGCTCACGACTCGGTTAGCAATATTTGGGACATGTGTATGGAAACAAAGGCAATTCAGAGTCCAAGGAATTCACTTTAAACGTTATCTTTGAGATTTCAAAGACAGCTACATTTCCAGTTTGATGGTCCGGTCCTAACGATTGCTCATGTGATCTGTGAGATATTTCCCAGGTTCCTTTTTATGCTATGCTCGCTGTGATGTATATTTCCATTTTTGGATGAGGAAGTCATTATGTCATAGGATGTCACGGATGTCCACAACAGTGGAGGTGATAATGGCATCAATCATGGCAAGAAGTAGGAGTAGGAGTTCTAGCAATGATTCGAGGAACGCCAAAATGTTACAGTTCTAACAACAGCAGGTGTAAAGTAACTATGTACATTTACTTAACTACTGTACTTAAGTAATATGTTAGGTATTTGTACTTTGCTAGAGTATTTCCAATTTCCAATAGTTTTACTTCTACCCCACTACATCTCGGATCCAAATATTATAATTTTACTCCACTACATTTATTTGAAAACTTTGGTTAAGAGTTACTTTGCGGATATAAATTATAATATTATAAAATATACATAAACCACTTGTAGCCCTATTTTATACGTAGGATTTTTGAAAACATGGTGACCTGGTGAAACGTTAACCTGCCGACGCTGGTGAATGCTAACCTGGTAAATGTTAAACTGGTCGGACCAACAGTGCTTAACTGGGGTGCTTTTTTGATACACTCAGACTGAAAGACCTGCGAAAAACACTCTCCCCTTCATTCATACTGTATCATTGGTAAAGAAATATTATCTCTCTCTCACACACTGTTGCCAATGTGCCCATGCAGTGAACACCCTCCCCTGTGCCAATGTTGGCACCCACCCGTGCCTAAGGTTGCCTACTCCTCTCCTGGCACCACAGAGCCACAGTTCCTGGCAGATGGGAGGGTGGGTGACGAGGAGTTCTCTCCTGATTTGATTTGGTGCAGTAATGAATGCTGTCATTAGATTATGGGCTGGAATGTAGCAAGGTCATCATCTGGAGGATATCAGGCAGAAAGATAAACGTATTGGTGTGTGTTTAGTAGTGGGGAAATATGATAACATCACCATATGTGCTGTTATGCAGTGTAAATCTTTTCCGCGAATTTTGATTTAGTCTTAAGCCCTTTGCACACAGGCGCGTTTATCCGCACAGATAAAACTGACAATTTCTTCTTTTTTTTTTAAAGAAAACAATGATTCTCTACGACCTCATGCACACCGGATCTGAATTAGCTGTGCGACGAGTGGCTGTGGCCGTGCGTTTTTTTTCTTGATCGAACCCAGTTCGATTTGTGCGTCTTGTTGGATGTGGTAAAAAAACTCCTTTTGGGATCCGCAGCGCCGATTCCGCACAGCATTGCACACCAAATCCAATGCGTTTTATTCATGCAGCAAACGAAAAAAAAAAAACGCAACTGTCCTGTGTGCAAAGGGCTTTAGTCTTAGTCTTTTGAATAACACACCATTTAGTCTTAGTCCTGTCTTAGTCCTCTGAAATAGTTTTTGTCTTTGTCAACTAAATATCAAAACATTTTAGTCTTAGTCTTTTGGGATTAGTTTTAGACTAATCCCAGGTAGGATGTGTAAATGACGGCAAATTACGTGTGTCTTGGTGCGTGTGTGCGTGCATGTGGGCACACATGCGTGCGTGTGTGTACACAGTAACTGAGTGTTTTTTTCTGCATATGCGTGCATACCCAGGCACAGATGATTTGTGTCACACTCCCCCTGTGGCTGTGCGTGTGTGTGTGTGTGTGCGTGCGTGTGTGATTGTGTATGCAGGGGTGTCGCACCAAATTCTGGGCCCCGGGTACAAGGATTCACTGTGGGGCCCCTGTGCTTTAACTATTGAAAAATAGCAGATATACAAGCTCACAGCGCGGCACCGAGTGCCGCGCTGCAAGCTTGTAAGCTTGTAGATCTGCTATTTTTGAAAAATCAGGAAAATCTTTGAATATTTCAAATCCTTCTGAGGTTTTTTGAAGAATCTATGTTTCGATGTCAGTGGAGCTCAAACCTTTTCATGTTTAGGACCCCCAAAATGGTATGTATTTGGCCACGGACCCGCATCTCAAAATATTTAGTTCCAGGGACCCCCCCAGAAGCAAAATTTGAGTTACAAATGTTCGCTTAAAAAAAATACATATAAGATTTGCACACATTTTCACGACTTTTCAAAAATAGCAGATCTATACAAGCTTGTATATCTGCTATTTTTCAATAGCTAAAGTATAAAATAACTAAGGCCCCTCCACCACCTTGGGCCCTAGTAACTCAGTCCCACTTTCCTATCCCTTGTGACGCCCCTGTGTGTATGCGTGTGCGTGCACGTGTTAGTGCGTGTGTCATGGTATCAGGGACAGAGAATCCTCCCATGTGTGGAGGTGAGACATGATGAGCAGGGGCGTCACAAGGGGTAGGAAAGTGGGACTGAGTTTCTAGGGCCCAAGGTGGAGGGGCCCTAATAACTTTATCTATTGAAAAATAGCAGATATACAAGCTCACAGCGCGGCACCGAGTGCCGCGCTGCGAGCTTGTAGATCTGCTATTTTTTTAAAGTCGTAAAAATGTGCGCAAATCTTTGAATATGTATTTTTTAAGCGAACATTTGTAACTCAAATTTTGCTTCCGGGGAGGGGTCCCTGGAACTAAATATTTTGAGATGGGGGTCTAGCTGTGGACAAATACATTATCATCTTGGGGGTCCTTCACGTGAAAACGTTTGAGCACCACTGACATAGAAACATAAGTTTCTTGCACACATTTTCACGTTTTTTTCAAAAATAGCAGATCTACAAGCTCGCAGCGCGGCACTCGGTGCCGCGCTGTGAGCTTGTATATCTGCTATTTTTCAATAGTTAACATTCATGGGGGGCCCGCAGTGAATCCGTGTACCCAGGGCCCAGAGTTTGGTGTGACGCCCCTGATGATGAGGACAGCACTGAAGGACAGCAGTAACTCACAGCCTCCAATAACACACATTCTACCACTTTCTGTGGTCACGCGTTCACATACTGGATTCTGATTGGCTTACAGTGGTAAATCAGTCAACAACCTTGAGTTGGCTCATGGACTGTTGTGTCGCAGTTGTAACATTTCCAAGATCAATGCAAGTTACAACTGTGTTTTCTTTCATTTATATGGTAGAAGTGGTAGAAAAGCGATTTACCATTCGAGGGTCGTGGGTTGTTGGCTGATTTACCCTTGTTTCAGGGTTGTTTGGCACACTCCCTCTCATGGTAAATGGCTTACATTCAATAGGCTCTATGCCAGGAGTATTCAATGTTTTCAGTCCAAGGACCCCTTCGTTGAGAGAGAGATGAAGCAGGGACCCCCACCACCTGTTCATAGATTCCATATAGTTTGTTTTGTTTGACAGCACAATCATCAGTGTATGTTCGATTCATGTCAATTTGTGTTTTCAGATATTTAACCACTTGGACCGTCAGTACTTAGAAACTTGACCTTTCACTCTGTACTTAGTCTGCTCTTTCCACCCTCTACGCCAAACCTCTTTGCCGAAAATAGCAGATCTACAAGCTCTCAACACTGCGAGGCGTTGTGATCTGCTATAGAGGTGATCTGCTATCGCAGCGCGAGGCGTTGTGAACGTGAGGCGTTGTGATCTGCTATAATAGATCTGCTATTTTTGGCTAAAGTTCTCAGAATATGGACACTAGGGTTCAAGTGGTTAATATAAAAAAGGAGATTTTTTTTTCTATCACAAAGATTTGGAGGACCCCCTGTAGTAAGTCTGAGGGCCGCCTAGGGGTCCCGGACCCCCTGCTCTATGCACAGCAGCCATACGGGCGAGAAGTTGGGTCCAGGGCCGGATTTAGCCCTCAGCACTATGTGGGGGCAGAAAGAAATGACAGGGGGACAAACCCCCTAAAACACCCGAAATGCATAGAAAACAACACAAAATACAAACAACAGGTCTTACACCTGCATCAGGCTACCGCATCAACCTCTCTCTCTCTCTCTCTCTCACTCTCACTCTCACTCTCACTCTCACTCTCACTCTCTCTCTCTCTCTCTCATATCTTATTAGGACTATTACGACTCGTAGCATAACATTTCAAATAGTTTAATATTTTTGAAATGTTTGAAAAGATTTTTGCATGCCATCGTGTTTGGTGGGGCAGACAGGGCATTTAGGGGGGGAAAAATGTATCCTAAATTCAATCCCAAAGTTGTCTGACTGAAATAAGGATAGCTGGATCTGAGGGGAGGGGAGGAAGAATGGGTAGGCATGACAGGAGAACAGAGCTGGACGTCGGTTGCACGCACGTTGAAATTTGCATTTCCAATGTAGACATCTTGGTCCAGACTCCAGACAGAGCCACGTACAGCAGTGCAAAGTGGAAGCGAGCGGCCTGAACATTTGTCACCCGGTGACAGGATAAGTGTTGGCAGTATTTAGAGTGCAAGTGGAGAACACAGAACAAAGGATAACTACTACACCCCAGTGGTGGGAAGTAACTAAGTACGTTTACTTAAAGATGCAGTGCCATGGTTTATTTCCCCCCTAAAACATGATTATCAGGTATTATGATTATACTAGGAGGAGGATTTATTTTTCCAAAAGAGTGTACAGAATGTGTTAAAATTAGGTTTTTATGTGGCGACACCCACCAGTTCATTAGGTATACCTGGTTGTTCAGGTGGGTGGTGACCCAGTTGAAGTTAGCCACACCCACAGCGTTGGGTGAATGGTAGTGGAGTAAAGAAAAGAGAGAAAAACAATATTGTAAAGTGTGTTTGTTTTTGTTGTTGGGGTTGCTTGTCTGTTATGTCGCATTTCCTGAACGTGATCAACTAGCGTCAACGTTGTGACGTAACGTCATGACGTCAACGTCGTTACCACGGTAACCAAAGCAGATATGTCGACGGAGCCAGGGCAGCTTTGGGCTGACGCTGTTAAAATCAGTCTGAACACACAGATCAGATCTGGTCACTTGCAAATGCAGTGTGAAAAGTCTGGCCAAAAGATCAGATTTGAGAACCAAATCGGATTTGGGCTGGATTTGACTGCAGTGTAAATCCGGCCTTAATGAACTGGTGGGTGTGGCACGAGTATACAGTACATGTCATACATAATTGTGAAGAAAACCTGGAGACTTGACATTCGGTAATTAGGTATTATGATCAAAATAAGAACATGTACTTGTAAGTGGTGCGTGAAAAATAAAATCTCAGATTTGCCACGGACAAATGTGTACAGACATATTGATGCCCCTAAATTAACAACCTCTGTCCGTATGTCTGTCTCCTTCCCTGCTAGGCGAGCCTGCGTCCAACAAGGAGAACAACTGCCTGTCGGCGGCCAAGGCCTGCAACCTGAACGACACCTGTAAGAAGTACCGCTCCGCCTACATCAACCCCTGCACCGCCCGCGTCTCCGCCTCCGAGGTCTGCAACAAGCGCAAGTGTCACAAGGCGCTGCGCCAGTTCTTTGACAAGGTAAGCAAAACGCAGTGGTTCTCGACATTGCAGCGGGAAGTCATTTACGCGTTATTTGGAATCGCACATGAGTTCTGGGCAAACCCCGCCCAAGGAAGCTTTTGATTGGCTGAACCGGAGCTAGGGAGCGCTCCTTTTCGTTCGCTTGGACCGCGCGGAGGTGCGACCACCTAAACCTAACCCTAACCCTAACCTTAACCTCAGTAAAACTATGCCTAACCCTAACCCTAACCCTAGCCTCACTGAAACTAACGCTGGTGAGTAACTAACCTGCCGATGGACGTGAAAACAAACGGCTCCGCCCAGAACTCATGTGCGATTCCAAATCAGGCGTCATTTACATCAGGGCACACAAAAATAAATAAATATAGTTTTATCCGGTTTTGTTTGTGTTATTATCAGGTTTCTACAGTAATTCTTTTTAGCTAAATGCAACAAAACCAAGAACTACACTTTCCCTTTCCTTCTCCACGTGCTGTGGACAGCACAGAGACAAATCAAAGCCAAATGGTGCACACACACACACAGTGGCCACGCCACTGACGCCAGCCAACAGGTGAATGAATGGACCATTGTAAAGCGCTTTGAGTTCGCAACTTGCTTAGAAAAGCGCTATAAAAATGCAATCCATTATATTGACAGATCTGTTCACCAACATTGAGACTGCACGTGCCTGTTTCATATAATCATTCAGTTCCCAACAGTTCCCCAAAGCTGTTGTTTTGGGGAGCGCTGCTTTCAGTTCATTCAACCTCCTCTCTGTGTTGGGTGGTGACTGTGTGGCGACGATCCACACATATACTTCACCCCCGCAACGGCATTGCGCACGACAACAGCTGATGTACAAGCTCATAAAATAATCAATCAATCAATCAGTCCAGGGACGTGCTGGCCATTGGGAGAAGCGGGACAACTCCCGAACGGCCGGTTCATTCCAGGCCGGCCATTAGGAAAAAAAATTAAATAAAATGTCGGCCTTTGTTCCATTTTGGGGGCTGGACGGCCAACAAAGTAAATCGTCACTGTCGGGCAGAAACCTTGTATCTCAAAAAGTTTCAAATTTTTTCATTTTTTAGCAAGGCAAAGCCCTGCTTCATACAAGGCCGTTGCACAAAAGTAGTGAAAACAGCCGATCTACAAGCACACAACGCCTCGCACCGCGAGGCGTTGTGTGCTTGTAGATCGGCTGTTTTCACCAGTTTAACATTTTAAAATGATAAATGCAAAACAAACGGTTTTGGACATACAAGGTTTCCACCCGACAACGACGAAATCTAACTCATGTAATTGGCCCACTGGCTTGTCACTTTGTCACAAATATTTGAGTAGCAGCAGCGCTATAGAGAGAGATCTCTCTCTATAGCGCGCAATGAGGGCCTCTCCAACTCTTTTTCCCGGGCTGAATCAGGGGCCCAGGCCAGCATGTCCCTGAATCAGTCAATCAATCAACTTGGAGTGGAGCTAGTGTCTTGTTTTTGAGTTGCTTTTGTGTGTGTGTGTGTGTGTGTGTGTGTGTGTGCGCGCGTGCGTGCGTGCGTGCGTGCGTGCGTGCGTGCGTGCGTGCGTGTGTGCGTGCGTGCGTGTGTTTCCCAGGTGCCTCCCAAGCACAGCTACGGCATGCTGTTCTGCTCGTGTCCACCAGGGGACCTGTCGGCGTGCGCGGAGCGCCGGCGCCAGACCATCGTCCCCATCTGCTCCTACGAGGACAAGGACACGCCCAACTGCATGACTGTGCAGAACTCCTGCAAGACCAACTACATCTGCAGGTACACCGTTATAACTGTATGACTGTACAAGACCAACTACATCTGCAGGTACACCGCTATAACTGTACGACTGTACTACTAGACCAACTACATCTGCAGGTACACCGCTATAACTGTACGACTGTACTAGACCAACTACATCTGCAGGTACACTGCTATAACTGTACGACTGTACTACTAGACCAACTACATCTGCAGTTACACCGTTATAACTGTACGACTGTACTACTAGACCAACTACATCTGCAGGTACACCGCTATAACTGTACGACTGTACTACTAGACCAACTACATCTGCAGGTACACCGCTATAACTGTACGACTGTACTAGACCAACTACATCTGCAGGTACACTGCTATAACTGTACGACTGTACTACTAGACCAACTACATCTGCAGGTACACTGTTATAACTGTATGACTGTACTACTAGACCAACTACATCTGCAGGTACACCGCTATAACTGTACGACTGTACTACTAGACCAACTACATCTGCAGGTACACCGCTATAACTGTACGACTGTACAAGACCAACTACATCTGCAGGTACACCCAGGGGCGTCACAAGGGGGGGAAAGTGGGACTGAGTTACCAGGGGGGTCCCCCAAGGTGGAGGGACCTTAATTATTTTATACTTTAGCTATTGAAAACTAGACCAGGTCAACCTGGTTGTGCCAGACCCCGGTTCTGCCAACCCTCTGGGCCTATAAATTTGACATATGACATCATGCCTTTTGTAGGCATGTCATCATCATGTCATCATCATATATACCCTTTATATAGAAAACCCGGACCGACATTTGCTTATGTAGGCCTACCCATTTCATGGGTCTGGCAAATAGCAGATATACAAGCTCACAGCGCGGAACGATTATTCAAAAAATCACACCCAATGTGAAGTGAGCGGTGGTCGTGCTTGCATAACGTCTTCAGACTAGGATATAGGTCTAGGATGTAATTGGTGATGTAATACAGGCTACACACACACACCCATTGCTATGGCAAAACGCTGAGGAAAACACATTGCTATGGCAAAACGCTGAGGAAAAGTGGCTACAGACACACGCACAGCCACTCTATGGAGCGGTTTACCACTGCTCAAAATAGCAGATCTACAAGCTTGCAGCGCGCTGTGAGCTTGTATATCTGCTATTTTTCAATAGTTAAAGCATAAAATAACGCGTAATAATGCGTTCCAAGTCTAAATGGGTTAACAACAGATCAGAGTGGAGATCAGAGCAGAAAAAAATAATTTAAAAAGGGCATCAGTCTGAAAATATTATTTTTTATTTCTGTCTTATCTCGCCAGCCGTCTGTGCTTGTGAATCAACCTCCTTCAGCCACATGTGAATGTTGTTGTGCTACCCATAATTACATGCTGTTGAAATGCAAATGGCGTTGAATTGTCCGCCAGATCCAGCCCCGCATGGTAATTTCCTCCAGGTTGTTTTAATGGGGACCGGACAGAAAGGCCTTTATCTGCATGTACACACGTACACACAACACCTTGGTTTACCGCTGAAGAGATGCTTATTATTTAAGACCTGGTAATTATTATACAAGCTTTTATAGCGTGTGGTTTATCCTTCTGAGGTAAACCTCATTGTGAGATCAATTTATGCACATTCTGTGTGGATTACAAATACACACACATACAACATCACCGGCTGTCAGTCTGTCACGTCACGTCACACTTTTCCCTACTCATATCTCCGCCACCGTTGCCCCTATCCATGCCAAACTTTGCACATACACTCCTTGCCTACCAAACCACAACCTCCAATTCTCACATGGCCCTCTTCTAGTGCCACCATGAGGCCGATTCTTGCAAAACACATTTTTGGACACAGCTCTTACAATTTTTGCCTTAAATCACGCAAATCGGTACACAGTATGTTTTTGGAGCTGTGTGAAGCACAGGCTCCCTATACGTGGCCGTGTGTGTCTGTCTGTCTGTGTGTGTGTCTGTATGTAGCCTGAACTTCCTAAACTTCGGCACGCCACTAGTCCCACAGTTTTGCCACCACACACTCGCGCCATATGTCAAATCGAACGGCTTACTCGGGAATCGTGGGCTATTACTTTTCTAAGAGAAAGGTTCTATAGTTTAATTGATATTAATTTATTAGTGAATTAATTTTCCCCATTGACTTATAATGGGAATCGCAAAAACTCACATTCAATTATTTGTCTCTCGCAAACCATAGGGGCTAGAGTTTCAAGACTTGGAGAGGAGGTTCATAATGATTTCAAGGATTAAATAAAAAATAATTGTGTCATTTGGCCGCATGGTGGCGCCATAACACCCCACTTTACGTTTTGGCCTGTAACTCTTGAACCGTAGGTCGGAAAATTAAAAATATTTTTTCCCTGGATTCCTTGGGTCATGACGCATCTCCCCATATAGGCCACGCCCATTTGCGCCATGATAGATTTTCCGCCATCTTGAATTTTCTCCAAAACACACTTTTTGCTCCTTTTCCTACATATTTTCTTCAAATGTCACAAAAATCGGTACACATGATCCACACACACACACACACACACACACACACACACACACACACACACACACACACACACACACACACACACACACACACACACACACACACACACACACACACACACACACACACAGCTCCACTTCACACGGGTGTGATTTTTTTTTTACGGTCTATGGGTTTGCCGCTCTGACATCACGCTTTGACATCACTGTGATGTCATGGGAACCACTCTAACATAACCCCTTTTATGCTGATATATGGAGATCCCTGATGTCATCAATATTAAGCCCATATCTAACAGGACTTCATATGGGAATGCCCATATATGGAGGAAGGCAGCCCATATCTGACAGGGATCTCCATGTATGGGCATAAAAGGGATTGTATATATGATGTCAGATGTGATAGACGTCATAGGATTTCCACATAACGAATAACTGAGTAAGCATGTTTGAGGTCTCACAGCATATCTCCATATACAGTAGGCTACATGGATCTCCATATATGGGTACCAGGGGTCTCCATATATGGGTAACTGGTCTGATATACATTACTGGCCAGACAGCCAAGACACTGCGTGACCGCCGCTTGTCGCCCTGAGGCGTCTTACTAGTTGTGGGCTCGCCTGAAAAGCGAGAACACTATGTTATCTTCATTATTTAAGTTCTGCCGCTGGCAGTACAAAGGCAGGGCCCTTAGCCAATGAGGTGCAATTGGCGGAAAAATATCTGGGAGTGGTGTTAGCTGGAGTATTGGTTGAGCTTCACATGACAGTTAGCACACTGCAGAGTATAGTCACGTTGGCAAACATAAGAAATGAAGGAAAAACAATGATTTAGTGTTTAGTTTTTATTGTTATTTTTTTAAATTATTTCTATACGAGCGAGCCCACACTGTTTCGCAGGAACAGTACTTCTAGTTCATCAGGGACCAGCATTTCTGGCAACGTCATCACTAACAGCCAATGAGGGACCAGCATTCCTGGTGATGCCAGTGGTGATGTCACTGGCATCGCCAGTGGTGATGCCAGTGTTGAGCGCACCTCATGGCGCACTCTGCTGACCGTCTATTTTTGGTCCCCGGACCTCACTTTGAGACGCGTCTGGAATAGACGGTCTGCTGGAACTCTCCCGTCCTCTTTCAAAGTTTTTTAATTCGACAAATACTGGAGCCACAGCATGCGGCGGGAAGTTATAATTGATGTTTTCATTATCAAACTCTTGTTTATTATCCTCTGAACAAGCTCAAGGAAGGAAGAGAGGGAAATATTGATTCGAGAGGATGACTTCATTGTCCGTTTGCACAGAGCTATTGGAATTTGTCTTCCTACGTTGTACTCCACTCTCTCTCTTACACGTACGCACGCACACACACGCACGCACGCACGCACGCACGCACGCGCACGCACACGCACACGCACACGCACACGCACACACACACACACACACACACACACACACACACACACACACACTCTCACTCACTTGTATGCATTCAGTCAGAAATGATGACCCACTGACCAGCGGTTTCCAATAATTTTAGCTCAAGACCCAAAAGAGAAATTAACGACATTTGCCAGATACCCAAACTAGTGAAAATAGAAAATAGATATAATAGTAGATTTGCCATTTTCACTACACCCAGTGTGAAGTGATCGGTGTCTTTCATGATTTCATTTCATTAAAGCGTCCTGCGAAGCATGGCCAATGCTCTGCCATGGACAGACATACGGTACATGACAAAGGCATATCGAATATAGACGAATCTGCAGAGTGGCAATCATAACTGTGGTGTCAAGGGGCACTACTTGGCACCACTTGGCACCGCGACACCACAACTACGGGCAACACTCTGTGGATTGGAAAGAAATGGGCCTCTTCCATTCTTTATTCACAGGTTTTACCAAGTGTCCGAATTAAGGCACACCCGTAAGGGGCCATTTGGAACCCACAATTCGGGCACAGCACTTCTGGAAGGACACGGGACTTCGCGGATGTCATCGTTTTAGAGCTCCCTCACAGCCTTTGTTTCTAAATATCTGCACTTTTGCGGCGATAGTTGAGTCTTCTTTCCAATTCTCCCTGCTGTTTGATGCCCCGCTATGTTTGGTGCCCTGTGCTGGAGCACCTAAAGCCCTTGCATTAAGCCGGCCCTGCTGGTAATCAACTCTTTTCGGGGCACGCACTCTTAAGCTACTGAAGATGCAGCGTACAACATGGGATTTCTAAACGGAGGACACATTATTTCAACGCAAAATGTTGCGCTCAAGTTCAGGGGAGTTCGGGAAAATGCATAATTTGCCATTTTTTCACCATAGTAAATGCTGCATTCATGGTCTGGAGAGGGCAGTATTTTACTAACAGGTAAAAAGGCAGGGGCTCAAGCTCTCTTTGATGTCTATGTGTGCACGTGCCTGACGTTTATGTTCACTTCTGTTTTAGGTCAAGACTCGCCGACTTCCTGAGCAACTGTCAACCGGAAAGTCGCTCTGTGTCAGGCTGTCTGAAAGACAGCTATGCTGACTGTCTGCTGGCTTACTCTGGACTCATTGGTAAGTTATCAATCAATACTTCTACCACTTTTTGTGGTCACATGTTCAGATACAGGATTCTGATTGGCTTAAAACAGTGGTAAATCAGTCAACAACCTTGAGTTGGCTCAAGGACCCCGCCCACTGTTGTGTTGCAGTATAACCTTGAAAGTTACAACTGTGTTTTCTTTCATTTATATGGTAGAAGTGGTAGAAAAGCAATTTACCATTCGAGGGTCGTGGGTTGTTGGCTGATTTACCACTGTTCCAGGGTTGTTTGGCACAAGGCTCCCTCTCATGGTAAATGGCTTACATTCTGTATCTGTTACCAATCAATACATACTGTACTGTATCTGTCTGAAGCATTTGTAAGTTACCATTGAATACATACTGTTTTTGTCACATTCCTAAGACAATAATTTGATTACAATAAATATACCCCCATTGATTCCGGATGCATTTGGGTCCCCATCCGGAATCAATGGGGGTAAATTTACTATAATACATTTTGTTGTGACAAATACAAAAAAATATTATTGAACTCAAATCTCCATGGCACGAGTAATCAATAGGGGGGGAAAAAAAGTCATTTTGAGGGTGAACTACTCCTTTAAAGCCCCTTACCAAAGGATTAATGGTAACTGGTGCATTTATATAGAGCCTTTATCCAAAGCGCTTTACAGAGATTGTGCATTACATTCACCCATTCACACACACATTCATACACCGATGGCAGAGGAAACCATGCAAGGCACCAACCTGCTCACCGGGAGCAACCAGGGGTTCAGAGTTTTCTACACTAACTCTGCGGGAGCCGAACCAGCCAAGCACTGTCTATTAAATGGTATAGACCACTGTTCCCCAAGCAGTGGGTCGGGACCCACTTTTGGGTCACGGTCACAGACCCATTTTTATGGGTAGTAGTAAGTAAATAAATATGTACTCATTGCTAGGTTACCATTCAGTACAGACTGCAGTCTGCTGGGGAAAGGCATAATGTACTGTATTTGGATGACCATATCCACTGTCCTACATCGGGGTATTTTTTGGTGGTCTCTCGAGTCTCGACCCACCGTTGATATAATTGCAGGTACGTCTGGTCATTATGCTGTGCATTATTATAACTCTTCAATCTGCCATGTGTTATCATTTTGTAAAGGAGGAATTCAAGCACAAATTACCTGCCATGTTTTGGGGACACAGAGATCTCGTGATAATGCTAATCCATTACTGAACGAGCTGTAGGTCATTTTAATCATAATTAGGTTTGCTGCGGAACAGATTAATCACCGTCAGGTCAGCGGTCTCAGCATAGCATCGTAACTTTCATATATTCTGGAGACATTGCGCTTGCAGTGAAATCTTCAAAACGTATTTTTTAGTTTTAATTTTTTTTTTTTATCTATATCTCAAAGTATTACAATATTGCACGAGACCACTCAAAACAAGGATTTATAATACAGAAAAGTCAACCTTCTGAAGTCAGAGTTGCTTTAAAGGAGTAGTTCACCCCCAAAATGACTTGAGTTCAATAATATTTTATAAGACAAAAACTTTATTATAGTACATGGATGGGGCCCCAAATGCATTCGGGTCCCCATTTATTGTAATTAAATTATTGTCTTAGGAATGGGACAAAAAACAAAAAAACATTATTGAACTCAAGTCTCCATGGCGTGAGTAATCACGTGAACTACTCCTTTAAGTCCAGTGTGAAGTTGATTTGGGGTGCTATGGCAGCTGCATGCTTTTTTACACAATACATTTCTTTTTAGATATATCTGTACAGTATGTCTACACAATTAGAGTAGCCTATGTGGAAGAATTATTTTTTGGTGGGGCCCAATTTTTTTTTTTTGCTGAGGACCCCCTGGAACTCCCTCAGTCAAGAACCTCTCTACTCATGCCACAAAAGTCTCAAGCACATAAGGTCTTACCTTTGAGTTGTAGTGACGTTCTCAACTTCTGACAGGGAAAAGTCTTGTGTGTATTATCCATTATCTTGTGCATTCTAATAACATGCAAACTTTGCGTTTCTAACTTCCTCCACCGGCAGTCACGTTGCTTTGTTTACACTGCACTGCACACAGCACACAGCTTGAGGCTGTCACATGCGATTGTGTGTCTCAAAGAAAAATGCTACCTTAGGGGGGGCAACATTTCACAGGAGAACATCAACGCTGTATGAATGAGTCTGATTAACGCCAGTCTGACGCAATTATTATATTTCATAGGGGCTACATAGAATACAATTATTATATTTCATAGGGGCTACATGGCGGCGCGGCGACCTTGGGGACCTGGCACTCCAGGCAAGCACCTGTTTCACCTCTCCCAAAGGGCAGCCCTGTGCTTGTTATCTCTCCTATGCTATGGTACCAACATCAATACAGCATGGAATTGTGGACAAATTCTCTGTGGACAACAGTTAAGGGTCTGAGAGGCTAAATCTCATCAAATGGTGATCCTTGGCTGAAGAAATGCAGAATAAATAATGGGCCTTGATGTGAAAAGGGTTGAAAAGCATTTTTTTCTAACTAGAAAGGTGCAATTCTAACATTTAGCCTCGAGGAAGCAGAAAAAACAGCTTTTAGCCGACGAGGAAGCTGCATAAAGGTGACGTCACAAGAATGCTGGTTCCTCATTGGCTAAATATTACCATGTAAACTCGGCCCGAGAACAATAGTGTTTTGCCCTTCAGGCAATCACTATAATAAACAGGGAAAAAACACCCAGACACATTGCCTAATGGAAACAGCAGCTCTCAGTCTGAATCATGGCATGTCAAGGAGTACAATTGAATTCTCAAACGTGATTTAACAGGTAAAGGTTTTAGACTCTAACGCAGGGTGGAAGATGGTTCCACAGTTTGAGCGCTACAGCAGGAAATGTCTCCCCTGGTCTTCAGCCTTGACTATTAAAGGGCTGAGAAGTGACTGGTCAGTAGATCTGACCCTTGCAGGGTCATTGGGAGGTAGAAGTTATCATGTGGACATTGTGCCAACCCATTTGAACCCATTAACTCTTATCCTGCCAGATTATTTATTTATTTATTGGGTCTGGTGCCATCAAAAAGCGGCTTACCTTTGCAATGTTATAGTAGATTGATAGACTTTTTTTCTTTTTCTTTTTTTGCCTTTCATGCCTGCCTGGTCTGCACTTTCACAGACCAGGCAGCAGAGGGCGGCGTAATGCCATTAATGTGAATTTGGCCGTTCCGTCTTGCCATAGATTGGGAACACACATTGTACACAAAGCCCCAGGGCCAGAGAAAATCAACACGGAAGAGAATTGGTCTCCGTTGATGTTAACGCATAATGGATTTTTAAGACCATCACTGCTCGCCATGTGATTACAGTACACGGCGGCGCGACCCCTCATCAGCTTAAGGACATCAACAAGGTAAACGAACGAACGGCCGTATTGGCGCGCCTCACTCTCTAGAATTGGGGCGAACAGGAACGTCCAAAGCAGTATAAGAGTTAAAGGAGTAGTTCACCCCCAAAATGACCTTTTTTCTATTGATAACTCACGCCATGGAGACTTCAGTTCAATAATATCTTAGTATTTGTCGCATTCCTAAGACAATAATTTGCTAACAATACATTTACATTTAGTTTCCATGGCATGAGTAATCAATAGGAAAAAAAAGTCATTTGGAGGGTGAACTACTCCTTTAAGACCTGAGGCCGATTCTCACAAAATGTCTTCTAAATCCTAACAGTTTTCTAAAACACTTGGTGTTTCTCAAAACATTTCATGTCAAAGACCCGCTGAAATGTATATACCGGTAGATTTATGTATCAGGGACCCCCCAGAAGCAAAGATCTTTTTACTTTTAAACTATAGCTTTAAATAATGTTTAAAGTGTTTAAAATCTATGGGTCTAAAAACAGAAGACTTGAAAACAAACTTTGAAACCTAAAATCTTAAACTGAATCCTGTAAGGAGCTTGGAGCCATTGGAAGGAGGCGAAACTCGGGGAGATCATTCTTTTTTATGGATTAGTGTACAAATGGAACCAAATGGACCCGTGGGTTGGGAGGTCCTGGGAATTTAGAGAAAGTTTGAGAACCACTGCGCTACACTAAATGGAACAAAGCCTTCATTAGTATAACTGGTAAAACATGTGAAGGAAATAAGCAAGAGAGCCAATAGGCCCAAAGCCTAATGTGTTTGTTGGAGTGCCCAGGCACATAGAGAGAGAGAAAGAGATCGTTACATCAATAGCATAGACTCCCATTGTAACAATGGAATCTGGAAGATCTCAATGAGGATGTTCTAGTGTTTGGAACTACATCCAATAGTACCCCACTTGCAGCGACATCAAAGCGTGACGCATCTCTCTCTCTGTCTGGGAGCGCCCAGTCAAGCCGAAGGCACCGCGAAAGGAATCAAACCCCGTTCTCCACACACAGCGCTGCGAAAGGAACTTTACCCCTGCACCACCCAAACACCCCGAGGGCCTCCTACTTCGAGGACGATAAAACTGGTGCATTCAATCAAGTCCCACGTCAACACAGACATTCACACGTAACGTGAGCTCCGAGCGATGCCGTGGACGTGGCATTCCTCGCGTAGTTTCTCATGACAATGTGCCTGTGTGACCCATGACAAAAAACACAGGGAGTAGATAGCCTTACCGCCAAGGATTGAGTTCAATGGACTTTGTAAGACCCTTTTCTGATTGGATAATAGGCCTATAAATAAACCAGGATTGGTCAAGCTTCACGTGACATCCCAATGTCAGATGTTCAAATATAGGCTATATATCAGATGTTTAACAATCATTTTAATCTTGAGACTATTTGGTTGCCATTTGGGTCCATTTGGTTACCAACTCTCCATCATTTAGCTGAGGCCCACCTGGAACCCCCTCAAGGACCATGGTGGTCCCCGGACCACTGGTTGAAAACCCACTGTCAAAACGTCAAGTATGTTCACAATTACAGCTCCACAGATCACTTCCAACCCAGATTTGGCACAAAAAAAAAACCTTTAATGAGTTCTCCTGCAATGCAGCTAAAATGTGGAACACCCCTACCAATGGCCTTAAAGGAGTGTAAATCCCTACCTTCCTTTAAAACAGCACTGAAAAGCCACTTAGAGGCGGCTGCTACTCCAAACTGGTAAAAAAAAACAAAGCCTATCTTTACCTCCCCCTGACCTTTCTATTGTAAACACTATTTATTTTGCATTGTTTTATGTTTTTTTCTTTCTTTCTTTTTCCCCTTCTGCATAGTACCATGTTCTATCTGTCTGTCTGTCATTCTATGTTATATGAGTGAAAAAAAGACCGCAATTGAAACAAGCCCAGAAGCTTTTTTGAGGTATCCTTGTACCAGCGAACTGTCATGAAACTGTTGTGAAACTGTACCTTTTCCTATGCAAACTTCTGAGAAAGTCTTCAATCGATCAATCAATATAGAGCAATGTTTCTCAAATGTGGGTATGTGTACCCCTAGGGGGGGTCCTCAGAGTTACTACAGGGGGTCCTCCAAATCTTTGAGTGTTAGAAAATTCCTAGTGTCCATATTCTGAGAACTTCAGCCAAAAATAGCATATCTACAAGCTCACAATGCCTCGCGCTGCGAGGCTGATTGCGACCGTCAGGGAGCAGTTTACTATGAAAACCTCCACCGGTCGTCCGTCCGTCCGTCCGTCCGTCCGTCCGTCCGTCACACGTCACACGTCACACCTTTGTTTGTGTACGGTGTGATGTCATATATCTTCAGTATGACATCACACCACATGTGTACACAAACCTTTGTGTACGTTGCTGTGGCAACAGTCTGTTGTTGCTGGTCTGTTTGTGTACGTTAGCAACCACCTTAGCAACCATGGTTTTACCCTAGCAACCAACTGTTTACCCTAGCAACCAACTGTTTACCATAGCAACCATGTTTTTTTACCCTAGCAACCAACTGGGCATAAAAGGGATTCTGTTAGGGATCTCCATATATGGGCATAAAAGGGATTATGTTAGGGATCTCCATATATGGGCATAAAAGGGATTCTGTTAGGGATCTCCATATATGGGCATAAAAGGGATTCTGTTAGCTGTTAGTGATCTCCATATATGGGCATAAAAGGGATGCTGTTAGGGATCTCCATATATGGGCATAAAAGGGATTCTGTTAGGGATCTCCATATATGGGCATGAAAGGGATTATGTTAGGGATCTCCATATGGGCATAAAAGGGATTGTATCCCAGATGATGCCCTGTTAGGAGATCCACACTAACAGAATCCATATATGGTCCTACCGACAGCTGCTATAAGCCAACCCTGGCGATAAGGTCTGAGTCGAAGAAATGCTTCTTTCCTGGCAAGAATTGCCCCTTTATACTGTAGGGCTCGTTTGTGTATTGTATGACATCACGCCACATCATCGGCTGAGGACTGTGTGATGTCATCATATCTCCATATATGGAGACATAAGTTGCTCATGCCCAAATATGGGCTGGTGAGGTCAGACTTAGTGTGATGCGTAGGTTATCTCCATATATGGAGATTCAACTTCAATGAGTAACCATGGCAAACTGTCAACTGCCCGTATGTCTTGATAATTGGTAAAACAAACTTTTGGCCTATTTGTGGAGATAAGCGACCAACGGTCGCTTATCTCCCGATTAGGGAGTCTTACTGGTAGATAGGATGTTTCTGTTTAAACATGTAGTATTTGGTTTAATGTCAAGGTAATCTTAAAATGTATAATGAACTCAAATGTCTGAAAGAGACAAGACTAGGGTTAGGGTTAGACAGAGTAAAAAGTCAAGTGTATTAGGTAATGACAGCTCAAGTGGTTAATTATCTAAAAACAAATTCACAGGAATCCAAAATACACTGATGACTGTACTGTCAAATGTTGAAACAATATGGAATCTATGAACAGGTTGTGGGGGGGTCCCTGCTGCTTCATCTCTCTCAACTAAGGGGTCCTTGGCCTATATTATAGAGTGTATGTTGTCCTGTGGTGCGTCCCTCCTCCAGGTACGGTGATCACGCCCAACTACGTGCGCTCCCCGGCCATCCACGTGTCTCCCTGGTGCGACTGCAGCAACGCCGGCAACAGCAAGGCAGAGTGCGACAAGTTCGCCGAGTTCTTCACCAGCAACCGATGTCTGCGTGAGTCACTCACATGTATAAAATACGGCTAGCATGATCAAGAACACAATATAGTAAAAGGCACAATGCGGTATAATTTACTTTACCGTTCGAAATAATGATTTGTTGGCTTTAAGTCCAGCTATTTCTATGTTATTTTACCCTCCAAAGCTGACGTCAGCACCAGGAAGTTGCAGGGAAATTCGCTGAGTGCGCATGCGTGGGCAGGCTGTGAATAGGGTCTATTGTGTTTGTGTAGACATGTTTTTATTTTCGAGATAGTCAATGTGACGTGTCATTGTCAACATAGATTTTAATTACACCAAAAATTACAAGAAATTACAACATATTTTGATTGCCAGGACATTGTTATAATGATGTTTTCTGTTTTCTAGTCTTAATTACATTTGCATTGTTACTTAAGATTTTATTTTCTAGTTTCATTTAATTCAATTAGAAAATACAGAGCTGCACATAGAGAAACAAAGTATGCTTTGGACGAATCTCAAACAGTAGCCTACATAGCACAGTAATGGAGGCATGTATGAGGACGCACTCACATGCACATGCAGTCACCGCTGGAAATCTACAGTAGGTGTTAAAGTATCCATATGAAGGGTACTTGGGCTTGTGAATCTAAGGTGATGCGCTGCAGACCACTCACTGGTAAACCTGGTAAACTTGGAAATAGCCTTCTGATTAGATAGGCTATGGCGCGTCGTCACTTGAATCTATGAGGACGCATTCTAGCATGCACACACGCAAGCACTGTTCCGTTCCTGCGCGTGCATGTGGGAAAATGATTGGCCGGACGCCGTGGTGGTACGGGATGGTGTTTTCTGCTGGTGTTTCAGTCCGAGCGTATCCAAGGGTGCGTTCGGAAATGCGCACCGGGTGTGTGCTCAGTGTAGTGAGTGCCTAAACCTAACCCTAATCCTAACCCTAACCTCAGTAAAACTATGCCTAACCCTAAACTTAACCTCAGTAAAACTATGTCTAAACCTAACCATAACCCCTAACCCTAACCACACCCGGTGCGCATATACGAACGCACCCTTTGATACACTCGGACTGAATCACCAGCAGAAAACATTCTCCCGTGGTGGTACGTCCAGCCTCCAAAGCACTACTGCTGACATCACCACTGGCATCTCCAGGAATGCTGGTCCCTCATTGGCTGTTTTTTTTTTTTTTTTTTTTTTGATTGATTTATTTATTTATTGACATATTAGCATACAAGCATACAAATAGCCAAAAGGATGAACATAAGAAAGCTGGTAGGCTTATTTCCATTATGGTCCTTTCCAATATAATATAATACAATAATACAATAATACAGTACAACAATATTCTCTAAAAGCATCTTACTGTTGCAAATGGGACATAGTTATAGTTATGAAAATTGTCTTTTTTTCTTCTAGCCATCTTTTGTGTGAAGATTTAAAAGTGTCCATTGATACTATGGATTTAAGTTTCTTAGGAAGTCCATTCCACATAACGGCTGCTGAGTATAGAAATGTGCTCTTTCCCATACCGCTGTTGAATTTTTATGGTACAAAGTCAGTAGAGCTATGGGTGTCCTTTACATCTACAAAATATTTGTATATTGTTAACTCAGTTACTGCCAATGAAATATGCCTTCTTTGGGTGTTCCCTGCCATAAATCTCCATAGACTTCCATGTAATTTATAGTGCACAGATCATGCACGCCCATGCACAGATCATGCACCATGTTTGTGCAGGCTGTTCACAGCTTTCAAACAAAAAAATCAGATTGGAAATCCGTTCAGGCATTCTTGAGATAATAGCCATTATGTTTTACATGTTATGTAAACAAAGATGGCTGCCCTGTATGAAAGATGGGGTTGTATGGGGGTGGAACATGCAAAATTGCGATTGAAATCATGTTTACTAGATTTAATGGGGTCCAAAAAAAATATATATTTTTTTTTTTTATTTTTTTTCATAGTAAAAGTCGATTTAAGTCGTTTGGCAGGGAAGTCCATAGTGAGATAGTTGTGGGCTCGCCTATAAGGCGAGCACACTTTAGATATTGTCATTATTGTGGGCTCGCCTATAAGGCGAGCACACTTTAGATGTTGTCATTATTTATCTATCAGTCATATCATACTGTAGACGGGAACTTCGGTTCCTTTCTACTCCTACATACTTAGTGAGAAAATGAAAATAAAAACATCAATGTGTTCAGTTTACAGTGGCGAAGTGTGCTATTATTTTCTATAGCAATCGGCCAAATGGTGGCGCTGTAGGAAGCCTTCGAAAGTACAAACTTTGAACAGGTATAGCTCATGCTGTGTTATACATACAGCCATGAAACCTGTATACACTTATGCGTCTCCTCATGCCGAACAACTTTTACCCTCTAACTTTTGACCTCTGACCTTTAGGTCTCCCACAATTTGGAATTATATGAAAAACAGTAAAAATCTATCTCCTCCTGGGATTTTTGCGTAACGCGCATGAAACTTTTTTCACATGAACTTTGGACCAATCCGGTCAAACTAATCTCGGCGGATTTCTTTTAAAGTGAAATATAATTTTTTAATAATTCAATAAATATTGCAGTTTTATGCAAATTATTCTTCGGCCTCTAAATCATACATGCAAAGTTACACGTTCATGGCATTTGGCAAAGATGTAGAGGGTTAGTCAAGGTATCACTGAAACCAATTTTATTCCAATCGGCCAAAGGGGGGCGCTATACGAAGCGTTTGAAAATTCAAACTTCAAACGGGCATAAGTCATGACTCGTTTCGTTTGAAGACATGCAACTTGTTACACGCGTGCTTTGACTCAAGCGGAAGACATCTGTGTCGTTGTTAAGTAAGCTCCGCCCTTCAATTTTCCGCCATATTGAGCAGTTTGTAAAACACGTAAACCCGCTTTTATTCTGGAATTTTCGCTCCACGTGCACAAAACTTTTTTTACATGAACTTTGGACCGATATCTAAAGATCTGTCAGATCGGATTTCTTTAAAATTGAAACATGCTTTTTTAAATAAATTCAATGAATATTGCAGTTTTATGCAAATTATTCTTCTGCCTCTAAATCATACATGCAAAGTAACATGTTCATGGCATTTGGCAAAGATGTAGAGTGTTAGTCCAAATATCACTAAAACCAATCTTACCCCAATTGGCCAAAGGGGGGCGCTATATCATTTTGAGCAGTTTGTGAAACGCTTAAACCCGTTAGGATTTTTTTTTTGATGCAGCATGATGACTCATATGATGCAAAATGCATCATCATTCATGCTGAAATACTAAAATATCTCAAAACACAGATTGAACACAAAAAAATAACTCAGGATTGTGTTGATCGTGTCCCAAACAACAATAAAATGATATCTGGTTGTCCCAGAGGTGAACTGGCCCTTTTATGATGATGTTACTAGAAATGCTGGTCCCTGATTGGCTACTGGCTTAAACACACATCACAGCTACCTACCTACGCAGACGAACGCAGTACTTGTGCGCTCTGCTGGCTCAATTAAGTAATTACCAAATCAAAAATGTTCCTACACTGTGCGTGTGTGTGTGTGTGTGTGTGTGTGTGTGTGTGTGTGTGTGTGTGTGTGTGTGTGTGTGTGTGCGTGTGCGTGTGTGTGTGTGTGTGTGTGTGTGCAGGTAACGCCATCCAGGCGTTCGGTAACGGCACTGACGTGGGGGTGTGGCAGCCGCAGCCCCCGGCCCCGCCCACCGCGCCCCAGCCCGGGACCCCCCAGCGGGGGGGACAGCAGCGGGACAGGACCGGAAAGACCCCAGACTCCTTCTCCAACGGCCTGGACGCTCAGGCCGACCCGCTCTACCACTTCTGTGGCAACTTACAGGTGAGGCGTTTTTTTACCACTTTAAAGGTAGAGTAAGTGATTTAATTTATTTCAATCAATAACTAAATGGGTCTATGTTCTAATAGTACTAGGTACTATATGTGTTTGGTCCATATTTGGACTTCAGCCTTATCTCCTGTGAGGAGAAAAAAAGCAGTTTCAAAAACTATGTTGGATGACAAGTTTTCCTCCAATCGTGGTCGAGGCCATCCCCCACTTGATCATAATTGGCCTGTCACCTACATGAAAACTGAAACTGAAACTTAAGTGAAATCACATACCCTACCTTTAACCCATTTAGAACGGGTACACATTTTGTGTATCATTATTTCATGCTTTAACTATTGAAAAATAGCAGATATACAAGCTCACAGCGCGGCACCGAGTGCCGCGCTGCGAGCTTGTAGATCTGCTATTTTTGAAAAATCGTGAAGATTAGAATTTTGACCCGATTCTATAAGTGTCTTTTGAATCCTTCTAAGATTTTTTGCCCTATGTTTCTATGTCAGCAATCTGGCCAGCCATCGTCAAAGAAAAGGTCCTTTTCACTTGACTGGAGCTCGGTTAGTCTGTTCTTGAGAGAGTACTATGTCAGTGGTTCTCAAACATTTTCATGTGAAGGACCCTCAAAATGATATGCATTTGGCCACGGACCCCCATCTCAAAATATATAGTTCCAGGGACCCCCCCCCCCCCCCAGAAGCAAAAATTGAGTTACAAACGTTCGCTTTGAAAATACATATATTCAAAGATTTTCACACATTTTCACGACTTTTTCAAAACAACCCCGTTCATTCCTGACTCCCAACCCGTCCGTCTGTCCGTTGGTCCTCTGTCTAGCCCAGGGTTTTCCAAAGTGGGTGCCGTGGCACCCTAGGGTTGCCGTGATGCCAGTCCAGGGGTGACGCAGAATAATTTGATGAGATTTGGAATTCATCAATATCACTACATCAATATCACTTCACTATGCTTAGTAAAAACAGACCTGATTTGCACTGTACTTCATGAGTTCTTTTTCCATCTACGGCCAGCTCTCTTCACCAAAAATAGCAGATCTACAAGCTCACAACGCATATTTTGGTGAACCATCCCCCAAGAATAGGGATACTGGTTCAATCAAGTGGTTAAACATCAAGTATGGGGGGAGGGAGGTCATTTGGATGTATTGTTTGGCATTTGTTTTTCAGTTAAAGGTGTATTCAGTGATAATGAAAGTGGCCGGGGTTTATCTTGTCTCTTACTGGCCTTACAGAGTGGAAATGTTTAGTTTTTTATAGATTTTTCATTTTTTACACCATTATAATGTTCTCGTTTTGATCATTAGACCCAATCACTGAATATCGGCAGGCCTACGTCTCCAGCTTCAGCATATGTATGATACTGATTTACTACCAGACTGTGGCATTTTATTATGAGTTAAGTAGTTTACAATCTAGGCATTTAGCAGACGTTCTTAATTCAGAGCGACTGTGGTTCTCAAAACTTTTATTTTGACCATCATAATTAAACATCATAACATAACTATGGCCATACTCTACCCTGATTGGTCGAGGACTGGCTGGCCACCTCTGAAAACCGAATCTAGCTATGCTCGTAACACGGGCCATGGTGGAAGTCCTTATATGGTCAGCACACATTCTAGTGAGGAGAATGAAAGGAAAATGTACCAATTATATTTTTTTTTGAATGAAATACAATCACTGAATATACCTTTAAGGAGGTCAGCATTTGTTGTTCTGTTTTCGTGGGTAGGTTAAGAAATATTCTGCTCTAGTTCAGTTTTTAGTTGTGATCAGTCCTCTGCCTGGGGGTGATGGTAAACCCCCTGAGAGTGAATAAAAAGAAAAGATAGAAAAAGTCAATCGTTTGCTACAGTGGTTCAATTGGGGGCTGCGAACGCCGTTTTTTTCCACACCATGTGTTGCACTTCGGTTCCCATATGCCGGGCGTAACATATATGATAATAACATAGTAACTTTTAAGTAACCGCTTGTGTGTATTTGTTTAATTTGACCAAACGTTATGGCTGTACCCAAACAATTTCAACCCCCCCCCCCCCCCCACCGTTTCCCCTCTGATAAAGATAAATACAATAGGCTTTATATTCTTCTTTTTTTTATTTTTTAAATGAGATGATATCACAGTCTTTCATAAGCCTATGGCTATTTATCATATTGGCTTTTAATAGCGATAATAATATGATTTATCAGTAGCAGAGGAGCTTCTCCCTGGAGAAAAGGAGGGGAGAGTGGTCTCTAGAAGCCATTAATCCATCTTGACCGCGAACGCATATTATCTGTGTCACCACTTTAACCATCATTTTATGCTTTATACTATTGAAAAATAGCAGATATACAAGCTCACAGAGCGGCACCGAGTGCCGCGCTGCGAGCTTGTAGATCTGCTATTTTTTGAAAAATCATGAAAATGTGTGCAAGTCTTTCTATAAATGTCTTCTAAATCCTTCTTCTAAATCAGTAGTTCTCAAACGTTTTCATGTCAAGGACCCCCAAATTTACACGTATTTGGCCGCGGACCCCCCCCCCCCCCCCATCTCAAAATATGTTGTTCCCGGGATCCCCCAGAAGCAAATATTTGAGTTACTAATGTTCGCTTTTAAAAATATATATATTCAAAGATTTACCAGTATTGTCAATATTTTTCAAAAATAGCATATCTACAAGCTCGCAGCGCGACAGTGAGCTTGTATATCTGCTATTTTTTAGTTGTTAACATAACGTTTAAAGTGGTTAAAATCTAAGGCGACACAGATGTGCGGTCCGGGTGTAAAGGTGTTAATCATTCTCTCTTCATCCATAGGTCCAGGTACTGCTGGTCAAGAACCCTTTCTCTGTGGGTTATTGTGCATTATGTCCCCCAAGTGCTCCGCAGTCCGTTTATCATCCCCCCCAAACCCCATCATCACCTCCCTATCTGTGTGTGTGTGTGTGTGTGTGTGTGTGTGTGTGCGTGCGTGTGTGCGTGCGTGCGTGCGTGCATGCGTGCGTGCGTGCGGTTTAAAGAGATGGTGGTTGGGGTGGAAAACAATTTAATTTATTTAACTGTCACAAAGCTGATTGAACACACGCAAACTACGCACACATGCGCGCACGCACACATGCAGCAGATCAATATGTGAGGTGCACATTGCTCTTGGCTAGGAGGAAAGGTGTGTGTGTGTGTGTGTGTGTGTGTGTGTGTGTGTGTGTGTGTGTGTGTGTGTGTGTGTGTGTGTGTGTGTGTGTGTGTGTGTTCGCGCGCGTACGTGTGTGTGTCTGAAAGAGCGTATTATCATAAATTCCATTTGCCTCTCTCTGCGCACTCGGTGACTTTTCTCACAATAAATAAATGGAAACGTTTCACAACTCACTGAGTTTTGCCATCAAAGACAAAGAGAAAAGGTTACCTTATATTATACATTACTTCATCCTACAGGATGGAAGAAAAACACATGATTTATTTATTTCTCGGCTACCCTGTTCCTTTCCTTCTTTCCTTTCTGTTTTTTCATTCTTTCCAAGGTTATAATAGTTTTGGATTTTTCACAATATTTTAGTTTTAGTTCATTTAGACTTTTTTTTTTTTTGCCTAATTCGGTTAGTTTTTATTCGTTTTTAAAGATTAAAAAAAAAAAAAAAAACCTTACGGCCGGACTACACCAAAAAATGCGCGCATACGCGCGTACTGTCCGTGAAGACGCTCGCCTATGCGTAAACGCTCCAGGCTACACCAAGGAGGGAGTATATGTGAGGAAGACCAGATAGTCTGTGTACAAAACGCATACGCGTGCTTAAAAAATAGAACCAATCCTATTTTTAGGGAATGCGTATCCGTGGTTCGCGCTATCCGTGAGCCTGGTGTAGCCGACTGAATTGATATACATTGGATCTATCCAAAACGCGCATACGCGCGCACGCCCCGCATAGGCCCGCATATGCACTGACACGTGCAAAACGGCTTGGTGTAGCCCGGCCGTTAGTTTTACTTACATTGTTATTATTTGTATTAATATTTTACTTTGGGTTATTTGTCATGTGCAGGATTCTAAAAGGTCAGGTTAAAGTATAAGAACTCAACAAAAGATACCATTTAAACATATACTCCGTTATTGTTGTACAATCAACAAGAAAAACAAAAACATAATTTCAGTTTGTTTTAGTTATAGTTCATTATTTTTGTTAGTTTTCGTTAACTATAATAACCTAGCCTCACATAGCCAGACAGTATCACTGTGGGACCAAAAGGAACCTTGGTTCAAAAACCAGTGCCATTCAACTGTCTTGGAACCTTGGTTTGTTCTTGCGAAGCGGCCGCGAACTGGCTTGCGTTTCCACCAGATTGAACCAGAGCCATTGTACATGTCATCACGGTTCACTGGAAGAACCAAGATTGTCGTGGTTCCCGTTCCGAACCAACTTTTACGGTTCGGAACCAACTGGGTTCTCGGTGGAAAAGCTCACCTCTGGTTCATCCCATAGGTGGGAGAAAGAACCCGAACCGATTCTTTGCCGGTTAAAAAGGGCCCTATGTGGATATTAGTCTGGTTCTTCTCAGAACCAGACCTAAATTATATATTTTTTTCCCCAAGGGGTGGTTACAGAAAGATTCAAACAGACTCTAGGGGTCTTCAACAGGGGGTCCGCGACCCCTAGGGGGTCCGCGGAGGTACTGCAAGGGGTCCGCGAAATTATTGCTTAAAAAAAAAATGTTTTTTTTTCCCCCACATTTATGTTAAAAAATAAATCATGATTCTATCCATTTTGAATAGCTTGAATACATGATTACTATGCAATTGACAGATTGTTGATATTATTGACATTGGTCCTCATTTAATAAGTAGTATGTTTAGAAATGGTAGTGGTACGGCCCACCCTGCTCGCTGTAACTTGTACATGTTTAAAATAAAAAAATATATCGCAGCCCCGACCCCCCAACCCTACGAGGTGGTAGGGGGTCCCTGCTCCATCTCCCCATCAGTTTGGGGGTCCCCGGCCTGAAAACGTTGAAGACCCCTGGGTTAGACCTACAGTACAACCAATCAGAGTAGTGCAAAGTTGACACACCCGCCCTACATTTGCATACTGGGCCCTGGTTGGTTCCTCACGACTTGTGAGACGTGAAATATTTGAATAACTGAGCGGTGCCAGACCTACACTACAGTAATCTGCCAAGGGAACATTTTCTTTGTAATGGAAGATTCGTCTGGCAACTCAAGGCTAATATTAACCTTCTTTCTTCTTTATTTTCTTCTTGCCCAGGCCCAGAAACTGAAGTCCAATCAAACGGTGGACAGTGGTCTGTGTGTGGTAAGAGCTATTCTCTACCTTTTTCATGTCAAGGTCCAGTATTTATTTGGCATTTGAGCCACGGAACCTCCATTCGATTGGATTCGATTTAACCTCTCAGACCCAAAACGTAGAAGATGTTGTTGTGGTTGGATAAGATCTTGTACACAATTCCATGCTGTATTGATGTGTGCTACCATGGGAGAAATAAGAGGCACACGTTGATCAACATACATAACCATTCTTCTACATTCTCTAATTGTGTAGACTTCTTGTAAATGAATGAAATGAAAGTAATAAGGAGTAGTTCACCCCCAAAATGACTTTCTATTGATTACTTATGCCATGATATACAATTACTTTTTTCCTATTGGTTACTTACTGTATGCCATGATATACAATATTTTGGTGTGAATAATCAATAGAGAATCATTTTAGGGGTGAACTACTCCTTCAACTCTTGAGAGTGTAAAATGAAACTTAATTGAAACCATGCAGACTGAGACAACACTGACATTATGATATCCAAACCACGATACAACAACATTATCAACATCTATCTAATATAATATTGATATGTTGACAGGCCTTATTTTCAAAGTGTAATTAGTTTACCTCAGACTCTTTGGACTCTTTGTTTACGCATTTAGGTCTGAACGCAAATCTGTGTCAATTTAGATTTGAACCACTTTAACCATTATTTTATGCTTTAGCTATTAAAAAATAGCAGATCTACAAGCAGATCTACAGCACGGCACTCGGTGCCGCGCTGCAAGCGTGCAGAACGTTTGTGCAAGTCTATGAATATTTTTGACCCGATTCTATGAATGTCTCCTAAACCCTTCTTCTAAATCAGTGGTTCTCAAACATTCATGTATGTCAAGGACCCTCAAAATTGCATGTGTTTGGCCGCGGACCCCCATCTCAAAATACGTTATTCCAGGGAGGGACCCCCCAGAAGCAAATATTTGAGTTACAAATGTTCGCTTTTAAAAAGATATATTCAAAGACTTGCAAAGAAAATATCACGATTTTTCAAAAATAGCAGATCTACAAGCTCGCAGCGCGGCACTCGGTGCCGCGCTGCGAGCTTGTATATCTGCTATTTTTCAATAGTTAAAGCATTAAATAATTCTAAACGCTGGTATGTTTCTCCTCCTCCCCCAGGACCCCCAGGCAGACGATCCCAGTAACCCCAACACCCTGGCCAGGAACTCCCCCGCGGACCTGCTCTCTCTCTGCTCCTCCACTCTGCTGCTCTGCCTCACCTTCACTGCAGCGCCCATCATGCTATCCTTCCCTTAATTAACATCAAATTAATTAAACTGGCTCCCCCATCCTGGGGGCGGACCTTCAGCAAAATGAAAACGACCCATCTACTGTACGTGCTCCGAGCGTGCTCTACTGAGCCTGTAGGTCCATCGGCAGCTTTTTCGCGAAGACATCTGGAGTTCCCTAAACTTCTTTGCCTTTGTTCTACTATTTTGAAAAACATTTTAAAATACTTTAAAGATGCAGTGCCATGATTTTCCCCCCGCTAAAACATGATCATCAGCTATTATTTATGATTATACTAGGAGGAAGATTTCTTTCCAAAAACGTGTACTGAAATTGTTAAAATTATGATTTTTATGTGGCCACACCCACCAGTTCATTAGGTATGCCTGGTTGTCATGGTGGGTGGTGAGCCAGCTGAAGTTAGCCACACCCACAGTGTAGGGTGAATGGTAAAAGGGGAGGGGCTGGGTTTATGATGTCATTAACTCAGTGTTTTTGACTCAGAGGCTTTCAGCTTTCAGGAAGAAACCAAAAATACACAGGTAAGACACATTTGCACATTATAACCACAGCTCGAGGTCTAATAGAGTAATGTTAACTCCATAGACACATACAAAAGAGAAAAAGTGCAAAACTATGGCACCACCTCTTTTAAATGGCCGATCTACATTGCTGTGAGCTTGCACCATAGATCAGCAATTTGAAAAATGTAAAAATGTTTTTCAAAATAGTAAAAAATGGCAAAAGAGTTTAAGAGATAACACATGGACGAATAGCTGGTGTACAAGGAGAAAAGGAACGGAACCAAGCCCTGTCACAACCTAATATAATAGGACTTTAAGATCCCAGGCCTTTGTAGATCTTCACAACCACATCATGGGGAAAAAAAAAACAACACCGCCACTTTTCACTCCCAACACTGATTTGACTCATTTGAAATTCTTTGGACGCGCGCCCGAAAACCCGGGGGATTTTGGGTGGGAAACGAAGCAGCAACAACGAAGATAAGAGAGCCGAAGAAAAAAGAACTAATACCACAGGAAACGATGGCTCCAATTCAAGGATGCTTTTTCTGTGGCCTCTCCTCTCACAGGCTTATATATCGGATCTGTTGCAGGCAGATTACACACGGGAAGGAACCTTCAGAGATACACAGACCCCTGCGAGGCTTGGGGTTTGTTTTTTTATCCTCGTGAAAAAAAAAACGACTTTCGGGGGGGGGGGAAAAAAGAACTTCTAAAGTCAACTCTGTATATAGGGAACTATTTGGAACGCTATCGTGCTCTGGAGTTGACCTATAAGCAGGGGAAGAGAGGAATCTACAGGGGAAGCACTTTGGAACCGCGTTGAATCTGTGCGCCATATGCGCCATCTTTGACTGCGAGCGGTGCATCAGAATGCACATAGTGGACACTACCTCTGCTGACCTGTGTGCTGTCTGTAAGTGACACTGTACACTGAGCTGATGAACCCAGCAGAGACTTTGAGCAAGGAACAGTTCACCATGGATCACTGACTCGTGTTTTCTTTATTTCTACCCATTTCCCAATCTACAAACGCCTTCTAAATCAGTAGTTCTCAAACGTTTTCGTGCCAAGGATTAAAGGAGCACTTCGCCCATTTTTCCCCATCTATCTTCATATAGTTGGTCTTCACTAATGCTTGTTTTAACTCATTGACTGCCAAGGCCCGAGTTTCCCGAGTTATTACAGTAGTCCCAGGCTGCCACAGCCCGAGTTTCCCGAGTTGGAAGCCATTTTGAAAAAAAAAAAAAAAAAAAAAAATCATCTTTCAAAACACATCTTTCAAAATGTCAAAAATGGCTGTTTTGTCTGACTTTGAAGGCTTGTATCTCATGAATGCCCAAACGGATTTCCAAGCGGATTTTTTTGTTTGAAAGCTGTTAAAAAGTACTAGGCCTACACATATGGTGCATATATGGTGCATGGGCGTGCACGATCCGTGCACTAAAAATTGATCCATGCACTAGAAATTTAGGAACGTGGCATCCTGGTACTTGGCGGCCATCTTGAAAAGGGCATTCAATGAGTTAAGATGGTAGTATTTCTGGTAAAGAAAAAAAGAACAGGTGTGACTTAAAGCAGCACTATGTAATTTAGGGTATCAGTGGCCACGTTGGACACAAATAACATGGCAGCCAACTTATTTGACTCCATTACCCAAGAGTCTCTGCAGGCATGTCCGTCTTTGCTTTGACTGGCAGTTCTGCCTTGGTTCCGCCTCATGAAACTCATGATGTCTCCCCTATTAGTAGTAATACAGTGAAGCTACACTCTATAGCAGGGACACCCCTGAGTTGTTTCTGGCAGGACAATTGTTATTGCTTAGACATGTAACTTTATACATTTTGTGGGACATAACATGCTATATACTGTAGTTGTTAAAATGTTACATAGTGCTGCTTTAAAAGGATCCCTTACTAATCAGAGAAATATGCCTACAACATTTAAAACACCTTAAATATATTGTATTTGTTTTAGATCATCTTTCACTCAAAGGGACAACTTCAGTCGTAAGTTGACGATGTAATTTGTCCATGTGTGGTCCCACCCTATGGAATGTATGAAATACATGTGCAAATAAAAAGTATTGAAAATATATTAAAGGGGAACTGTCAACTAAAGGGGTACTGTCACTTTAAAAAGTCATCTTAAAATATTCGTTAATATTTTTATGATGTCATTGTGGGAATGCGCAAGTATAAGCCAATCAAATTAATTGACTGTACTTAGACTACTTACTGAACTGGTCAGCTGTTGTTGGGGAGCGAGGGGAAGATTACACTGTGACATGAGTTTCAGACTATTTCAGACCGTTTTCAGAGAGACCAAGTGACCTACTGTATCATACTATTATAATTTTCGGGGCGTGTCAGCGGGCCTTTAACCTTAGGAAGAATGAAGTTGTTTGTTATTAGAATATATGCATTTCATACATCCCATATAGGGCAAGACCACACGTTGACATATGACACCGGCATCAACTTACGAAAGGAGCGGTCCCTATTGAGTAAAACATTTTAGTTTTACATTTACAGTAGTCATTATATTACATATTTGTCTTATTAGCCAGGGATTGTTTTAAAGGTGATACACCATGCATTTAAAAAGTATTTATGTCATATTGTTTATGTCCCAAAAACGTTTTTCAAAAGGTTTGAGGCTAAATTACCACTCCTGAATAGAGAGCCTCTCTCATTTTTTAATGGCTCTCAGAGCATTTCCAGCTGCAGTACCACCTTTGGCCTGAACTGCGCCACCCCCCCAAAATCTTTCTGAAAAAAAAATATTTTTTGAAAAAAAGTTTTAAAAAAAAGTTAAAAAAAACAATTTTTTTGAAGAAAAAAAAATCTTCAAAAACGGCCGATGATGACGTCATCATCGGCAGCAAATCTGGATAGCCTGTTTTGAGAACCCGTGGGATACTTTCAACCTTCGCCTTCTCAAAACCAGAGAAAGACACAATGGTCAGAAATGGGACTTAGTGAGGATAGAAGGTGCTAGTGGGACCCCAAAAAAAAAGGTTTTAAAATAGGAAAAGTGAAATTTCATGGTGTATCACCTTTAAGGTTTTTGACTAGTACATCAGTGTACCGGCGTAGGAAACACAATGTTTGGAAGCCACTGCTGTGAGATATTTGCACTCATATCCTGATAAAAAGATGTTTATCTCATACAACATACTGCTCCTCCAACACATTCAAAAGAAAACCACACTCCGGTGGCGTTCAGAGAAAGGTAGCGTAGAGAAAGGTAAAGTTTAAATAAAATGTCGTGCTTTGTTCCATTTTGGGGGCTGGGCGGCCAACAAAGTAAATCGGCAGAAACCTTGTATCTCCAAGTTTCAAATTTGTAAATGTTTTCGCAAAGTAAAGCCCTGCTTCATCATACAAGGCCGTCGCACAAAAGTAGTGAAAACAGCAGATCTACAAGCACACAACGCCTCGCGGTGCGAGGCGTTGTGTGCTTGTAGATCGGCTGTTTTCACTAGTTTAAATCATTTTTAAAATGATAAATACAAAACAAACAGTTTTGGACATACAAGGTTTCCATCCGACAATGACGAAATATAACTCATGTAATTGGCCCACTGGCTTGTCACTTTGTCACAAATCTTTGAGTAGCAGCAGCGCTATAGAGAATCTCTCTCTATAGCGCGCAATGAGGGCCTCTCCAACTCTTTTTCCCGGGCTGAATCAGGGGCCCAGCACGTCCCTGGTTAACGTCATTTTTTTTTTTTTTACATAATTTTTCTTTTTCCATTGTGTACATAATATGACTACATGTTAGTGTACTATTCTCTATCACAGTATGCTGTCCTAAAGCTTGTAACATAATTGTTCAGTTGTGTTTCTATGAGAAAGTTGTATTATTGTGGCTGCTCCGTGCCGGGCTTTCTCCAGTGTAACTCTACTGTATGATGTAATATGATGTGGTGTACAGTCCAATGGGTGATGGTTCTCTTTGTTAAGTGATTTATAGATATTTTTTTTTTTTTGTGGCATAATAATTAATAACGTTTTCACAAAGCTGGAAACACAATTTCCAACTAGCAACAATATCACATAGCGGCCGAAAACATCCCTCTTTACAGTCCGATTCCTTAATTCCTTTTAACGATTCCTAGATTTCACTAAATGAATATAATTTTGGCTTTCGTTATCATTTTTGATTAAAAAAAAACAGTAATTCAATCATACATACAGTTCAGTCAGGTAACTCACGATATATTGAACAATGTTTATGTTTATTAATGAGTATACAAGTGTATGTCACATTTAATTTGGCGTTTGGCTCTGCTAAATATTCTCCCTACTCAGCAGCAAGCAGCACAGAAGCAGAACATCATTAACCATAATGAGCAGGGAGATATATAGATATATAAACAACCCCCCCATGGGGAACAGGGTTAGCAGAACCTACTGGTGGTGCTGGGGAGGCGGTGGGGGCAAGAAAACACAAGCAACAGTCCAGGCAAGAGCAGCAGGTAGAATGACAGACTGGGCGGGCTTAAGTAGTTGGTCCTTATACACCTGCAATGCAATGTACCCTCTCGAGTATACCTGCCTGAACTAACTTCGCGGGCTACGTATCATTCATGCGTACTGTATTTTATTCTGGTGTTTCCCAAAGTGAGGTCTGAGGACCCCTCTGGGTTACTTGGGGGAGGAGGGGGGTCCAAATGGACCCTTACAAGTCTGTAAGTCTGAGAGTGTTACGAGGTCCATTTAGTTCCATTTGCAAACTTTTGGTTTGCAAATGGTTATGGAGTTATGGTGGCCCTTGAAATGAAAAGGTTTGAGAACCACTGGTATAGTAATTGCATAGCAGACACTGATTCCATAGCAGACACTGGTTCCATAGCAGATACTGGTTCCATAGCAGACACTGGTTCCATAGCAGACACTGGTTCCATAGCAGACACTGATTCCATAGCAGACACTGGTTCCATAGCAGACACTGATTCCATAGCAGACACTGGTTCCATAGCAGACACCGGTTCCATAGCAGACACTGATTCCATAGCAGACACTGGTTCCATAGCAGACACCGGTTCCATAGCAGACACTGATTCCATAGCAGACACTGGTTCCATAGCAGACACCGGTTCCATAGCAGACACTGATTCCATAGCAGACACTGGTTTCCATAGCAGACACTGGTTCCATAGCAGACACTGATTCCATAGCAGACACTGGTTCCATAGCAGACACTGGTTCCATAGCAGACACTGATTCCATAGCAGACACTGATTCCATAGCAGACACTGATTCCATAGCAGACACTGGTTCCATAGCAGACACCGGTTCCATAGCAGACACTGGTTCCATAGCAGACACTGATTCCATAGCAGACACTGATTCCATAGCAGACACTGATTCCATAGCAGACACTGGTTCCATAGCAGACACCGGTTCCATAGCAGACACTGGTTCCATAGCAGACACTGGTTCCATAGCAGACACTGGTTCCATAGCAGACACTGATTCCATAGCAGACACTGGTTCCATAGCAGACACTGATTCCATAGCAGACACTGATTCCATAGCAGACACTGATTCCATAGCAGACACTGGTTCCATAGCAGACACTGGTTCCATAGCAGACACTGATTCCATAGCAGACACTGATTCCATAGCAGACACTGATTCCATAGCAGACACTGATTCCATAGCAGACACTGATTCCATAGCAGACACTGATTCCATAGCAGACACTGGTTCCATAGCAGACACCGGTTCCATAGCAGACACCGGTTCCATAGCAGACACTGGTTCCATAGCAGACACTGATTCCATAGCAGACACTGGTTCCATAGCAGACACTGGTTCCATAGCAGACACCGGTTCCATAGCAGACACTGATTCCATAGCAGACACTGATTCCATAGCAGACACTGATTCCATAGCAGACACTGGTTCCATAGCAGACACCGGTTCCATAGCAGACACCGGTTCCATAGCAGACACCGGTTCCATAGCAGACACTGGTTCCATAGCAGACACCGGTTCCATAGCAGACACTGGTTCCATAGCAGACACTGGTTCCATAGCAGACACTGGTTCCATAGCAGACACCGGTTCCATAGCAGACACTGGTTCCATAGCAGACACCGGTTCCATAGCAGACACTGGTTCCATAGCAGACACTGGTTCCATAGCAGACACTGGTTCCATAGCAGACACTGATTCCATAGCAGACACTGATTCCATAGCAGACACTGGTTCCATAGCAGACACTGATTCCATAGCAGACACTGGTTCCATAGCAGACACCGGTTCCATAGCAGACACTGGTTCCATAGCAGACACTGGTTCCATAGCAGACACTGGTTCCATAGCAGACACTGGTTCCAGACACTTTCTACCTGGAGTCCCTATGTTGGGTTTACGTCATTACAGGTAAACATTCGAAGAAAAATGTTTAACGCGGCACTCTGTGCTGCACTATGAGCTTGTATATCTGCTATTTTTTAATAGCTAAAGTATAAAATAATGGTTAAAGTGGTTCAAATCCAAAGTGACACAGATGTTTTCCAGGACACTTTAATGGTTTAAGTGTTTAACGTGGGGAAAGAACTTGGGGCCTGGCTAAACGGACAGGGGTTTAACGTATAAAAGAATGTGAACATATAGTAGAGAAAAGGCATACATTTCAATAGATGAAAACGTCAAAGAGAATGTAAACATGGACCAATGCTTAGACACCCACTTTGGAGGAAGTCACTGATACAGTACACTACTACACATGTAAATGATAATATTTATGAACTTTTTGTTTGTTTGTTTTGTTTTTTTAACATCCTAATTTATGAAAATATGTCATGTGGTGTCTAATAAAAGTCCATGTACAGTCCTATTCTTTATCTAAACTGGTCTTTCATTGGGAGAAATGTAAACAACTTTTGATACAGCATCACATGAAGAAGTCGGCCATTGCTACACAGTGAAATGCTCACGTAACAAATGATTACAAATAGTTTAAGCTGAGGGTTTTTACTGTGTACATATTGTAGCTTACCTCATTGCCTCCAAGCAGAGACCAGATGAAAGATTTTGTACGTCTTAGACGAGTACACAAGGGTACAAATAATTGGTTTAGATCAGTGTTGATTTTGTTGACTAAAACTATGACTAAAAATTTTTGTCGACTACCTTTTTCGACAACTACAAACTAAGCTATAATGACTAAAACGATAAGACAGGGAGGGACTATTGGAGAAGAGAGAAGTCATTTTATGCTTGGTTGCGCTCGGGTGTTGTGCTCTGAATACAGCTGATCTACAAGCTCACAGCGTGTTGCAGCGCAACACGTTTTGAGCTTGTAGATCTGCTATTTTCAGCACGAAAACCAAGTGTAAAATCAGACATTACGACGCCATCAAGGCACTAAACATACATTTTTGTCAACAAAATCAACCGCAGATTTAGTTGACTGAAATCTTATATTTAGTCGACTAAACGTAAAACTTTTTAGATGACTAAAATGTGACAAAAACTAAATAATGTTGTATTCAAAGGACTATGACTAAAACTAAATCACTTCTCAAGTCTGTAGCAGAAATAACATCAATAACAATAAAAGAAAAAAGGAAATGTAATACTGTTGGCTGTACAGTAGGGGTGTGACAATACATTTAATAGCTACGATACGCATCACGATACATGTATCGTTAACCGGATAACGATACATGTATCGTTAACCGGTATATGACGATACATGTATCGTGACGATACATGTACCGGTTAACGATACATGTATCGTTAACCGGTTAATGATACATGTATCGTTAATGGTTAACGATAAGATACATGGACAATATTTGTTCATTCATGGCGATACAATACGCATCGATTCAATGATTTAAAATCTATATATTAACTAGTATTTAGTAAAGAAATTAAATCTGTGTGAAACGTGTCAATAGTGCAGGTTTTTAAGGGAGAAATCTATTATTATGGCTATAAATAAGTAAACACTGTGATTCTCTATAGCAAATATTGGACATGGAAATGACATATGTGCATTGCAAAACAATTCTATACCGATCATCTGAATTGTAAAACGATACAATGAGATACAAAGCCAAACTGTACGATATTTTTGCTTTTGCATATCAATACAGTAGATCATTGCAAATTCAAATAGATTTTTAGATTCAGTTACTAGGTCTATATCATTACACCCCTACTGTATAGTATACAACCCCCAGCATATAGTGTAACATTATTGTAGTTATTATGAAAAACATTGATACAGTCTGGAATAAAATGTCACGCACTGACTCAAAGCTGTGATATTTTATTTTATTTGTATTAATGGCAAACAACATAATGACAAAGGTATTATCCGCGGACCGTCGTATGTCGTTGGCGTGCCGAAACAAGCCGATACACAAGCTCACAGTCACATCACGGATGACACAGTTGTGAGCTTTCATATCAGCTATTTTTGGCATCACGACACCATTGTACAGCGAAGCACACATCGAGGTTCATCTGTTCTAGTGAGCAGGGTTACGTTGTTGTTTTACGCTAAAAATCTTATTTGTATCGCTCGACGACTTTCTTTTCTTATAGGTCTACATAATGTCCTCCGTAATGGCGGAGATGTGTCGACAGGGTTTGTCAATAATGGACTGCCGTTAAATCCCAACCCCTGGCCTCCGCTCAGAGCTAACTCACTGGAGATTGTCTTTTTTTTCACATTAATGCAGGGATGTCAAACTCAAATGTACAGGGGGCCAAAATGTTAAAAAGTTGTACAAGTCTAGGGCCGGACTGGTTCAAAGTTTATTTAAATGTGGGCTTGCGGTCACAGGCCCTCGATGCGCGCCAATGCACTAGCAGTGCATTGTGGGACTTGTAGTATTATGGTGGTGGTGCGTGTGTAACAGAGTGACTCATTGCCTCAGCCTGATGGCATCAAAAGTCTAATATCTCCCCCAGTCCATAGGGATATCCCTCTGGTCTGATGGGTGAGATGTTGGACTTTCATGCGGGAGACATTGGTTCGAATCCCAGGCATTGCATGTGCAATATGCCAGAGGCCAGTGGGCCAGTTCTAATAGTAATTAAATATCATCCCACGGGCCGAAAATAATTCAATCACAGGCCTGATTTGGCCCCCGGGCCTTGAGTTTGACATATTATGTGCATTAATGGATCAGATTACAATAAGAAAAGCGGAAAGGTACCCGCTTCCAGTCAAACGTTTGACGCATGGTCACATTTGTCCCATGAAATGACGCTATAGGCCCGTTTGGGAGAGTGAGCGTGCGTTGCTTTTGGACATACAAGGTTTCTGGTGGATGGTGCATCAGTCAGGCACCGGTGCCTCTGCCTGCCCGGCGGCCCAGAGACGAGGAAGCAGGGGTGTCACACCAAATCCTGGGCCCTGGGTACAAGGATTCACTGGGCCGAGGTGGCATGACACTCAAATAAAATTATTCATTCATTCATTCATTCATTCATATATATATACGTATATATATATATACGTATATATATATATACGTATATATATATATACGTATATATATATATATATATATATATATATATATATATATATATTCAAAGATTTGCACACATGTTCATGACTTTTCAAAAATAGCAAATCTACGTGCCGCGCTGTGAGCTTGTATATCTGCTATTTTTCAATAGCTAGAGTAGGCCTATATATAAAATAATTAAGGCCACTCCACCTTGGGCCCCAGTAACTCAGTCCCACTCCCCCCCCCCCCCCCCCTTGTGACACCCCTACGAGGCAGCGTGTGTTCAGCCTATTGTCAGTCAGAGCACATCATCGCACGCAGGTGACACTGCGGGGACAAGGACGACGGCCCCAGAGGACGGCCCCGGACGGACGGGCGGACGGCGGGAGGGTGAGACCACGCGTCCGGTGTGTCTCACCCAGAGTGTGACTTGTCTATTTCGGTGCGCCGGTGATGGAATGCTTGTCCTACACACACGGCTTAAGATTTATTAGATGTGTCACGGTGGAAAAACGCAAACTGGATGAAAATCACCACTTTTTTCTGTGTGTGTCATGCATAAAATGCCACTTTTTTAAAACCTGTTAAATGGCAAGATGTTTTTGGGCATGTCAGGTGAAAAAGGCCAGGCCTGTATGCTTAACTAACTATACACGCCGTACGCTGCTGTTGCACAGCTAAAATGTCAGATTTACAAGCCCTCAACGTGCACTCTTGAAGGTGTATTCAGTGATAATGAAAGTGGCCGGTGGTCATCTTGTCCCTTACTGGCCTTACAGCGTGGAAATGTTTAGTTTGTTATAGATTTTTTACAACATTATAATTATTCTATTATTATAGTTCTCGTTTTAATCATTAGACCCAATCACTGAATATCGGTAGGCCTACGTCTCCAGCTTCAGGATATGTATGATACTGATTTACTACCGACTGTGGCATTTTATGAGTTCAGTAGTTTACAATCTAGGCATTTAGCAGACGTTCTTAATTCTGAGCGACTGTGGTTCTCAAAACTTTTATTTTGACCATCATAACTAAACATCATAACATAACTACGGCCATACTCTACCCTGATTGGTCGAGGACTGGCTGGCCACCTCTGAAAACTGAATCTAGCTATGCTCGTAACACGGGCCATGGTGGAAGTCCTTATATGGTCATCACACATTCTAGTGAGGAGAATGAATGGAAAATGTACCAATTATATTTTTATTTGAATGAAATACAATCACTGATGAATATACCTTTAACACGGTTATAGAGACCTGAAGTTTCTGACGCCACTCGTTCAGACCCTGGGTCGCGGAAGTTTATCTCTATGGAGAATAACATTGAGTCATCTTCAAATCAACGTGAACTGCACTCTGTCAAGGTGCCAACTTGCACCATACATGGTGCACAAGTAGGCCCATATATGGCCTGCTTGTGCACCAGCAGAGCTCGCCATGAGGTGTGCCCTGCTGGTCCCTCATTGGCTGTTAATGAAGACATTACCAAGAACGCTCTTATAGGGTGTGCCAAATGTAGTTCTAAGAGCAGCCGTTTCTTGGGTAAACAGTCTAAACACAGCCTTACACAGGTGTTCTGATTGGAGTAAAGCATTAGTTCTATGCAATCAAACAATAGACCGTTTGTCAGCCTTCTGATTGGTCCCTGAGACTCCCTGACTGGCCAACCAGAAAAAAACATTCACTTTTTGCTATCGGGGGTGGAGTTTGTGCAGTGGAGAATATTGAATGTGGCTTTCAACAACTGTCCGCAGTGCGCGACACGGAGATCGGCCGGTACGGTGATAGCGACGGCAAGCGTCAAGCGATCTCGCTCATCATAACGAATAAGCTTCAACAAACTAGTTCACATGTACCTTATCAATGGTCTAAGAGTCACGATTGGGTACATATAATTTAAATGGGCAGAATTACGAAAAGCCAGCCTATTATGTGAGGAGAAACATTCTCTCTGTCCTCTTCCTAGTACCCAAGATGCAATGCGCTTCTCTTTCTATCTCTGATCCAGAGGATTAAACTAATTAAAACATTTATTTTTCGGGGGGAAACTACTGTTTTGCTATGTAATTACTGTACCTTTTTCTTCCCTTTTTATTAATATCACGTAGATGTGTTTTTTGTGGTACTTTATATAGCTGTAATGAGGCTATGAAGGGAAAAAAATCCCATCCACTACCACTATAAAATAATCTGCAAAGAGGATTCTGTCCCACTGGGATTAAACAAATTAAAACATATATTTTCGGGTAAACCCCCTGTTTTGCAATGTAACTACTGTACCTTTGTCTTCCCTTTTTATTAATATCACCTAGGTGTTTTTCCTTTGGTACTTTATATAGCTGTAATGAGGCTATGAAGGGGAAAAAAAAATCCCATCCACTTCCACTATAAAAACAATCTGCCCAGGGTTAATGTCCCATCATAGTAACAGGGCAGAATGGGGCGGGATTTGCAAAAGGGTTTATTGAAACACCTGTGCTTTTACCCAAGAAATGGCCGCTAAGGACTACAATGACGTAGCCGCTGGCACACACTATAGGCCTATGCTGACATTGCGTGTTTCCTAAACCCACCAGGCTTGAGTTAAGACCCGCCTCGCGGAAACACGAGAACTTCCAGGAGTGGCTGAAATCCTTGCCGGACACATGGAGGGTGGATAAAATCAGACCTAGTAAAGGCATGAAGACAATCTTAAAACTTGTTCTGAGAAAAACCTGCATTGCACAATGCACAGCTATTAATTTGTCACTACAGTGCTCAAAATAAACTGTGCTAAAAAGAAAAAGAAAAAAAACTTGAAACTTACTTTGTACTGTGCTTAAAAAAGGGGAAACTTTGTAACTTTGCTAAAGAGAAAAACATACTAAGAAAGCTATTCATTTGTCACTACTTTGCTCAAAATAAAAACTCTTACTGATTATCAGTTAAATAGTTAGTTTGGATATGGCTTTGGGCGTATTATGCTGCGTGTATTATTGTAATGGATCTGTAGGTAGTAGGTGCTTTGCACTAACAGCACTAACATATATGCACTTTCATACTTAAAGTTGTACCATGTAACTTTTTTTATAAAACAAATCTTAAAATGGTCCTAGCTGTTAAATCGCTAAAGTTTTAGAACCCCCACTCCGTTATTTTCAGCTTCTAAAGCCTTCTCTTTATATGTTTTCTATGATCCCTGCCCGGGACCGGTTTTCGCGGAAAAATTGCGTCATCACACTACCGGCCAATCACAGCGAGGGTTATACACTGCCGGCCAATCACAGCGCAGAACATACACTGCCGGGCTCTCTGGTGGGTTTAGGAAACGCGCCTTCAGGAAGTACACTGCAGTGTTTACACTGGAGGAGTCTAGCATGTAACTCTCCAACCGCTGCTCGTAGAAGGACACGGGAGACCTCATTGAAAGCATCTCGGCGAGGCGAGGCGGACGCGGTGGTCTGACGGCCCGGTCCGCGAGCGAAAAACGGACGAAAAAAGCAAACGCGACCGCGGTTTGCTATACTGCTACAGACCACCAGTTGAGCAACTTACACAGTATAGCTTTAAGATTATTGAGAGGGGCGTTTCCGCGAGGCGGGTCTTAACTCAAGCCTGGTGGGTTTAGGAAACACGCGCTGACATCACCACTGGCATCACCAGGAATGCTGGTCTCTCATTGGCTGTTAATGGTGACGTTGCCAGAGATGCTTGTCCCTGATTGGGCTACGGTCTTCAACAAGAGGAGACACCTACCCATCCGATTAAAGCACTTGCACGCTCTGCTTGCGCAAGTGATTAGAACAATAATGTGTTGCCTATAGCAACCACACTAATTAAACAACCAATGCAGTACACTTTAACACTCATACTGTCCCAAAGACTTAAACGATAATAATCCTAAAGGAGGAAAAAAGTAGTGCATTATTTCGTCCTGCCAGGCCTTGGCCCCTTTAGGCCTGGCTGTCGCACCTCCAACGGTGCCCACGGTGGACTATGCAAGGCAGGGGCGTCCTCTTCCCTGAGCCAGGCCTAGAGCCTGACCACATACCCAAACCCTGAGCCAGGCCTAGAGCCTGACCGCATACCCAAACCCTGAGCCAGGCCTAAAGCCTGACCACATACCCAAACCCTGAGCCAGGCCTAAAGCCTGACCGCATACCCAAACCCTGAGCCAGGCCTAAAGCCTGACCACATACCCAAACCCTGAGCCAGGCCTAAAGCCTGACCGCATACCCAAACCCTGAGCCAGGCCTAGAGCCTGACCACATACCCAAACCCTGAGCCAGGCCTAAAGCCTGACCGCATACCCAAACCCTGAGCCAGGCCTAAAGCCTGACCGCATACCCAAACCCTGAGCCAGGCCTAAAGCCTGACCGCATACCCAAACCCTGAGCCAGGCCTAAAGCCTGACCGCATACCCAAACCCTGAGCCAGGCCTAAAGCCTGACCGCATACCCAAACCCTGAGCCAGGCCTAGAGCCTGACCACATACCCAAACCCTGAGCCAGGCCTAAAGCCTGACCGCATACCCAAACCCTGAGCCAGGCCTAAAGCCTGACCGCATACCCAAACCCTGAGCCAGGCCTAGAGCCTGACCACATACCCAAACCCTGAGCCAGGCCTAGAGCCTGACCGCATACCCAAACCCTGAGCCAGGCCTAAAGCCTGACCACATACCCAAACCCTGAGCCAGGCCTAAAGCCTGACCACATACCCAAACCCTGAGCCAGGCCTAGAGCCTGACCACATACCCAAACCCTGAGCCAGGCCTAAAGCCTGACCGCATACCCAGAGTACCCGAAGTACATACAACCAGACAGGGACGTGCAGAAAATGTTAGAGAGGCAGGGGCTGACATTTCTAAAAGGGCCTGTTGGTGGAAATATCGAAAATAGCAGACCTCCAAGCTCTCAACGCGTCGCAGGGTGACGCGTTGTGAGCTTGGAGGTCGGCTATTTTAGGTGCGTGATACCACACTAAACTAAGCATAATCAACAGAGAGTACATTCTTTCAACATAAGATGTTGCATTCAAGTTCAGGAGAGTTTGGACAAGGCAATTCTCTTGAATGCTGCCTTCAGGTATGGCATGGAAAGAGCACATTTGCATTTCTTTCACCATAGTGAAAACTGAATTCATGGTCTGGAGAGGGCACTTTTTACAGACAGATAAATGGGCAGGGGCTCAAGCCCCCTTTGATGTCTATGTGTGCACGTGCCTGCAACCAGAGACAATACATACCCAGAGTACCAGAAGTACATACAACCAGAGACAAACAATGCATATTTGTTGTGTTAGACTTGAACCGCTTTAATCATTATTTTATGCTTTAGCTATTACAGAATAGCAGATCTACAAGCTCACAGCGCAACACCGACTGCCGTGCTGCGTTCTTGTAGATCTGCTATGCAAGTCTGTGCAAGTCTTTGAATATATTGACCCGATTCTATAAATGTCTTCTAAATCCTTCTTCTGAATCAGTGGTCCTCAAACCTTTTTCACTTCAAGGACCCCCTAAAGGACATTGTATTTGGCCGTGGACCCCCATCTCAACATATTTTGTTCCAGGGAACCCCAGAAGCAGAGGTTTGGATCATGGCACCCCATTTGTTAAGTGGTCAGATGGGTGGGCCGTGTTTTTCAAGTGGGCTGATCCAGAAAAAAAAGGTTGATATGAGAACCACTGGTCCTCCATCTCACTTGGAAAAATAAGTTTGTCTGTTACTGTCAAGGCATAGATTTAATGTATTAGTTCTTCTCATAGTCAATACCTCTAACAGACCAGAGAGATTCTCTATTGACTTTTTTGAATACGTCATCAAATCAAGTAATTAAAATGACGGGCACGTTGCTGGGAGCTCAATAACTCACTCTTACAGTAGTCAATGTGTCTCTAAATGTAATTATTAAGAATGTGATAACCCAGTGTCTGAAAATGGCACAAGTGAAATGGCTTATGATGAGAAAACAATTGGGAGCTAAGAAAATTGTTAAAGACGCAGTGAAATGACAAAATACATTAAAAACGAATATAGTTTTGTGTACAACAAAACTACAGCCCCTAAAGAAAAATGTCATGTGTGATGATGACGTACGTTGACTCTATTTAATAATTCATGAGGTCAGAATGATTGACCTGTGTCAATCAACTTCAACTATAGCCAAGTATACTGTTGAATAATTCATTAGCTGGTGTCAAAGGAGACACCCGGTGAAGCCCTTATAGAAGCTGAAGTTAAGGGCCTTTTGGTGGAAATATCGAAAATAGCAGACCTCCAAGCTCACAACAAGCTTGGAGGTCTGCTATTTTCGGTACTTGATACTGGTCTACTGGTCGAGTGTACAAATGAAAACGTACTGTACGGACTGTTTAAGAGTTGTTTTATTTCTTTACAGGATGCAGGCAAAAGTGACGAAAACCCATGCACATAATAACTCTGAGTGTACAAATGAAAACACCTACAGAGTGGTGTAAAAAGTATTCAAATCTTTTTTCTACCACTTTTTGTGGTCACATGTTCAGATGCTGGATTCTGATTGGCTTAAAACAGTGGTAAATCAGTCAACAACCTTGGGTCGGCTCATGGACCCCGCCCACTGAAACAATTAATGATTGTAACTAAATAACCTTGCAAGTTACAACTGTGTTTTCTTTCATTTATATGGTAGAAGTGGTAGAAAAGCAATTTACCAATCGAGGGTCGTGGGTTGTTTCGCCTTGTGCCACAACCCTGAAACAGTGGTAAATTAGCCAACAACCCACTCCCTCTCATGGTAAATGGCTTACATTTATAAGTAAAAGTATCAATACTGCAATGTAGAAATACTCTGTTAGGGTGCACACACACCAAAATACCTATGAGAGTGGAATTCGCGTTCCGCCAATGCGTTTCAATGAGAATGGAGCAGTTTTTGCAGAAATCCTCTACTGGCATGAAACCGCTTCATTCTCATTGAAATGCATTGGCAGAATGCAGATTCCACTCTCATAGGTATTTTGGTGTGTGTGCACCCTTACAAGTAAAAGTCTGGAATTCAGAATTGACTTGAGTAAAAGTACAAAAGCATTGTTATCAAAATGTACTTTCAAGTACCAAAAGTAGAAAGTACTCATTATGCAAAATGTTCCATTTCACCAGTTTCAAATGTAAGCAAATATTTCAAAATAGCCCTATCTACAAGCTAGATTGGAAATTGGAAATGTCAAGCGAAATACAAATAACTCAAAAGTGTACTTAAGTACAGTGCTTAAGTAAATGTTCTCAGTTACTTAACACCAGCCCCACAACTCTGAGAGTGTACAGTACATGTTAAAACCCACTTCTACCACTTTTTGTGGTCACATGTTCAGATACTGGATTCTGATTGGCTTAAAACAGTGGTAAATCAGTCAACAACCTTGAGTTGGCTCATGGACCCCGCCCACTGTTGTGTTGCAGTTGATTGTAACTAAATAACCTTGCAAGTTACAGCTGTGTTTCCTTTCATTTATATGGTAGAAGTGGTAGAAAAGCAATTTACCATTCGAGGGTCGTGGCTTCGCCTCGTGCCACAACCCTGAAACAGTGGTAAATCAGCCAACAACCCACTCCCTCTCATGGTAAATGGCATACATAACTCTGCGAGAGTTTAATTTAACCCCCACATAAAGAATCCTGCTGGCAGATTGCTGCTGGCTAAAAGCCACGTTCATCCAGGGCCTTCAGGGTCTTCTGGACCCAGGAGAGAGAGGGGTCCAGACAGATTCGGACACCGTTCATTGTGACCACGCTGAGAGAGAAACAAGAACATAATCGTCACCGAAAGGCAGAAACCTTGTATCTCCAAGTTTCACATTTTTATGTTTTTCTTTCTCGTAAAGTAAAGCCCTAGCTTCATCATACAAGACTGTGGCACAAAACCAGTGAAAATACGCCTCGCACTTGTGTGCTTGTAGATCTGCTATTTTCACTAGTTTAAATCACTTTTAAAAAATATAAATACAAAACGAATGGGTTTGGAAATACAAGGTTTCCACCCGACAACAACGATATACAATCACTATAGGTCAGGGGTTCTCAAACCTTTCTTGCCTCTCGGGAACCCCTGTAAATAACTTTATCATCAGTTTACAGTTTACAGTTTAGGCATTTAGCAGACGCTTTTAATCCAAAGCGATTTACAAAAAAGCAGAAAATACAATATACAATATAATCACTATAATAAACAAGATAACATGACAGAATATCAAAAACAATATAGCATATGCATATGAATATCAATCTAAAAAACAATATAATCAGTAAGGAAAAGGATTCTAAAAAACCTACAAAAAAGCTATCTAGCTTCATATATGGTCATTGAATGTTTCATTACTGCTAAGGCTTTAGGTGGAGTCTGAAAAGGTGAGTCTTCAGTCCACGGCGAAAGGTAGCAAGTGAGTCCGTTGTTCTAAGAGTGACAGGGAGTTTATTCCACAGCTTGGGGGCCAGGAGGGCAAACTGTCTCGGACGAGTGGATTTTTGCCCTGTGGTTTTTAGCGAGGGTTCTGTCAGCATCCCTGTGTTGGCTGCTCATCCACGGCACCCCTGAATACATAGCATCTATGTCATAGTACAGTTAGGGCTGTTCGATTTGGCCTAATGTAATCCCCATTTATTACTCAGAAAAGTCGATTTTCAATGTTTTTTTCATAAAAAAAATAAAAAAAATGCAAATAAATGTAATCCTTTTTTTCTTCTTTTTTTCTTCTATTGGGAATAAAGTCCGAACCCTCACAAGAGAAAGATCAATTCGGGGGATTAATAAAGTTACAACGTCAGTGAGAAATTACATTCATTTAGTGTTGGACTCTGGCTTATCATATTGCAGAACCTTGTCGTGTTTTAGGAGGACCAGGCTGTGAACTGTTTGTCCCGTGCAGCCAGGGCTCTAATGAGCAAGATCCGGAACAGAATTACCCTAATTAACCCATTTAGGCCTAAAATTAGTGGATGCTTTAACTATTGAAAAATAGCAGATATACAAGCTCACAGCGCGGCACCGAGTGCCGCGCTGCGAGCTTGTAGATCTGCTATTTTTGAAAAAAAGACGTGAAAATGTGTGCAAATCTTTGAATATATGTATTTTCAAAGCGAACGTTTGTAACTCACATTTTGCTTCTGGGGGGTCCCTGGAACTAGATATTTTGAGATGGGGGTCCGTGGTCAAATGAAGAAAGTTGCCAGCACTCAAGGAATCTCCTTTTTTATCAAGTTTTATTTACCTCATACAGGCTCACAACACACGGACGCGTTTCGACCGTACAGGCCTTCCTCAGCGTGAGTATTGACAAGAAGGCAGGAAGTGACAGTATAAATAGGTGTGTCACAATCAAAAGTTCCTCTGAGCAGCTGTGTAAAGCTGCCGGTCTATTACATTATACACTGACCAAATACATTTGTTTCCCACAAGGTCCGTGGTCAAATACATACCATTTTGGGGGTCCTTCACATGAAAAGGTTTGAGAACACTGACATAGTAGTCTCTCAAGAACAGACTAACTGAGCTCCAGTTAAGTGAAAAGGACCTTTTCTTTGACGATGGCGAGCCAGATTGCTGCCATACAGTAGAAACATAGTTTTTTCAAAAAATCTTAGAAGGATTCAAAAGACACTTATAGAATCAGGTAAAAAATGTAATTTTCACGATTTTTCAAAAATAGCAGATCTACAAGCTTGCAGCGCGGCACTCTGTGCCGCGCTGTGAGCTTGTATATCTGCTATTTTTCAATAGTTAAAGCATAAAATAATGATACACAAATTGTGTACCCGTTCTGAATGGGTTAAAGTGAAAATAGATTTGACAATCTTTCGATTAAAAATCTATTAATCGCCCAGCTTAAAGTACAGTACGTAAATACATCCCCTTAAAGTATGTCAGGATACTGTACATCACTTACATGACTCCGGCCTTCGCACACCTGTCATAAATCATGGAATAAGACTTCAGCTTATTGATATTCACTCTCTTGGCATAGAATGTGGAACAGCATTCAGAGGGCATGGCTGCATTGCATGGTTGCTGGATCTGGGGCATGGTTGTTAGATCTGGGCCCATGGTTACTACATCTGGGGCCATGGTTGCTGCATTTGCATCTGTTAATGAATAGAACAAAATAAATCAAACCAAGTTTGAAGTGAGCGGTGGTGCGTGTGTTTGCGTGGCCGTGTGTGTGTAGCAGTTCATTTCAGGGTTGCGTGTGTGTGTGCGTGCATGTGTTTGTGCATGTGTGTGTGTGTGTGTGTGTGTGTGTGTGTGTGTGTGTGTGTGTGTGTGTGTGTGTGTGTGTGTGTGTGTGTGTGTGCGTGTGAGTGAGCGTGTGCGTGTGTGTGACGCAACAGCACCACTTGGTCACCTGTGGTATTGGAGGCTACGGTACATACAAACCCACACACACCCGCATAGTAACCTACCGCAAGCACCACCTCTCAAAACAGCAATAGTATCAGATCGACAAGCTCTAAAAACGTGTTGCTTCAGAGTGACTTTGTAGTAGGGGCATTAACTTTAAATTAAATTAAACACAAAAAAAAATCTGGAGATATAAGAGCTTTCTGCCCGACAGAATAAAACATATTATAGGACTGACATTTATGTGTTTTAACCCAGAGTATGCATGTTGTTGAATCACTTGAATCTTATCTGTGGAAACACTAAGGCCCCATTTACACTGGCAGCCAATTCCAGCCTGAATCAGATCTGTGTCACGTCCACATTGGAATCTGATTTGTTCCATGTGAACATGTGACCATTTAAACCAATCGGATTCCATTCAGATACATTGCTGTAATTTGAAACGTGTTAGCCCGGGTGGCAGCCTGCTACGCTACGTTCTGTCACTTCGTCAACGGACAGAACAAATCCAGGGAACGTAGCATAGCAGGCTGCCACCCAGGCTAGAAATGTGTTCTCCACAGGGACGTGCTGGGCCCCTGATTCAGCCCGGGAAAAAGAGTTGGAGAGGCCCTCAATGCTCGCTATAGAGAGAGATCTCTCTATAGCGCTGCTGCTACTCAAACATTTGTGACAAAGTGACAAGCCAGTGGGCCAATTACATGAGTTATATTTCGTCGTTGTCGGGTGGAAACCTTGTATGTCCAAAACCGTTTGTTTTGTATTTATCATTTTAAAAATGATTTAAACTAGTGAAAACAGCCGATCTACAAGCACACAACGCCTCGCACCGCGAGGCGTTGTGTGCTTGTAGATCTGCTGTTTTCATTACTTTAGTGCGATGGCCTTGTATGATGAAGCAGGGCTTTGCTTTGCGAAAAAATGTACAAATGTGAAACTTGGAGATACAAGGTTTCTGCCCGACAGTGACGAAATTGGAACAAAGGCAGACATTTTATTGTATCTTTTTTCCTAATGGCCGGCCTGGACCGGCCGGGAATGAACTGGCCGTTCGGGAGTTGTCCCGCTTTTCCCAATGGCCAGCACGTCCCTGGTTCTCCGCCTTTCTTTGACCCATCTCTTGGAGCGGTGAGCTGCAGCCGTGCCACGCGCGGGAATCAGTAATGGTGATGAACAAACAACCCCCCAGTCCAACCCTTGATGCTGAGTGCCAAGCAGGGAGGCAATGGGTCCCGTTTTAGTGGTATGATCCAACCGGGGATCGAACCTTGACCTCCCAATCTCAGGACGGACACTCCTAAGCACAAGGCCACTGATCTGGTTAGAACCTTCCACTGTACTTACTGTTACAGAGCAGGAGGGCAGCTCCCAGGATGCACAGCCAGAGAATATGAGCGCTACTCATGGTCACGCAGAAGAAGGCCTGCAGAGATGAGAGACGGATGATGGGAAAAGTACACACATTCTAGAATAAGATAAGACAGAGCTGCCAACCCTCACGCAATGAGCGTGAGACTCGCGCAAATGACCCTCTTCACACGCTCTCACGCCACACATCGTATTTCTCACGCCGTCATATCACCAGCCGTCACAAAGTGGAAAACTGCGTCAACTCAAGTGCCACTGAGACATCCACTTCAGCCGCGATTTGAACAACAAAGGGCTTAAAATAGTGTAGCCTATCTGATTGTGATGTAATCCCTTAACTATAGTGGAAAGCAGAAATGATTAGATGCTTGTGTGTCTAGTGTGAGGAACGCTGCATGCACGATCCCTGCGCACGTCACTACACTAGTAAGATTTTAGGCCAACAGCAGGAGGATCTACTCTAAAGCATAGATTAATTCATGTTCTATGTTGTTCAACACATCCAAAATGTACCGTATTATCTTATCTGATAAGATAATAGAATAGAATGACATAGCAACAGTGATCAAGGGCTGTGGGGGTTGGAACTATTCAAACATTTAAATTCTCCACTGCAGTTGGCATAAACAATGTCTTGTAACCCTTCTTCTTGGCTATTGGTACTCCAAGCCTCCTGCCCGATGGTAACAGCTCAAATGAGGGGAGAAGAGGGTGTGTAAGGTCATTATGAATCTGAATTGCCTTTTTGGTTGTGGTACAGTTGCATATATCCTGAAGTTGCAATTGTTTGTTTCCAATGATCATTACTTGCCTGATTAAAGCTGGTTGCACACTGCTGCGTTTTTCGTTGCGAAATGCGTTTTTCAGGGCAAGGAAGGAGAGAGAGAGAGAGATAGAGAGATCAAGGGACCGAGTGGTGCGCGAAACGGGTGGCAGTGTGCAAACGTGACTGACATAACGTGAGGTTGATTTTTTTATTCACTCGCTACGAAATTCACCCCGATATTCGGCCCGAAAAACGCAGCAGTGTGCAACCAGCTTAACTCCCTGGTGAGCTTGTTCCTGTATCAATACTGCAATGAAGAAGTACTCTGTATAAAGTAATAGTCTGGCATTCAAAATGTACTTTTACAAAAGTATTGCTATCAATAAGCTGGCCGTTTCTTTATTACTATTATTTACAGTAACACTACTAGCCCCCAAAAGTCACATCTTCCCATGAAAGACACATTTAGCCACTTGTACGCTTGTCCCCCAGTGCCCCCCACCCACTGAAATCAAAATTAATTAATATCAAAGCAGTTAATGAAGACATTTTAACACTCATATTTTCTTTTCTCCAATTACAATAAAACATATGAACCCTTGTTGTAAAAAATTAAAATAAAAAAGCTGCCCTTTAAAGGGCCAAAAGTAAAAGTGGTCAACTGGTCATTATGTCCCATAAAAGTACAATATTTACCTCTGAGATGTAGTGGAGTAGAAGAAAAAGTATCGACAATTGCAAATACTCCAGTAAAGTAAAAGTACCTCAAAGATGTACAGTACTTAATTAAGTACTGTACGTAAATGTACTTAGTTACTTTCCACCACTGCAGATGAGGCTGATGAATGTAATGTGAGGAACACCAAAATCAGCTCTCATTTATAGCAACAGCCAAAAAAAATAGAGCATGTTTTGTCAAGACAGAGCAAAGTGCAGATGTTTTTGGTCAAGAGCAAAGTCCAGCTGCAAGAGCTAAGGAGGAGATAAGGTGCTGTGGTCACATGGGATTGATTGATTGGTTGGTTGATTGATTGATTGATTGATTGATTGATTGATTGATTGATTGAGGTTTGGTTTGCACAGGAAAAGGTACAGTTTCATGACAGTACAGTTAGTTCAATGGTACAGGGTCAACTAAGGAACACCGCAAGAAACCCGGCAGGCTTGTTTCTTTTTAACCCATTTAGGCCTGACCTATAGTTAGGCCTAAATCTGAATTTAGCCTACAAAAACAAATATGATGCAACATACTGTACATGTACTGTAAGCCCCTCCCATACACTAAAATGTGTACCCGGCCTGACACAGTACTATGCAGAAAATATAGTAATAATAAAAAATAAAAACAAGCAGAGAGGTTACATTTTTAAATTTTTTACCAGTTTCGTGGCAGCCTGCACTTCAACCCTATACATTTCGGCCATTTGAAAATAACAGATCTACAAGCTCAACAATGAGTAATGTACCATAATTATCTCTCCTTCAACAGCCTATACAGAGAGGAGACATACAAAGAGTGTTACTGTTACTACATGTTGTGAGGTTGTTCTTTGAGCTAATCACTATATTCTGTACCATCACCCTTAGTTTAGCAATAAAGAAGGGTAAACTAACTAAAAGAGAGGGGGGGGGGTACTGTAGATGAAGATGTAGAGAGGTGGATGGGGAGGACACACGCACGCACGCACGCACGCACGCGCACGCACACACGCACACACACACACACACACACACACACACACACACACACAGTCAAGCTCTAATCTTTGGCACGGCAGAGATAACCATAGCCCCTTCTCCACTATAGGGCTAACCCAGAACTATAACCAAGAACTTTCAAGAACCTGTGAAGTTCCGAGACCTGTTCTGCTCATGTTTCCATATAACCAGACCCAACCGGGATTTGGTCAAAACTTTTGGTGCAACAACGGGATAGTTGGTTTACTTGAATAGAGCCTAACCCCGAAATGCGCTCTGTAAAATTGCATTCAAATGACAAAATGGCAACATCTGATTTATTTATCATTAATTTCACAGATAATTGCCTCTTTTTGCACGAGTTTGTGCGTGTTGTGTTTTCATTCCAGTCTTCTCTGTCGCCCGTGTGTATGGAATACATTTCTGGGACAGACGAGCGGGGAAAGCCCGCCTATCCCGTGTCTTCAATGAGTTATGGCCCGCCTACTTTTCTGACCGTCAAATCACATACCTCCCAGCGCTATGTCCCACCTTCCTGGCCCGTTTCACTAGGAAATGCGTCACCTTACGGAAGTGAAGCAAGTGGAGCACTTCCGTTGCAATGCGACTTTAAGGAAGCGGGTACTAGTTTAAAGAAATAGTGTAAGAAATATAAAAAAAAATAAAAAAAATAAAAAATAATCGACTGGCATTTTGCTAAGATACATATTGAATAGTTTAATTTATATGAATGTATTAGTGGATTCAATTCTCCCATTTTTACTTTAATTGGAAGATGCAAAAAAGACCACCCAAAGCTTGTCAAATCGACCAGTTTCATCGGGAATAGTGTGCTCTATTTTGCTAGTTTAATTTATATGAATTTTTCATGGCTGCCAGTTCCCACCTGACGTTGTGTGGGAGTCCAGACTTCTCCAGACGGTACTGAATAACTGCTAGCTTGCACAGTGTCTTAAGACTGGTACTCATGTCCAAGATGTACAGCTTATCAGCGGGCGTGCCATCTCCTGGTTTGTATCCTCCAAAGAAGACAATACGATCTCCCACCATGCAACAGCACATGCCATACATTGTAAACGGTCCTCTACCCTTGGTCTCATGTTTCTTCCAGAAGGACTCTGGACTGAAACTCCACAGGTCACTGAAGGTCTGCTTCAAATTGCGGCCACGGAATATGTACAGTTCTCCATTGTAGGTAAAGGCTGAATGAAGTTCCTCTGGAAAAAGCTGTTCAGGTGTGTTCAGCCAGCAGTTGGTCTCTGTGTCAAACACGCCGATGTGGTTGTAGACCATTTCGTTGTTGCTGTATGGCCCCGTACCCCCCAAATAGCCCCCAAATACAAACATCTGCGTCCCGATGATGGTGGCAGAGTGACGGTCGAAAGTAGATGGTGGACTTCCTCTGCTGTTAACTAAAGACCACACCATTGTACTGGTGTCCAACTTGAAGATGTCATTAGGATATCTACTCCATTGGTTCCATCCTCCATAGATAAACATAACATTCTCCAACACACAGGCAGAGTGGTTCCTCCTCCCCTGTGGAACTTCCCCAGAAACCCTGGGTCTAGACCATCTGTGGGCATCAACATCAAATGCAAAAAGCTCATCGTAGTACCTCCCTCTCCTTGCTCTCCAGTACCCTCCCCAAATGAAGACTGTATCTTCTATGAGCACAGCTGTGTGTCCCCAGCGCCCGGAGGGAACCTCAGGGGTCTCTGGAGGCATCTTCACCCAGCATAAAGACACTGTGTTGAAGATGTGAACGACAATCGTCCGGCTCTTCATATCCTTTACGTTCTTGTAGCTTTCAAAAGAGTACACCTTGTGCCTCGCCGCTATAGCAGCGCGGTATCGGTTTCCCTTTGGACAACCTAGCTCCTTTTCCTCTCCTTCCAGTTGCAGTGTCCAGCGCAGCATCTCAGTAAACAGTAAAAGCTTGACTTTAAGAAGGGGTGACTGACAATAAGAGTCTGTAAACAGAGCTTGTGAGCCCGCTGCCACTCATATTGAAACAGTGGCACGAACGTGACGCAAACCCTGTCCAATCCATGAAGCCTGACGGCTAGGGGATCGCCAATCAGAGGAGCCGAACAGATGCCTGGTTGGTTGCTATTGATTCTACAAATGGCGTGTCTTTCCCCCTTTGCTGTTGACGCAAAGGTAAAACATTGGCCAAATAGAAAATAATATAAGAAAGAGTCAAACATTTTGAGAATAGCCACACACGCCTTATATCTAGGTGTACCCCACCCTGTAAACACACGCGTTCCAAGATTTCTAGCGGAAGTCTGCGTTTAACGGACGTTACGTCATGCGGTGCGGGTCTGTTTACATTCCCCAGCGAAAAAACTAAAATAGATTGTAGCTCTTAACTCACTCATAATAGGTGTAACATTGCTTGAATCAATGTTTTTGTTTGCATATTGTTTATTGCGAGCGCAACCGACGGAGCAGGAGACGTAGACCAGAGTTAATTTCGTGCAGGGAATACGTTTGCAGGAACACCGCACCGTGAAAAAAATACAGCTTCCGGTGAAATTCCTACGGCGGAAGTTGAACGCTTTCTGCCTTCTATTGTCACCAGGCTTTTCTCTTCAGAGATGAGTAAGCCTGGCTACGCGAGGCTAGGTGTACCCTGTGATCTTTTGGCTATGAAAAGTGTGCCCTGGCAGAAAAAAAGGTTGGGCGAAGGTACCAAGAACTTCTGCACGCACGCACGCACGCGCGCGCGCGCGCACACACACACACACACGCACACACACGCACGCACGCACACACACCTCTACACCTTTATCTCTGTGGTCACATGACCACGTGTCGGATTTGTGACATTTCATTGGAACATTACCTGTTTTGTGGGAGTGGCCCGTTTTGCACAACATGCCACAAATGCTAGTTTGTCATGGCTGCCAGTTCCCACCTGACGTTGTGTGGGAGTCCAGACTGCTCCAGTCCGTACTGAATAACTGCCAGCTCGCACAGCGTCTTAAGACTGGGACTCATGTCTAAGATGTACAGCTCATAAACGGGTGTGTCTCCGGGTTTGTGTCCTTTAAAGACGATACGATCTCCCACCATGCAACAGCACATGCCATGCGTTGAACATGGTACTTTCCCCTTGGGCTCAACCTTCTTCCAGGAGAAGGTCTGTGGGTTGTATTTCCACCACAGATGACTTAATTCCCGGTCACCAAATATGTACAGCTCTCCATTGTAGGTAAAGGCTGACCAACACACAAGTTCTCCTGGAAGAAGCCGTGCAGGTGTGTTCAGCCAGCAGTTTGTCTCTGTGTCAAACACTGTGATGCTGTCGTAGTCGCTTTCCTCCCAGCCCCCAAATACAAACATCTTCATTCCGATGATGGTGGCAAAGTAACGTTCTGAAGCAGGCGGTGGAGTTCCTCTGCTGTTAATTGAAGACCAGACCATTGTGCTGGTGTCCAACTTGTAGATGGGTCAGTGACGTGACGCCCCAAAAAAATTGTTTTTAAAAAAACTTTAAAATGCAGGCATAAAAGTTATTTACTTTTGTTCTACTCACTCTCAACCTTATGGAAATACATTTTGTTTTTAGATATTTTATTGGAATCAGACTTTATTCAGCAGTTTGTTGTACTTGTGCCTAAAATCGTCATATGGTGTGACATGAAAATAATTGTTCATAAAATGAAAATGGAGTACATCTTTCTTAAGTTACTCACTTTATCAAAGTCCTTTATCATAACTAACCAGTGATCCACTATAGTTTTTTGAAAATTAATTATGTCTGTATATTTTTTTCATAATCGACACTCTGTGTGAGGCCCATGTTCATGATCTTACAACATATTTTAAATGTATTCTGTCAAAACTTTCTCTAAAATTACACAAATATTTGTGACTCTTCCTGATAATATTCTCTATGTAATCCATAAACATTTTTTTGGTTTAATCATTAATAAAGGTATGATTTTTCACTATTTGGAATGTCACACCAAATGATTTAGTGTCACACCGTATGATCATATCTTCATGTGTCAAAGCAAACTGTGTTTTAACCTACCTATTAGTGAGTACTGAACTTTACTGATTGATTAAACAATTACCCAGGATAACATGGCCTTAATATTTCTGTACAGGATATTATTGTAGGGTTTTAACATGGGATAAGAAAGAATTGTAGTAGTAGATGGATGATGAGGATGTGCACAGGAATGCTACGCACACCTAAGTCTTGTGCCGGCCCACGGCAGAAGGATCCTAAAGAGACAATAAGGCGCATAGCCACACTTGGAGCCAAGGCAACATTTTATTAACACCAATTAGTGGAAACAGAACTCAGCATTCAGGTAAATTGCTTTTTTCCGAAGTCTCCTGAACTTGAACACAGCATTTTGTGTTGAACAAATGTAATTAGGAATCATGACATTACACCACATCTCCACTAGCTAAAGAGTGCTGGGTTGCGCAACTCCAAAAATAGCTGATCTACAAGCTCTCGCAGCACAACGTGTTGAGAGCTTGTAGATCAGCTATTTTCGCTAGTTTTGTCTCGGGTCCTACCATAACACTGTCCACTGTCCAGTCCAGTGAGTGAAAGTACAAAAGTATTAGATCAGATTAGATTATACATTTAGACTGTATTGTACATCAGCCAGTCGTATTTGGTGAGGGTAGCAAACCGGCTGCCTTGTTGCGGTTCTGCTATGCCACAGACAACCTCCTGCTCTTCGTAGAAAATGCAGTCTCGCCCCTTTGGCTCCTCTCTCCTTGCTGGGTCATTGTTTAGTTTCTCCCTGTACTTTCTCGTTCTCTCAGCACTTGTAATTTTCCAGCTGACAAAAGAAAATGGAATGTATAGTTTAAGACAAAGAGAAAATATTGTTTAGATTGAAACAATATGTTAAGGTTTCTGTGAAGGGGTTTCTGCTCTGTCTGATGAATTTGAAGTATCACTGAATGAAGCTAAATTACATTTTATGTAAAAATGTTTAAAACAAATGTTTAAATGTACAAAAGAAACATGGAACTTTGTTATTTATTGTTATATCTGTAGTTAAATACAGTATAAATCATATGGTGTGACAATCAAGTCATATGGCGTGACAAGCAGATGTCACACCATTATGATTAAGTGTCACACCATATTACGTTTTTCTGCATTTAGGTTTACCTTGAGGCTACTATGTACACATTAGCATGTTAACAGCATGCTAGCTATAACAAAGCAACCTAGATCTACATGGAAATATGACCAAAACTTCAAATAACTTAAGCTTTTTTTTAATGAAAAGGTGTCACACCAACAGACATCCAAAGTGGTGAGTTTGTCAAAGTTTCAACAAGATGGCATTTCATGAAAATGTTAAAATCATAACTCACCTCAGACACCTGTCTTGCAGTTGTGCTGGGAGTGCTGAATAGCCTTACAGAAGAAGGACCTCTCTAGCCAATAGGTGTCCAAATAATTGCCTGTTTAATTTGTCCAAACTAGTGTCACACCAAATGATTTTGGTTTGGGGGACAAAATGTTTTTGATCAGAAATGACTGAAAACATTATGCTTTGACTTTGAAAAGATATAGGCTCACAAATAGATTTTTTTTTAGCCTAAATTCATTTTCAAATGATTTTTAGCAATTCTTTTTCTTAGTTTTATTCAAGTTCCCACTTTGAGAAACAAGGTCAGGACAGTCACACCATATGAGTTTTGCCATGTTTGGTTGAACATTCTGAAGAAATGAGGAATGAAATGTTTTAATCTTGAGTAAGTTCACATAAAGCTTAATGTCCTGCACAATATTCAGAAGGTTTTTGACAAATATATTTTTGCCAGACCCATGAAATGGGTAGGCCTACATAAGCAAATGTCGGTCTGTCTGTCTGTCCGGGTTTTCTATATAAAGGGTATATATGATGATGACATGATGATGACATGCCTACAAAAGGCATGATGTCATAAATGATGATGACAGACAGGGGGTCTGGCACAACCAGGTTGACCTGGTCTAGTTTATTTATACATGTTTGACACCGAGGACAGCGAAAACGTTACGTCACGTCACCCACCCAGATGTCATCAGTGTATGTAGTCCGCTTGGTCGATCCTCCATAGATAAACATGATCTTCTCCAACACACAGGCTGAGTGGTTCCTCCTCCCCTGTGGAACTTCCCCAGAAACCCTGGGTCTGAACCATCTGTGGGCATCAACGTCAAATGCAAAAAGCTCATCGTAGTACCTCCCTCTCCTTGCTATCCAGTACCCTCCCCAGATGAAGACCGTATCTTCTATGAGCACAGCTGTGTCCCCCAAGCGCCTGGAGGGAATCTTATGGTGATGTTCTCCAGGGGGCACTGGAGGCATCTTCTCCCAGCCTAAAGACACTGTGTTGAAGATATGAACATCAATGTGCCAGCTCTTCATATCCTTTGTGTTCTTCTCGTAGCGTCCAAAAAAGTATACCTTGTGCCTCACCGCTATAGCAGCGCAGTATCGTTCTCCCTCTGGACAACAGTCCTCTTTTTCCTCTCCTTCCAGATGCACGGTCCAGCGCAGCATCGCAGTAAACAAAAAAACCCGACGCTAAGAAAGAGTGCCCGACTGCAAACAGAATACAGAGCTTGTGTGCCCGCTGCCACTCATATTGAAACAGTGGCACGAACGTGACGCAAACCCTGTCCAATCCATGAAGCCTGACGGTTTGGGGGTTGGCCAATGAGAGAAGCCGAACAGGTGCTTGATTGGTTACTGTTTGCCAGACCCATGAAATGGGTAGGCCTACATAAGCAAATGTCGGTCTGTCTGTCCGGGTTTTCTATATAAAGGGTATATATGATGATGACATGATGATAACATGCCTACAAAAGGCATGATGTCATAAATGATGATGACAGACAGGGGGTCTGGCACAACCAGGTTGACCTGGTCTAGTTTTAAAGGCTACGGAATTAATTGTCACAATATTCTTGTGTTCTTCTGTGGTGCATGAGAAATGTCCATGCTTAGCAAAAATAGGTTTCTTGGTTAAAAAATCAAACCTCGGTTCGAAGTGAAGCGGTGAATCTTAGTATAGAATTGTCTGGAGAGCCGGTATGACAGCCGGTATAATAGGTTTTAAAAGAATATATAAAAAATCCTGCTTGCTGGTCTCTTAGTTGTTTGTCAACTGCATCCCATAATTATTTCAGTTTCTGTTATCTTTGTGGCCTACTACATTTTTCAATGACTTGATTTTCAATGTATTTACTCTTGTCTGCCTTAATGCTCCTTTTTACCATTCTGTTAGCATCTGTATATTCTTATTGTGCCTTTGCTTTTGCTCTTATGCGGCTATTTGTCATTGCTGCAATAGGTGAGACCTATTAGATGTTTCTGAAATGACCATATATGGACATGGGACACACATTTTGCTTTTTGAAAAAGCCTATTCATTCTGGACTGATATTCTGCACGTACGGGACAGAAAAAAAACTGTTCATTCTGGCCTGGAGTGACCATATATGGACATGAGGTGACATACATTGTGTTTTTGAAAAACCCTGTTCATTCTGGACTGAGATCACCATATAATATATGCTGATCTCAGTCACCATTTTCAAAAACAGAATGTCCGTTTAATTACCATATTATGGTAATTAATTACCATATTATGGTAATTAAACGGACATTCTGTTTTTGAAAAAGCCTGTTCATTCTGGACTAAAATCACCATATATGGGCGTGATACACACAAAGCCACTCATAGGAAGCGGTTTTCACCGCTTCAAAAATCTAGGAAGGGTTGTTATTTTTTTATTTGTTTCCCAAGTTTGTGCCTGGCTCTAATCATTCACTGAAGAGCACGCAATGGTACTAGTTGAGTAGTGTGAACCACAGTGGGATAGTGGGAAGATGGAGGCCTTTCAAAGCAGATATGGTATATAAAGAAGTCATGCAGAGAAGTCTTTGACTTCAAAAAAGCATATTTTTGCATAGTTTTCAATAGGGGTGTAACGATACATTTTAATAGCGATTCGATACATATCACGATACATGGTTTACAATACGATACATGGACGATATTGGTTCATTCATGGCGATACGATACGATTCGATTCAATGATTTAAAATCAATATAGTAACTATTTAGCAAAGAAATGTAATCTGTGTGAAAGGTGTGGATAGTGCAGGTTTTTAAGGGAAACATGTATTATTATGGATATAAATAAGTAAACGCAGTGATTATCTTGCAAATACATGGATATTGTATATTGACAAACCTGCACCTTGACATGAACCCAGAGATTACACTCATTTATCGATAGACCAGTGTAGCTATATCGGGGGAGAAAAATAATTAAACCCCTCCTTTTAATTCTTTCTTCTTAAAAATGCTAAATACAATGCACAATTAGGTAGTATCGATAAAATCAATTCTTTGCACTGCCGATTTGATACCATACCATACAAAATAAAACGATACGCATCGATTTTAGCTGTTTTCATTTCGATATACTTCGATTTCGAAGTTAAAAAACGATATTTCGATACAGTTACTATATCGTTACACCACTGAAGAGCACACAATAACCGGTAGTACAGTGGCGTTCATGAACAGGTGGTTGTAGTAGGTACAAAAATAATAGGAATTCTCCTATATGATATAAAATATCTATGATATCAACATAATATCTAGTTCAGACATCCTTTTTGACCGTCAAATCACATTCCTCCCAGTGCTCTGTCCCACCTTCCTGGCCCGTTTCACTAGGAAATGCATCATCTTGCGGAAGTGGAGCAAGTGGAGCACTTCTGTTGCAGTGCGACTAGGAAACGGAAACGGGTACTAGTTTGAAGAAATACTATATAAAGAAAGAAGAAAATTACTGAACAAGTAAGATGTCTTAAGGGTGAGAAGCGACCGAAGAGCACGGGGAAACAGACTTAAAGGACAACTTTAGTTTTTTACAACAAGGGTTCATGTTTTAGATTGTAATTAAAGAATATAAAAGATGAGTGTTAAAATTATTTAATTTACTTCTTTCTATTGTTTTAGAGATTCTTATTTCAGTGGTTGGGGGCATGCTTACAAGTGGCTAAATACGTCATTTTACACAGAATAAACCCATTCCCAAGATACAACACAATCTATCATGGTTAGATGTGACTTATGGGGGCTAGAAGTGCTACTTTAAATAGCAATAAAGAAACTGCTGTCTTTTTGTGTCTAAAAATACATATTTAGCCATGCCCCCATGCGTACGCATGCCCCACATTTTAACACGGTAAATGCGATAAAACAATAGAACAAAGCAAATTAAAACATTTTAACACTCACTTTTTCTTTTCTCTAATTACAATCTAATAAAATATGAACCCTTGTTGTAAAAAAACAAAGTCGTCCTTTAAACAAATTGTCAGCATAAATCTGGCAATGTACACACACACACACACACACATATCAGAGACTAGCTGCATGCCCTTGTCAATCAGTGAGACAGCACATGGATGCAGTGAGACCTGGGCACATGAAAGGCAACGTTACGCACTATTAAGGAGGTTTAATAATCAATGGTCAGGTCTATCTGAATCATGAAAATAAACTCTTATCTATGGAAATTTGACGGTCCATTTCGATGTCAGTCTGTCGCTCCAACACAGATATGATATGCACCCAGGCAGGGGTCGCAGCCGAGTGCAATCAGTGTGGAGCAGCACAAACGAGACAGATTGTGTGTGTGTGTGTGTGTGTGTGTGTGTGTGTGTGTGTGTGTGTGTGTGTGTGTGTGTGTGTGTGTGTGTGGGGATGTTCTTTGTACCTTAGTGTGTTTCCCAACCTTTTTTTCTGCAAGGGCACACATTTCATAGCCAAAAGATCCCAGGGCACACCTAGATGTTTGTGCTATTTTCAAAATGTTTTCCTCTTTCTTTTATTATTTGACCATTTGGCCAATGTTTTACCAGTTTTTATATAGTTTGTTAATTACTTTTGATGTAGTAGAGTTAGGGTTAGGTCTTAGTCTTTTTTTTTTTCCTTTTTCTTCTTGGGGTATTAAAACATTTTTAAAAGTCCTTTAATTGTGACTTCACTTTCAAATGTCAAAGGGAACACCAACATCTGTGGCACAGTGGTTGGGAAACATTGCCTTAGCCTATTGACAGTTCCACGCTGCTGGGTCCAGCGGTGCCAGAGATGACCTCTACACCTTTATCTCTGTGGTCACATGACCACGCGTCAGATTTGTGACATTTCATTTGCGACTCTCTACGATTGTTTTCCAAAGTGGCCTGTGGAAGTGACCTTTTTTTGTGGGAGTGGCCCGTTTTGCACAACATGCCACGAATGCTATTTTGTCATGGCTGCCAGTTCCCACCTGACGTTGTGTGGGAGTCCAGACTGCTCCAGTCCGTACTGAATAACTGCCAGCTCGCACAGTGTCTTAAGACTGGGAGTACTCATGTCTAAGATGTACACGTCATAGGCGGGTGTGTCTCTGGGTTTGGGTCCTTTAAAGAAGACGATACGATCTCCCACCACGCAACAGCACATGCCTTCCATTGTACATGGTCCTCTCCCCTTGGGCTCAAACTTCTTCCAGAAGGAGGTCTTTGGGTTGTATTTCCACAGAGGTCTAAAGGACTGGTTCTGTTGAAGTCCACCAAATATGTACAGCTCTCCATTGTAGGTAAAGGTTGAACGACACATGAGTTCTTCTGTAAGACGCCGTGCAGGTGTGCTCAGCCAGCAGTTTGTCTCTGTGTCAAACACTGTGATTCTGTTGCACTTGATTCCTCCCAATACAAACATCTTTGTCCCGATGATGGTGGCAGAGGGACCTTTTGAAGCAGATGGTGGAGTTCCTCCGCTGTTAATTAAAGACCAGACCATTGTGCTGGTGTCCAATTTGTAGATATCATACGTATATCTAGTCCGCTTGGTCGATCCTCCAAAGATAAACATAACCTTCTCCAACACACAGGCAGAGTGGTTCCTCCTCCCCTCTGGAACTTCCCCATAAGCCCTGGGTCTGAACCATCTGTGGGCATCAACGTCAAATGCAAAAAGCTCATCGTAGTACCTCCCTCTCCGCCCTCTCCAGCACTCTCCCCAAATGAAGACCGTATCTTCTATGAGCACAGCTGTGTGTCCCCAGCGCATGGAGGGAACCTCATAGCGACTTACTCCTCCTCCAGGGGTCTTTGGAGGCAACTTTACCCAGCCTAAAGACACTGTGTTGAAGATGTGAACATCAATCTGCCAGCTCTTCACATCCTTCGTGTTCTTCTCGTACTTCTCGTAGTGTCCAAAAAAGTACACCTTGTGCCTCGCCGCTATAGCAGCGCAGTATCGTTCTCCCTCTGGACAACCGTCCTCTTTTTCCTCTCCTTCCAGATGCCGTGTCCAGCACAGCATCGCTTTAAGAAAGAGTTACCGACCGCAAACAGAACACAGAGTTAGTGAGCCCGCTGCCACTCATATTGAAACAGTGGCACGAACGTGAAGCAAACCCTGTCCAATCCATGAAGCCTGACAGTTGGGGGGGGGGGGGGGGGGGGGGGGGGGGGTTGGCCAATGAGAGAAGCCAAACAGGTGCTTGGTTGGTTACTCTGTATTTAAATGCTACGGAATTAGTTGTCACAATATTCTTGTGTTCTTCTGTGGTGCATGAGAAACGTCCATGCTTAGCGAAAGTAAAAGGTTCTTGGTTCAAAACCGAGGAAGGGTTGTAGTCCAGTCATTTTAGGCCAAAATTAGGCTAAACCTCAAACAAATTGCAATAGTAGCAAACTCAACTGATTTTGTATCCTCAATATGTCCTTAGTGAGAGAAAAAAAGTCCCAAGGAATCCCACCAGGGCAAAGTTTTGAAAACGACCTACCTACCTTCACTTACTTATACACTACAATATAAAGGAAAAAAATGACTGAAAAAAAATCTGCTTTAAGTGGGATGTGAGGGGTCAAACTAGGGGTTTTTAATTATTCTGAATCCATTGCAAGCATTTGTTTTGCACGAAAAACATTCCTTGGGCAAGAAATGGCCACTCAAAACGATGGTTTAGTGATGAGTCATCAATTTTCACAGTCTTTTGGGTCCGTGTTTAGCCCAAGGAATGTTTTTCATGCAAAACAAATGTTTGCAATGGATTCAGAATAATTAAAAACCCCTAGTTTGACCCCTCACATCCCACTTAAAGCAGATTTTTTTTCAGTAATTTTTTCCTTTATATTGTAGTGTATAGTAAGTGAAGGTAGGTAGGTCGTTTTCAAAACTTTGCCCCGATGGGATTCCTTGGGACTTTTTTTCCCTCACTAAGGACATAATGAGATACAGAATCAGTTGAGTTTGCTACTATTGCAATTTGTTTGAGTTTTTTTCATATAATGACTGGACTATTGTTATTGTGGGCTCGCCTGAAAGACGAGACCACTTTGCCATCTTCATTATTTATTTATTATACTATTACCAAGTTCTGCCACAACAGTACAAAGGCAGGGCCCTTAGCCAATGAGGTGCGGAAAATCTGAGAGTGGTGGAGTATTGGTTGAGCTTCACATGACAGTTAGCACGCTGTAGAATATAGTAACGAGCGAGCCCACACTGTTTCGTAGGAACAGTATTTCTAGTTTTGTATTTGTTTCACAAGTTTGTGCCTGTAGTCAGGGAATTTTAATAAAACCCTGGGAATAAATTCCTTACCAAACAATTTCTTCACCAATGTGTTGGAAAAGGTGTCTAGTAACATCTATCTATAAATGCGAGAAGTCTCTGTCTGCGTGTATGTAACCCGCGTATCTCGAGAACCGTTCGTCCCACCGGCTTCAGATTCGGCACGCGCGTTCCCCGCCGCGGCACGGAGTGCAGTGCCGGGTCTCGACCCGACCCGACACGCGGTTTTCCCGAACCGGCGCGAAACGTTCGGAATCTCCTTATGCGGGGTTGATTGTTGACATCAGGCTGTTCCGGAGGAAATCGGCGCAAGCGCTGACTCATTGTGACATCACTCATAAAAGGCTCTGACATCACGTACACCACATGAGTCAACAAAAAATCTCTGAATATCTCCATATATAGCATATATGGGCATAAAATGGACGCAGAATCACAAAGATCTCCATATACGGGCATAAAGGGACACAGACAGACGGATACAGAGATCATAAATGGGCATAAAATGGACGCAAATGGCATATATGGGCATAACATTTACGCAGAATCACAAAGATCTCCATATACGGGCATAAAGGGACACAGACAGACAGATACAGAGATCTCCATATATGGGCTCCATATACGGGCATAAAGGGACACAGACAGACAGATACAGAGATCTCCATATATGGGCATGAAATGGACGCAAATAGACAGATATACCCATATATGGGCATATATGGGCATAGAATGCACCCAGAACTATATCTGCAGTGATCTCCATATATGGACATAAAATGGACGCTGACAGACAGACAGATAACAGATATCTCCATATATGGGCATAAATGGACACAGGCAAACAGATGGTCAAACTTATGCGGGGTTGATTGTTGACATCAGGCTGTTCCGGAGGAAATCGGCGCAAGCGCTGACTCATTGTGACATCACTCATAAAAGGCTCTGACATCACGTACGCCACATGAGTCAACAAAAGTTCGTCCCACGGGCACGCGCGTTCTCCATATATGGGCATAAAATGAATGCCCCCATATATGGGCATAAAATGGATTGCAGACAGACAGATACAGATATCTCCATATATGGACATAAATGGACAGAGGCAAACAGATGGTCAAAGATCTCCATATATGGGCATAAAATGGACGCAGACAGACAGATACAGATATCTCCATATATGGGCATAAATGGACACAGGCAAACAGATGTTCAAAACGGGTCCTATGACAACAGGTATAATGAGGTTTGCATTAAAGGGGGAACCGGCACTGTGTCTGCAACACAGTTGGAGGCACAGACAGATATCTCCATATATGGGCATAAAATGGACCCAGAACTATAACTGCAGTGATCTCCATATATGGACATAAAATGGACGCCGACAGACAGACAGACAGACAGATACAGATATCTCCATATATGGGCATAAATGGACACAGGCAGACAGATGGTCAAAACGGGTCCTATGAAAACAGGTATAATGGGGTTTGCATTAAAGGGCGGGGCATTCATTCCCTATTTACATTGTTCCGAGTTGGCCAGGTCGCCGACTAGACGCTGGGCTGCCCGAAGGGCGGCCCAGCTTCTAGTATCTAACAAAGATTGAAATTCAACATCCCTAGCAAAATATTTGACAGCTAGGGTAATTCACTCCCAAAAATATGCATGTTAGGGGTAGAACTAGGTGTTTTTAATTATTCTGAAAATCCTTTGCAAGCATTTGTTTTGCACGAAAAACATTCATTGGTCCAAAATCAGACGCAAAATAAACGATGGTTTAGTGATGAGTCATCACTTTTCACAAGGTGTATGGGGTCCAATGCTTGCAATGGATTCAGAATAATTAAAAACACCTAGTTAGACCCCTCACATCCCACTTAAAGCATATTTTTGTGAGTGATTTTTTCCCTTATAGTACAGTGTATAGTAAGTGAATGAGACCCAGAATTACCCTAGCTGTCAAACATTTTTGCTAGGGATGTTGAATTTCAATCTTTGTTAGATATGTTACTAGACACCTTTACGAACACATTGGTGAAGAAATTGTTTGGTAAGGAATTTATTCCCAGATTTGACAGTTATTCTGCTGACTACTGGGTCTAATAATTCCCTGAAGAGCACGCAATGGTACTAGTTGAGTAGTGTGAACCACAGTGGGATAGTGGGAAGATGAAGGCCTTTCAAAGCAGATATGGAATATACAAAATCAAACCTCGGTTCGAAGTGAAGTGGTGAACTTTTATTCTATGTGTTCTAGAGCTATGAACTCTGTATATACACTCGGTTCGAAGTGAAGCGGTATGTGTTCTAGAGCTTCAGAATTCTGAATTCTGAATGAATTAATGATTTTATCTGGAGGGCCGAATTGTCATGTGAAGCTTGACCAATCCTCAAACTATTGGACATTTTGTAATCATCCAATCATCAGACCGGGACGGACACTACACACATATTCTGGACGTACGGGACAGATAAAAACCTGTTCATTCTGGACTGAAATGACCATATATGGACGTTGGGGACACACATGGGAACCGATAGATAACAGATAGCAGAAAGATAACAATAGCTCAACCCCATTAACCCTTAAGGGGTTAATGGGGTTCGGAATGGGGCTTCGGAAGGGGGGTGTTAGAAGTGGGGGTGACTGTGTGTCTGTGTTTTGGCATAATACTGTGTATTTCTGTGCTTCCGGGTCAAAATGACCCGAACAGCACTTAAGGTTCAAAAAATATGAGGGGGGTGTAGCATGGGTGTAGTGCAAAAATATTTTTTTTACATGTTCATCTCAGAAGAATCTTTAAGGCCAGTGAGTTTCAGGTGGAAACATTTTTAACTTCTACCTTTTTTTTCCAAATGAAAATGTAAAACGGGTCAAAATGACCCGAACAGCACTTAAGGGTTAACCCGTTTAGAACGGGTACACATTTTGTGTTTCATTATTTTATGCTTTAACTATTGAAAAATAGCAGATATGCTGCGAGCTTGTAGATCTGCTATTTTTGAAAAATCGTGAAAATTAGAATTTTGACCCGATTCTATAAGTGTCTTTTGAATCCTTCTAAGATTTTTGGAGAAAACCTATGTTTCTATGACAGCAATCTGGCCAGCCATCGTCAAAGAAAAGGTCCTTTTCACTTAACTGGAGCTCAGTTAGTCTGTTCTTGAGAGACTATTATGTCAGTGGTACTCAAACATTTTCATGTGAAGGACTCCCAAAATGATATTTATTTGGCCACGGACCCCCAATTCAAAATATCTAGTTCCAGGGACCCCCCCAGAAGCAAAATTTGAGTCACAAACGTTCACTTTAAAAATACATATATTCAAAGATTTGCACACATTTTCACAACTTTTTCAAAAATAGCAGATCTACAAGCTCACAGCGCGGCACCGAGTGCCGCGCTGTGAGCTTGTATATCTGCTATTTTTCAATAGTTAAAGCAGTCAATAATCCTAGGCCTAATAGCCTCTATGTCTGCTACTCCCTGGCAGTATAGAAAAAAAACACAGTTCTTTGCTGCGGGTCTTTTGACATTCCATTTGGGCACCATTAGGCTGTCTGTTAAGTGTCAGAACAAAAAAAAGGCCTGGACATATTTTAGCGGTTGTCACTCAGGCTGACATTCCATCTCAGGGACCATTGCCTGGACCATTAGTCAAGGGCCATTCTCTTTCATCAGCTATTAGACTTCTAACCACAGAGAGACATGGACAGGGACGTGCTGGCCATTGGGAAAAGCGGGGCAACTCCCGAACGGCCGGTTCATTCCCGGCCGGTCCAAGCCGACCATTAGGAAAAAAATCAATATAAAATGTCGGCCTTCGTTCCATTTTGGGGGCTGGGCTGGCCAACCAAGTAAATCGTCACTGTCGGGCAGAAACCCCGTATCTCCAAGTTTCAAATTTGTAATTTTTTCGTAAAGCAAAGCCCTGCTTCATCATACAAGGCTGTCGCACAAAAGTAGTGAAAACAGCAGATCTACAAGCACTCAACGCCTCGCGGTGCGAGGCGTGATCTGCTGTTTTCACTAGTTTAAATCATTTTTAAAATGGTTTTGGAATACAAAGTTTCCACCCCGACAATGACGAAATATAACTCATGTAATTGGCCCACTGGCTTGTCACTTTGTCATAAAATCTTTGAGTAGCAGGCAGCAGCGCTATAGAGAGAGATCTCTCTCTATAGCACGCAATGCGGGCCTCTCCAACTCTTTTTCCCAGGCTGAATCAGGGGCCCAGCACGTCCCTTCTGGGGGAGGTTAGACTTCTAACCACAGAGAGACATGGACACACATGGGGAACAAATAGGGCAGCCTTTGTTAACATGATGGACAATTAACGTAATCACTCTCTCTCTCTCTCTTTCTCTGGCGCTGAATGGAATCTTCTCTTCCCTCGACAGGAAGAGACAGAACCTCGCCGTTTGTGAACAGACTGCATCATGGGAGCATTTCTCTGCTCTGTTGTCAGGGGAAGACTCCAGAAGATGAAGTTGGTTTTAACTCCCCCAGGAATTAAACGTACAAAACGTGAATTATGAAATTACCTTTTAACCCATTTAGTGCTCCAGACATGAACGGGTTAAATGTCTAGCGTGCCTCTCGCAGGCTCCATACGCATCCATTGTCTTATTTTGAAGGCCAGAAGTCCATTGCGTAAACACTTCCGGGTTGACGTCATGACGTCATTCAACGGGAGCGATCGTCACCCCATGCCGTTTCTAAAATGGCCGATCAATGCCTTTGTTATGTTATTGTAGCGAGAATCTAATGCCATCCTTGGCTTTAAAAGTGTTGTTTGGAGAAAATGGACATTAAAGATGAATTCCCCGTCGGCCTCCATGTTATGGGATTACTATTTTGTGCACGTGGATCCGTGATGATGATGAATCGGCGAGGCCGATCGTGCCAGGACCTTCCGCCGGGCTATAGGGTAGGAGAACCGGCGTTACTCTATACAGTATTTTTCACAAGTATACTCGGGATCGGCTAGAAATGACCAAACCCCTGACATTGTGAGCTTCTAGATATCGTCAGTCGGGGAGAAATCTCGTATCTCCAAGTTTCACATTTGTACGTTTTTTTTTTTTTCTTTCTTTCTTTTTCGTAAAGAAGTAAAGCCTGCTTCATACAAGCTAGACTGGTGCACGAAACTAGTGAAAATAGCGATGTGAAGCGGTGTGTGCTTGTAGATCGTCTATTTTCAATAGTTTAAATAATTTTTAAAACTATAAATACAAAATGAACAGTTTTGGACACATTCCACCCGACAATGACAAATGTAAGCCATTTACCGCGAGGTTGTGAACAACCATGAAACCATGAATCAGTGGTAAATCAGCCAACAACCCATGACCCTCGAATGTTAAATTGCTTTTCTACCACTTCTACCATATAAATGAAAGAAAACACAGTTGTAACTTGCAAGGTTATTTAGTTATACAACTGCAACACAACAGTGGGCGGGGTCCATGAGCCAACTTAAGGTTGTTGACTGATTTACCACTGTTTTAAGCCAATCAGAATCCAGTATCTGAATATGTGACCACAAAAAGTGGCAGAAATGCTATTTTAGCCTATTTATTACTGAAGTTTACTATCAGAACAGTCACATCTTGACCGTATCTGTCTGTCTGTATGGGTAACACTTGTCTTTTTTGTTGATTGACTCTCACGCTCTGACATCACTGTGATGTCATGGGAACCAAATCCGTTTTATTGCCATATATGGAGATCCCTGTGATGCCAGGAGAACCAAATCCCTTTTATGCTCATACATGGAGAGCCCTGATGTCATCATATCTGTAAATGCCAATATATAATCACTGTGATGTCAGGGGAACCAAATCCCTTTTATTGCCATATATGGAGATCCCTCTGATGCAGGGCGAACCGAATCCCTTTGGCCAGATGGCCCAGACATGGCACAACCTCTCTTTTCGTCCTTAGGCCTCTTATTAATCATGGACTTTTATTTTTTATTTCTGTATTTTTAATTTCTATGTATTTTTAATTTCTATATAATATATAGAAATAAAAAAATACAGAAATAATTCTTACTGATTTACAGTTTATGATATTATCATAAACTGTAAATCAGTAAGAATAATAATTAAAAAAAAGCTAACAAGCTGTGAAAGAAATGGTGACATATTTGAAGGGCCAAACCCTAACCTCAGTAAGCCCGACGCTGGTGAGTAGCTATACCTGCCGACTCCTGTAGTCGAAGTAATGACACGTAGAAATAGCGAGATTTCACCGCTACTTCCTCCCGGTGGGGGCTCCTCGCTGGCAGGTGAGCAGGTAGGATACGATACAACAACAGACAACTGCGTGCGAAGGAATTACTGTAACTTGCATAAAGACAGACAAGAATTTCAATTTCTATATCGTGATAGTAATCATTGCTATAGTGTTTGTTCAGAGACAGAGATCTGTCTCTCCACCTCTAGCAAACCAAAAATACGTTTCAGGAAACCAATTTCATCTAATCCTGAGAGAGTATTTCTACAGGATAAACAAGCAGGGACGTGCAGAGAATGTTTTCTAAAAGGGCCTTTTCGTGAAAATATCGAAAATAGCAGTCCTCCAAGCTCACAACGCGTCGCAGCTGCGAGGTCGGCTATTTTCGGGGCTCGATACCACACTGAACTAAGCATAATCAAGTCAATACTGGAGATGTGGCGCAACGGCATGGATTTCTACACAGAGAGGGACATTCTTTCAACATATGGTGCGTTAGTTAGTTTGGACAATTAAGGCAATTCTCTTGAATGCTGCCTTCAGGTATGGCATGGAAAGAGGGGGCATTTGCATTTCTTTCACCATAGTGAAAACTGCATTCATGGTCTGGAGAGGGCACTTTTTACCGACGGATAAATTGGCAGGGGCTCAAGCCCCCTTTGATGTCTATGTGTGCATGTGCCTGTAAACAAGTGGACCTGGAAGCCAAGTGAAATGAACAGACATTCAAATTGGAACAACGAACACAGATACTGTAAATCTGAAGCTCATAAATGATGGTTGTGAAGAAACAGTGTGAACATAACCTGACTGCGCCAGATGGTGGCAGTAGTGCGTACCGCCCTACTTTACCATCTGAGATTGCTCGGGGAGAGTTGATAACACTCGTAAAGTCCCGGGCCGGAAGAATCAGCCGCAGCTACGGGCGGGCTCTGAGCGGCTCTGAGCCAATAGAGTCTGATTGCAGACCACGTGGAAACCCAGGAGGCGGATTCTGGGTGTAAACTCATGCAGACAGGCCAATATGAGTGGTTGGAGTTGGCACTCCCAGACTGTGATAGAGAGACGACCCCATCCAATCACCTGCTAAAGAATTTAAAAAAAAATGGCCCGCCCCCTTACATCGGGTCTGCCCGAGCGATCCCAGATGATGGTAAGCAGAGCGGTATTCAGCCAGGCATACGCACTGCTGCCACCATCAGGCGCAGTCAGGTTAGTGTGAATAGTGACGGAATGGAATGAAGGTGACTGTAGCAGCATGACTGTGCAAAAATATTATACACGGAGGCTGGAGCAGAATTACATTTTGCTTTGCAAAACAGGATATCCAGGATATAATTTTTTTTTTAGTTTATATTTTTATTTGTATTTTTTTTTCTGGCATGTTTTCAAGTTTTTAAAATACATAGAATATTACCGTTATGATTCTTTTTTTTTACATGTTACAGTGAGAGAGTGATTCCCGTGTATTAACACTGTTACAGGCTTTACTTTATATATAAAAACATAACACAACCTACAATAAAATAATAATAATAATAAACAATAGCTTGAATACTATCCTTTTGAAATGCATCATGATTGAACACTTTTTTTAAACAGAGTAAGCAATGCCCATATTAATAGTCCATAAAGATGCACAACTTAAGAAAAAAAAAACAATAACATAAAAAAATACTGGACATCGACATTTTTTTTTCAGTCAAGGATAAGTCAATTGAAACGTGATACTACACAGGAATCCATTAAATATCAAAACAAAAAACATACAGAAACGCTCTCATACTGAACTGTAAAATATTTGTTTTCGCGCCGACGCTTCCCACTTTTATATAATATCATATTGTGATAGTTAAACAAGGTGACAAGGCCCACAACAACAGAAGTGAACGATTAATCTTGTCTTCTCGCCGTATTCAGTGAAAAAAAACATCATTAAAATGAAAGACATTAAAATAAAAAATACAAAATGATAACCCAGCAGAAATTAAAGGACCAGGTCACCTCTGGGACAACCAGATCTTATTTTATTGTTGTGTGGGACACGATCAACACAATCCTGAGTTATTCTTTGTGTTCAATCTGTGTTTTTAGATATTTTAGTATTTCAGCCGATTTCAGCATGCTACAACTGGTCATATGATGCAAAATGCATCATATGACCAGTTGTAGCATGCTGAAATACTAACATATCTAAAAACACAGATTGAACACAAAAAAATAATTCAGGATTGTGTTGATCGTGTCCCACACAACAATAAAATAAGATCTGGTTGTCCCAGAGGTGACCTGGTCCTTTAACAGCAACAAAAGAGATTCACATTGTTTACCTCTGAAGAGTCCGGTGCACACACACACACGCTCTATCGCCCCCTCTCTCTCTCTCGCTCAGGTTTGCATCAAGTTAGCTCAGGGGTTGACACTAAGGTCTCAAACACGTCAAGTTCTACTTGCCCAAAGGTCATGCCCACTTGCCCGAAAAGTACATCAAATCAATGTTAAATCCAATCGATATCACTGTGAACGTCTGATCGAGTGATAATTGTAAAACGTTAGCATTGTTTGTTCTTTCAGGAATAAGCAATCATATTTAATGAAGACGGTTGCTTACCCACCCAAACGCACTTGCCCGTCATCGGGGCAACCTGAAAGCAAAGCTCCACTTGCCCCGACGTCTGATTTACTTGCTACGTGCATATCGGGCAAACGTTAGCATTCAACCCCTGAGTTAGCATGGAGTAAAAGCAGTGGTTGGTTCCCAAACTTTTGTAAAGGACCCCCAAAATGTATATGAATTTGGCCCAGTCTAAAAAAGGTTAAAGTGGTTAAACTTTTTAAAATGCTATATTTAACTAATATCGCTGGGGACCACCCTGAAACCCCTTCAAGGTCCCCTGGGGGTCCCTGGACCCATAACCACTGATTTCGGGGGGAGAAAAAAGAAAGACAAATTAGATCATTTGGTGGTGCAAACCAGATGTGACTGTGGCTTCTGTTTCTGAACCAAACTATGGTTCAGGACCCCTGTTCGGGTCACTGACCCACTTATTAATTTATTAGATTTTCTCGCTACAATTTCTATTGATCATTATTATTTCTAAATTGTTTCAATCTATGATCAATTACATTAACTTGACTTTTCAAATGGGTTTTCAGAACATTTCCAACAGCAATAATGCCTGCCAAACATTTTTCAAAATGTCAAACAAAATAGTGATAATTGCCAACTATCGCCAAGATTGTGATTCTAGCTCATTTTGAAACAGGGCTTTCACAATGTCCATCCGAGACGCCAAGGTTGATCTTTTTGGGGTCTCAAGCATGATAAGGTTTGGGGGGGAACCACGTTGTTCTGAAGCACATCCGAAACGAACGCCACGAAAGGCAAAGTAAAAACATCGTCCTCCGAAGTTCCGCGATCCGAGAGAGTGTTTGGCAGCAGCGAGAGAAATAATACGAAAAAACAAAAAATCACAAATCTGTACCGTACCATTGTTTTATATATATATACTGTATATAAAAAGACGCCACAACAACCGTTGCATTTCTAGAGTTGCTGTGATCCTCTGGGGTAGAATTATTGAATGCTTTAGCTATTTTTGAAAAAGTCGTGAAAGATGTGTGCAAATCTTTGAATATATGCATTTTCAAAGCGAACGTTTGTAACTCAAATGTTGCTTCTGGGGTGGTCCCTGGAACTAAATATTTTGAGATGGGGGTCCGTGCGTGGCCAAATAAGAATCATTTTGGGGGTCCTTCACATGAAAATGTTTGAGAACCCATTGACATAGTAGTCTCTCAAGAACTAACTGAGCTCCAGTTGAGTGAAAAGGACCTTTTCTTTGACGATGGCTATAGCCAGATTGCTGACATAGAAACATACAGTAGGTTTTTCAAAAAACCTTAGAAGGATTCAAAAGACACTTATAGAATCGGGTCAAAATTCTAATTTTCACGATTTTTCAAAAATAGCAGATCTACAAGCTCGCAGCGCGGCACTCGGTGCCGCGCTGTGAGCTTGTATATCTGCCATTTTTCAATTAGTTAAAGCATAAAATAATGATACACAATAATGTGCACCCGTTCTGAATGGGTTAATAATAATACATAACTTACTATTGTACATCAGGGTCTGCTGCTGACTCACCAACAGCAGAAAACCTCAAGTCAAGTCGCACCGTTCAAAGTGTCTCTGTCGTTTCCCTCTATAGATTTATAAAGATTCCAGGCCTTTTTTTTATTGTTAAACCAGAGCCGACGGTCTGGTCCAATCCAATCCGGTACAGTCCGATCCGGTAGTTGCGTCCCCCCTCCCCACCGTAATTTGCCGTCTTTTTGCCACAAACATTCAGCTCTTAACGGTGTTGCAGTCGTTGTTTAGCCTCCGCCGTCTCTTTGTGTAATACGTTGTATTCGGCCCGCCCCCAGGGGATAAAATACAGACTTTTTGCTTCAGCTTGGCTGGATATGGGAAAGGTATATTCCAACATGGTACCAGTGAATGGTAACAATATCGTGGTACACTTATGTACAGGAGGAGACTGTGGGAAAAGCTTTTTCGTATTTGTTTATTTCTATTATCAGCAGGTGGTGTGTGGTGGTGGTTGGGGTCAGAATGACCTTGACAATGCCTCCGACTGTGAGTGTGATCCGTCCGCCGTTCCTTCCACGAAGAAGAAGAGGGGGGAAAAGGCAGCAGAGATAATTGAGTTGATGCAGCGACAGCGAGAGTTGTGTGAGAGAGGAAAAAAAGACAAATCCAAGGCTTCAGCACCGCGGAACAGCATTAGTTGGCAACGTAAACGTAGGCGAACACTCGACCACACACACACACACACACAGGCGTGCGCGCGCTTGTATTACTATAATGTCGTTGTCGGGTGAAAACCTTGTATGTCCAATATCGTTTGTTGCATTTATCATTTTAAAATGATTTAAAGTAGTGAAAACAGCCGATCTACAAGCACACAACGCCTCGCACCGCGAGGCGTTGCGTGCTTGTAGATCTGCTGTTTTCACTACTTTTGTGCCACAGACTTGTATGATGAAGCAGGGATTTCTTTGCTTTGCGAAAGAACGTACAAATTTGAAACTTGGAGATACGAGGTTTCCACCCGCCAACGACGATAACTCTGAGGATATCAACACTTTTGGGGCACCGAAATTATGAATGCTCTATACAATTCAGTGCTATTTTTGTCCCTAAACGTAAAGCTAAAAGCTACACGAACGACCAGCTATGAATCTGGCATGTGTCCAACTTGGAAAATACAATGAACCTCTAAATGTGTTCATCCTAAACTGAAAACCTTTACTCATTGTAAGCCTTTTGTTTTTGTTTAATTATCATTATCTCAAAGCAAAATTTTTTTTAGTTACTCATAATGTCTATTTCTCAAATGCTAGAGTGCTTGCGGGGACGACCATTTGGACACTCACAAGTACAGTAATACAAGAATGCACGCACGCACACACACACAGTCACACGCACACACACGGTGCTCTGAGTGGCATGAAGGAGCTTATTCATTGGTCGGTTTCTCTCGCCTGCCGATTCCCCGTTTTTTCCGGGGTCAGTGGTCGGTGTGGAGGGAGGGAGGGGTGTGTGTTAATCCTGTGGGCGCCGCCATTGGCTAACCACGTTGATGACCAATGGTCTTGCGTTTTCCCCCAAAGTTCACAGGTTCAGGTAGGAGAGGCTGGGGGGCGATTTGATGGGAGAAGCTGCGGCTTAGGGACCAAACAACAGATAAATCCACAGAGGTTAAATTGGAAAAGAAAGACGTACGGTGTTGGTAGTGTTGGTGGTGGAGGCGGCGGTGGGGTCGAGTGTCAGGGTCGTGAGCAAATCCCGGCGGTAGAGGAGGGGGAAGGAGGGAGATGGTGGAAAAGATGGTGAGGCAAGGAATGCTTGAGGTTTCAGTCAAAACGGTGAAAACGTGGTTTGTACTGTAGTAGCAGCCAGATGGAACCGGGGGGGGGGGGGGGGGCTGCGTTACGCCCCGCATCCGTACTTCGTCACGCGTCTTATGGACAGTCGGGTTTATGGGCCAGTCGTTCTCGAACCGACGACAAAGCGCGACAGAGCCTAAAACAAATGTCTTTTTACGCCCCGGTTCGCCCTCCTTTAGTCTTATGTCTGGGACACTTCGTCGTGAGTGGGGCGAGAACAGTCGGCCCGTCAGTCCCACGTGGCGAGCTTAACAGTCCGACTGTCCTCGGCCCTTCGTACATCGTTCCGCTCTCAGACCCAAAGCGATGACAAAGAGGAGCATAAATTAAGGTCTTTAGGCCCTGGTCGTCCATCCTTGTCTTCCCGTCTGGGGAAACCCCGCGGTGCAAAGCGGCAGATTAGTTCAGTCCCTTTCCTCCCCAGTCAGTCAGCCACACAGCCAGCCAGCCAGGCCCCAGGCAGGGCAGGGCAAGCGGTGGGTGGGTGGGTTTGGGGTGGGGAGAGGTCTGTGTGCGTCCCCCTCCCCTCCTCCTCAGACACAGGTGCCTTGGTGGGCCGGGGGGTGCGCCTTGCGGTTCTTCAGTCCCAGGGACTTGTCCTTGTAGTCCATGGGCTTCTGCTGGGACGTATCTATCAGCGCACTGGCAATGGAGATCCCTGCAGAGAGGATGGGAGGGGGGAAAAGAATGTGGGACATGAGTAGGGTGCAGTTAATCAAACTGATGATGGATTGAATTATAATAATCAATCTAAATAGATAGTCGATCTATTTGACTGTGTAGTGGCAGAAACCCTGTTTTATCCCACGATTTTTGTAACCCATTTTTTTTTCACCCGGTGTCAAACGTCTTATTGTAATCCTGGGCGCTACACTCCCTCTGCCAACATGAGGAGGCCAAGCGACTTCTTTTCACCTGACAGGGGGAGTTTCCCCGGCTGGACGTAGCGCGTGGAAGGAACACGTTATCCCAAACAGTTCCTTTCAGAAACCCATTTTCAGAAACCCATTTTTCTGGTTTCTTACAAATATCAAGCTGTGAGGTCTTGAAGGCCAGAGGCAGAGGGAGTAGAGAGATGAGTAAAGCCTTATGTACTCTTTGATACGCACCTTGAGTACATGTGCTGCTTACTCAAGGTTCATGGGACTGAAGTATGAGTGCACGCAAACGACAGACAGATAGATTGTAGCCGGGGAGCCACTGGGCCAAAATGAGAGAGGACCTGTGATGTCATGACATACTCCAAATTTTTGTTTGTCCTATTAATTTGGTCAATAAGGTACACAGAATGAGAGGCCTGCTCTGCCGGAAGTCCTGCGAAAAAAAGTTTCCCATTGACTTCACTATACTGGAAAAAAACACACCAAAAAAAGTAGCATGTGAGGGGTCAAACTAAGGGTTCTTCATGATTCTGAATCCATTGCAAGCATTTGTTTTGCATGAAAAACATTCCTTGGGCTAGATTTCAGCCTCTCAAACCTGTGAAAAGTGATGAGTCATCACTTTTCACCGTTATTTTGGTCCGTTTTCTAGCACAAGGAATGTTTTTCATGCAAAACAAATGCTTGCAATGGATTCAGAATCATCAAGAATCCCTAGTTTGACCCCTCACATGCTACTTAAAGCATATTTTTTTTGGTGTGTTTCTTTCCTTTATATTGAAGTCGATGGAGTGAATATACAAATGGCCATAACTTTTTTTCGCAGGATTTCCGGCAAAGCAGGCCTCTCATTCTGTGGACCTTGATGACCAAATTAATAGAAAAAACAAAAATTAAAAGTATGTCATGACATCACAGGTAACATCCTATTCTTTGAGCTTTTGGGCCTGTGGCTCCCCGGCTATTGATTGATTGATTGATTGATTGATTGATTGAAGTTTGCATAGGAAAGTTGCAGGACAGTACAGGCCAGATACAAGGTCTACAAATAGGATTAAAACCACAAGAAAGCACAATGGCTTGTTCATATTGGGGTCCTTTTGTAGTCAATTCATAAAAACAAGATGGGAAGAGTTTGGTGAAAGGTTGACTGTGCGCTGGGTTATAACGAACTCTGTTTGCTCGGAAAAGACTCACATTAGGTGGAAAACATGCTTTTATGTGCTGAGATGGTTTAAACAGCCCAGCCAACGAGTATTAGGAGTGCCAAATAGATAGATGGCAACTAGCAAGAGCTGAGAAAAGCTGGGAAAATAGCTATATAAGCTGGTTTCCATGAAAAAAAAAATCACACCCGTGTGAAGTGGAGCTGTGTGTGTGTGTGTGTGTGTGTGTGTGTGTGTGTGTGTGTGTGTTGCAGTTGATGCTCAGGGCAGGCTAGACTCAACGGCACCTCTCTGGTCACCCAGGATCATGTGTACCGATTTTTGTGACATTTGACGAAAATATGTAGGAAAAGGAGCAAAAAGTGTGTTTTGGAGAAAATTCAAGATGGCGGAAAATCTATCCTGACGCAAATGGGCGTGGCCTATATGGGGAGATGCGTCTTGACCCAAGGAATCCAGGGAAAAAATAATTTTAATTTTTCGACCTACGGTTCAAGAGTTACGAGACAAGTAGGCCGTTATAGCGCCACCATGAGGCAGAGTGGAAATGCTTTTGGGGATTCGTTGAGTATGCCACCCCCGACCTGTGGTTGAAATTCAGTGTTGACTGGACCTTTTGTTTGTGATTTATGGCTATTGTTTGCAAAACGGGCCCCTCCCGCTAACTTTGGAAGCCCGTTACGAACGAACGGAATGGACTATCGCAATATCCCTTGAGTATGTTCATTGCATAGGTTCATAGATCATGTGTACCGGTTTTTAAGACATTTGAAGAAAATATGTAGGAAAAGGAACAAAAAGTGTGTTTTGGAGAAAATTCAAAATGGCGGAAAATCTATCCTGGCGCAAATGGGCGTGGCCTATATCGGGAGATGCGTCTTGACCCAGGGAATCCAGGGTAAAAATAATTTTAATTTTCCGACCTACGGTTCAACAGTTATAGGCCAAAACGTAAACTGGGCTGTTATAGCGCCACCATGAGGCCAAATGACACAATTATTTTTTATTTAATCCTTGAAATCATTATGAACCTCCTCTCCAAGTCTTGAAACTGTAGCCCCTATGGTTTGCGAGAGACAAATAATTGAATGTGAGTTTTTGCGATTCCCATTATAAGTCAATGGGAAAAATTAATTCACTAATAAATTAATATCAATTAAACTATTGAACCTTTCTCTTAGCAAGTTACTAGCCCACCATTCCCGAGTAAGCCGGTCGATTTGACATATGGCGCGAGTGTGTGGTGGCAAAACTGTGGGACTAGTAGCGTGCCGAAGTTTAGGAAGTTCAGGCTACATACAGACACACACACACACACACAGACAGACAGACCCACACGGCCACGTATAGGGAGCCTGTGCTTCACACAGCTCCAAAAACAAGACGATTACACTTGACAATCTGATCATGCGCCAATGTCAGAGCGATCTCAAAGGAATGTGTTGTGTTCCAATAATCTGTTTGAATTTTTGTAAAACATTTATGTACCTCGGTTTCAGTCACTTGTGTTTATTACACTTTATTACGTGTCTTGAATTTGATGCACATTGAATTCTTGTTGAATAAATGTTTTTATAAAGAATAAACTTGACTTTCCAAAAGAGAAATCAGTTTGAGATAAAAAATAAAAATAAAAAACATTTCCATAAACTTTTATATCTACCATCAGAGCACAGAAGACCAACTAGGGCAGAACAAAGTTTGCATTTATTTATTCTGGCCAAAATAAACTGCTGAAATTGAGGCCGCCGATGTTATTGGTGATACGAGTGCTAGTACCACACATCCTTGGATGTTGAGTGCTTTTAAGTACATGTTTTTTTAGGGGGTTCACCGTCACAGCAGAGAGTTTATGTCTGAGAAAAGAGCTTCCAACTCCTCTTTCTGCAACATCATGTGAAGTGTTTATCCCCCTTTAGAGACCAACCCAGAACTAATGTGCCACCCATACACTTGCTCGCACGCACGAATGTGTGTGTGATCTTTTGGCTTGGAGACAGGGGCGTCACAAGGGGGGGGAACAGTGGGACTGAGTTACTAGGGCCCAAGGTGGAGGGGCCTTAATTATTTTATACTTTAGATATTGACAAATAGCAGATATACAAGCTCACACTGCAAGCTTGTAGATCTGATATTTTTAACAAATCGTGAAAATGTGTGCAAATCTTTGTATATATGTATTTTTTAAGCAAACATTTGTAACTCAAATTTTGCTTCTGGGAGGTCCCTGGAACTAAATATTTTGAGATGGGAAACGTAGGTTTTTCAAAAAAAAGATAATGCGTTCCCAGTCTAATGGGTTAAACCCCCTCCCCCTATGAAGAACATTCATGGGGGGCCCGCAGTGAATCATTGTACCCAGGGCCCAGAATTTGTGCGACACCCATGGACATACACTTGCTCGTGCAAATGTGTGTGTGATCTTTTGGCTTGGGAGAATCTTGGCAAGAAACAAGTCACTTGATATACTGTAGTGAGTCAGAAGGCTTTTGAGATGGTGCTGGCGATATGTGTTGATATACTGTACGCTAAGTCAGAAGGAGGCTTTTAGATGGCGACGCTGATATGTTTTGAGTGCTCCCTGAAAGGTGTATAATAATCTCTTCACGTCGCACTCACGGTATAGTCAAGATCTGGAGAGTGCAGAGTTAAAGGGAGAATTCCCGGAGTAGCCTTTTTTCTTACCTGCTCAAAAATTCTTAATAACTTAAAGCAGAAATAAGCAGTTTTCTGCTGACATAAGCAGGAATCATGCAATTGCTTATTTTAAAAATGTATTTAATTTTTATTGTATTCAGGTGGCTAACAATGCTTCCTAAAGAAATGTTGTGTGTGTGACACTTCCTGGGGCTACAATCTGCCTCCAAAACTATTATTTTTATCTGTGAGAAGTTCTGTCATTGGTCGATTAAACTGGGTCACCCATCCAAAATAACAGACCAATCAGGACCGCCTCTTGTTCTTGTTCAGATTGGTTGACCTGTCTGTCAATCCTTTTAGCCCCGGTCGGCTGGTTCATGCACCAATGAGCTGCTAATGACAGAGCTTCTTACAGATACAATAATAGTTTTGGAGGTAGACTGCAGCTCCTAGAAGCGCCACAGAGACTAGGTTTTTTAGGGAGCATTGTTAGCCGCCTGAATATAATAAAATAAAAATAAAAAATAAAAATAAGCAATTGCATGATTCCAGCTCATGTCAGCAGAAAACTGCTTATTTCTGCTTTAAATCTCTCCACGGTGTTTGTGTCCCAAACGTCACCGTAGCCGCTACGCTCATGCTCGGAACTGCGGAGGACTGAGGATGGAGTTATGGGGTTTAATAACATCATATAAGTAAGGGAAGAAAAAGGCTAGTCCGGAATTCTCTTTAATACTTCTCCTTTAAAGTAAGCAGCATGTGGCCCATAGGTCAGGAGCCTATCTCCTTCTGTGGTGTGAGGCAGCTTGTTGTACAGGTACAGGTTGGGGCAGCAGTGGTTCAGGGGTAGAGTAGTACTCAGCCGGATACATCAAATTATTGCCTTGAAAAATGGGACAAATACAAAACAATCTCCTTCATGGAGATTGTTTTGTATTTGTCTTGTATTTGTATTTGTTTTTCAATGCTTCATAGGGCGTGTAATTGATAGAAAATAAGTACTTTCTTTTGGGTGAACTACTCAGCCAATTTGAATATAGGAGTGTCGCTGAGAAGAGGTTGCTCTAAACTTCAGTGCACATTGCAAGTAAAAGCACTCTGTTCTATTCCACTCTATAGCGTTTCTTACCAGACTGTCCGGGGGGAGGTACTATAAGTTCTTACCAGACTGTCTGGGGGGAGGTACTATAAGTTCTTACCAGACTGTCCGGGGGGAGGTACTGTAAGTTCTTACCAGACTGTCCGGGGGGAGGTACTATAAGTTCTTACCAGACTGTCCGAGGGAGGTACTATAAGTTCTTACCAGACTGTCCAGAGGGAGGTACTATAAGTTCTTACCAGACTGTCCAGAGGAGGTACTATAAGTTCTTACCAGACTGTCCAGGGGGAGGTACTATAAGTTCTTACCAGACTGTCCAGAGGGAGGTACTATAAGTTCTTACCAGACTGTCTGGGGGGAGGTACTATAAGTTCTTACCAGACTGTCCAAAGGGAGGTACTATAAGTTCTTACCAGACTGTCCAAAGGGAGGTACTATAAGTTCTTACCAGACTGTCCAGGGGGAGGTACAATAAGTTCTTACCAGACTGTCCGGGGGGAGGTACTATACGTTCTTACCAGACTGTCCGGGGGGAGGTACTATAAGTTCTTACCAGACTGTCCAAAGGGAGGTACTATAAGTTCTTACCAGACTGTCCAGAGGGAGGTACTATAAGTTCTTACCAGACTGTCCAGAGGGAGGTACTATAAGTTCTTACCAGACTGTCCAAAGGGAGGTACTATAAGTTCTTACCAGACTGTCCAGAGGGAGGTACTATAAGTTCTTACCAGACTGTCCAGGGGGAGGTACTATAAGTTCTTACCAGACTGTCCAGAGGGAGGTACTATAAGTTCTTACCAGACTGTCCAGAGGGAGGTACTATAAGTTCTTACCAGACTGTCCAGAGGGAGGTACTATAAGTTCTTACCAGACTGTCCGGGGGGAGGTACTATAAGTTCTTACCAGACTGTCCAGAGGGAGGTACTATAAGTTCTTACCAGACTGTCCAGAGGGAGGTACTATAAGTTCTTACCAGACTGTCCGGGGGGAGGTACTATAAGTTCTTACCAGACTGTCCAGAGGGAGGTACTATAAGTTCTTACCAGACTGTCCAGAGGGAGGTACTATAAGTTCTTACCAGACTGTCCGGGGGAGGTACTATAAGTTCTTACCAGACTGTCCAGAGGGAGGTACTATAAGTTCTTACCAGACTGTCCAGAGGGAGGTACTATAAGTTCTTACCAGACTGTCCAGAGGGAGGTACTATAAGTTCTTACCAGACTGTCCAGGGGGAGGTACTATAAGTTCTTACCAGACTGTCCAGGGGGAGGTACTATAAGTTCTTACCAGACTGTCCGGGGGGAGGTACTATAAGTTCTTACCAGACTGTCCGGGGGGAGGTACTATAAGTTCTTACCAGACTGTCCGGGGGGAGGTACTATAAGTTCTTACCAGACTGTCCGGGGGGAGGTACTATAAGTTCTTACCAGACTGTCCGGGGGGAGGTACTATAAGTTCTTACCAGACTGTCCGGGGGGAGGTACTATAAGTTCTTACCAGACTGTCCGGGGGGAGGCAGGCCGTTGGCTCCAGACGGCAGGCTCAAGAGGACAGTCAACACGGCAGCTTTCCCACTAGAACAGGGTTCCATGGCGATGGGTTTGGGCGGGCCCTGCGGACACAAAAACACATTCACAGAAAAGATTACATGTTTAACCATGGCTAGCATTGCCTAACCATTACAAAACCAGAGACATGCTCTACAACCAGATATGGTTACAAATGTTCATACATATTTTTTCACATAGTCAATAGTATTATATCTAATGGACAGTGGAAGATATATAATGTCAACATGTGTGTATTACATGTTGCATTGGCTACTTAGTCGCAAGACACATTTCTGTGAAAGCTGATCATGTAATATCATGTTGTATACTTTCTTCTAAGCCCTCGTACTTACCCTTTTTCACACATGTAACACGTGTAGAGATTGTAATCACCTGGTCAGTAGGCTAATCATCACAATCATTAATACTATAGCTTTCCATATTTCCATGCTAAGGCACACCATTTATGGGAGAGAAAAAAATCACACCCAGTGTGAAGTGAGTGGTTCAATTCATTAAGCTATATGAACTAGAGGAACCACGTTAAATCTCTGTCCATCCATTTCAAGGCAGCTCAAGAGCGCCACCAAGCGGCAGGTTGCTGTCTTGGCTTCATAAAGGAATACGACAAACACACTCGGTCACTTGATGGAGCAGCTGGCAGCGCTCAAACATACTGGTATGAAGAGAGAAGCAATCACAGGTAGATGCCAACTTTATGCCAAATATTCATCTGTGTTCACAGCACTGTGTCCACATGAAGGCTATTATATTCAACCCAGCTGGCATCCTCCTCCAGCACTGGAGTGTGTACGTTTTCTTTCTCTTGTCATGTTTGTACTAAAAGGTGTGAAGGAGATCACTCCAGACACCGGAGAGAGGACATCATCCATTGCACTCAGCTGAATAAAGATAATTGCAGTTTTTACCAAATCAATCAAGGATCGTCAGGAGATGTTGATCCGGAACATGTCATAGCTGTCGGCTGGAAACCTCATACTGTATGTCCAAAACAGTTATTCAAATTTGAAAACAGCAAAAGTAGCAGATCTACGAGCTCGAAACGCGTCGCTTCGTGTTGCGGTTCGAGCTTGGGAATCTGCTACTTTTGATGCTTTTGTGTGACGCAGTTCACCCTTTAAAACCTGGAGCGCATGTGTGTCGCTTTAGACATGTCAAGGACCCCCAAAATTACATGTATTTGGCGGGTGCATCTCTCCACTCCGACATGTCTCCATTCCGACACTAACCCTATCTCTAACCCTAACCCTAAACCTAACCCCCATGGGAGTGTCGCCACTCCGACAATAAGAAGTCAATTTTGGAGTGGCGACATGTCGGAATGGAGAGCCTCCCGTATTTGGCCACGGACTCCCCATCTCAAATACCCCCAGAAGCAGAGATTTGAGTTACCAAAGTTTGCTTTGAAAAATATATATTCAAAGATTTGCAAAAATCTCCATGAACTAAAAAAAAAAAAAAAGGGCAGATCTACAAGCAGTCAGAATATGGAGATAAGAGTTCCCCCCCCCCCCCCCCCCCCGACGACAGCCATGCTTTCACAGCCAGCGATCAAACACTGGAGCGACAGACGAGCGGGTTCGTCTTCGCTGAGCGCAGTGTGATGATGTACAGCAGACCACATCTCTTTCACAGGCTGCACACGCTGACACAAACACAAACATCAGACAGTGTCAGGCTGGCTCACAGATAAATAGAGACTACTGAACTGATCTGACCACTCTGTCTGTCTGTCACTACGATTTGAATCACCAGTAAAGAAATGTTACAAAGAAATGTTAGATGTCAAATATATGAGACCCCAGCAGAGAGAGAGAGAGAGAGAGAGAGAGAGAGAGAGAGAGAGAGAGAGAGAGAGAGAGAGAGAGAGAGAGAGAGAGAGAGAGAGAGAGAGTGTGTGTGTGTGTGTGTGTACTATCTTTCAACTCTCCCCAAGTCAAACTCACACATTTCTTTTGCAAATGCACGGCAGCGAAATGGCAACCTCGAGGTTCGTACTTCCCGAGAGGCTGTAGTTACTTGAATTTATGCAATGTTGTTTGGCATAAATCAAAGACATTAATGATTTAGTAGTTGGTGAATTAGTTTGAAAAAGCTAATGTGTTGCTACTTTTAAGCCTGCGGCGCACTACTGTATAAACAAAGCCAAACTTTATTTGATATTTTTGGCTTTGGCACGGCAAAAAAAAGTTTCACTGCACTGGGTTGTGAATGACGGAGAACGTTGCGGTCCAGAACACACTTCTGATCAGTAATCAGAGTCATTAACCCATTTAGGCCTAGTATTATTTAATGCTTTAGCTATTGAAAAATAGCAGATATACAAGCTCACCGAGTGCCGCGCTGCGAGCTTGTATACTATTTTTTTGAAAAAGTTGTGAAAATGTGTGCAAATCTTTGAATATATGTATTTTTAAAGCGAACGTCTGGAACTCAAATTTTGCTTTTGAGATGGGGGTCCGTGGCCAAATAAATATAATTTTGGGGGTCCCTCACATGAAAAAGTTTGAGAACCACTGACATAGTAGTCTCTCGAGAACAGACTAACTGAGCTCCAGTTAAGTGAAAAGGACTTTTTCTTTGACGATGGCTGGCCAGATTGCTGACATAGAAACATAGGTTTTTCAAAAAACCTTAGAAGGAAGGATTCAAAAGACACTTATAGAATCAGGTCAAAATTCAAAATGTAATGATTTTTCAAAAATAGCAGATCTACAAGCTCGTAGCGCGGCACTCGGTGCCGCGCTGTGAGCTTGTAGATCTGCTATTTTTCAATAGTTAAAGCATAAAATAATAATGCACTATAATGTGTACCCGTTCTGAATGGGTTTTAAACGGTTTGTTTTTCAGGGCAACACATCACGCCTCTAATTTGTCCAGGAAGTGTGTATAATTGAAGCGATGCACTGCACACATCATTGGCTCTGCTCACACAAACCATCCACTCACCATCCTGTACACAATCACTTCTTCACTCTGTTTTTTCCACCTTTAAATGAGGTCTTCTTATTTAACTCCCATTTGATTGCTGATTTGTTAAAATATTACCTCCGGGACCACTTGTGTAAAGTAAGTACATTTAATCAAGTAGTGTACTTAAAGCTATACTGTGTAAGTTGCTCAACTAGTGGTCAGTAGCAGTAGAGCAAACCGCGGTCGCGTCTGCTTTTTTCGGCCGTTTTTCGCCGCGGACCGGGCATTCAGACCACCGCGTCCGCCTCGCCTCGCCGAGACCTATCCATAGAGGTATTTCGTGTCCCTCTACGAGCCTCGGTTGGGGAGTTACATGCTAGACTCCTAGCCCAGTGTAAACACGGCAGTGTACTTCCTGAAGAGCTCAGCAGTGTATGATCTGGGCTTTGATTGGCCGGTAGGGAGACACGTGTACAGAATGATGCATATGACGTAATTTTGCCGGGAAAAACAGCCCCGGTCACGGCCACCAGGGCTCAGTAGAACACATATAAAGAAAAGGCTTTGGGAGCTGAAATTAACAGAGTGGGGGTTCTAAAACTTTAGCGATTTAATAGTTAGGACAATTTTAAGATTTGTTTTATTAAAAAAGTTACATAGTATAACTTTAAGTAAAAGTTTTGAGGCTTTTTCTTTTACTTGGAATAAAGGAGTATTTCCTATTTTCAGTACACAGTCCCCTACATCTCGGAGGCAAATATTATTATTTTTACTCCACTACAAATAATGCAAACTAGTTACTAGTTAGAGGTATATTTTGATATTTTGATTATTAATAGAGAACATACACTTAACCATTTCGGCCATTTGCAAAAAGCAAATCTACAAGTTCACAATGCGTCACAACGCGCTGGCAAAGATATTTGGTATTAAGGCGGAAACAAATCACTGCAAATCAGGTCTGTTTTATTAAGCATAGTGAAGTGATATTGATCTAGTGATATTGATGAATTCCAAATATCATCAGATTATTCTGCGTCACCCATGGACTGACGCCACCCCACCGCCCTAGTCAGTGATGTGTACAGGGTTTAAAGATACAATGCATCCAAACATACGTTCATGTTCATGTTCATATTCCATTTTAAATGGTTGGGGGGTCATACAATGAAGAACATGCCATCGTTACGGTAAAGTGACGCACAACAACAACATGCCTGCCTGGGCTCTGTGCATAATAACCCTCATCAGCAAACATAACCTTTAGCAGCGCCGCTGCACACTGTCCAGGTAGTGATGTTCTGAGAGGGGAGGGGGGGCATAATTCACCCATTTACACCGGGAACGCAACTGTGTCGCGTTAAGGCCTGTATAGTCTCTCCTCCGAAATCAAAACCTTTTGTCGGAAAGGTCCGGTTCGACTACATAATGACGTCAGTCGTAACTTCTGAAAAGTATTACACTGAATTACAGTAGAGTTTGGTGTAAATCTGCACATCGGAAAGTCGGAACTCTCAGAAGAAAAGTCTGAATTCGGAGAAACTATGGACATGGCCTTAAGACTTGAACCGCTTTGAGCATTATTTTTTGCTTTAGCTGTGAAAAATGGCAGATGTAAAAGCTCACAGCATGGCACAGAGTGCCGCACTGTGAGCTTGTAGATCTGCCATTTTTGAAAAATCTTGAAAATTTGTGCAAGTCTTTGAATATTTTTGACTCGATTCTATAAATGTCATCTAAATCCTTCTTCTAAATCAGTGGTTCTCAAACTTTTTCATGTCAAGGATCCCCAAAATTACATGTATTTGGCCCCAGGCTCCCAATCACAAAATATTTTGTTCCAGGGACCCCCAGAAGCAAATATTTGAGTTACAAATGTACATTTTTTAAAATATATATTAAAAGATTTTTCAAAAATATCATGTTTTTTCAAAAAATTGCATATCTACAAGCTCTATGAGTTTCTATATCTGCTATTTGTTCAATAGTTAAAGCATACAATAATGTTTAAAGTGGTTCCCGGTCTTGATCGGTTAAATGTAGCACGAAACACACGGAAGGACAATTACATCGCGGGGCCATTTGAAGAGCAGCGAAGCGATGGCCGCTAATGAATAGCGATGGATAGAGAGAGAGAGAGAGACAGGCCCCACGCTCACCGACAGTGAACTAATGCAACTTACCATGCAAATTTGATTCCCGGCGCGAGCGCTACGGCGTGCGTGCGTGCATGCATGCATCGCTGGCTTTGAAATGGACATTACCGTGCTTCTATAACTGTAAACATCTTTACTGCTGTCACAGCAGGCAGATCTGTGGACACTGGACACATGTGGACTATGTTTGGGTTTGGTAGACATATTTGAAAGACCTGCTGAAGCTAAATTATTCTGTTGAATGTCAGTAAATGAAAAGGTGCTGGTACTGTAAGTGATATATTTCTGTTAAAATAAGCATTAAAGGGGCATTAAGATTTTGTAATTTGTTAAATAAATGTATAATATACAGACAAAATATATATAATAATATTGCGTAAAACCAAATTTTGGGCGGGTCTATGGGCTGGAGCTAGGTAATCAACCACGCACCCTGACTCGTCATCATGACATCACCAAGAATGACTCAACCACTGCGGGTATAAAAGCAGTCCGCATTCCCATGGTATCTTCAGATTCAACCATCGCACCTGAGAATCTCCAACTCTACCAGCAAGACTATCCACGGATCTTCAAGGACACTAGAACCTTGAACTCATATTCAGTTCCCCAGATATTTGGCCTTACAACCCAGATATCTTTGTACCGCACAAACCTTTGACTACCTTGACCATATCGTTAAATATCCCGGTTCAAGTCCAGTCGGACACCACTGTGTCTAGTGCCTAGTTCCAACTTTTGAATAACAGACATTTCTTAGTAGTATTTAATAGTCCCTGTCCCCCACCCGTATGGACGAGCTGCAAGAGAACGCTCGTCTGAAATACAGACCGAACTTCCTGAAAAAGAGCATCCAGGAGGAAGAGTCGAGGAGCGTATCATCCTCCATGGTGAACATCAACCAGCGGCCTCATGGCCGCGGGCTTCCACATCCTCGGCATCAACCCCGAAGACGCCTGTCTTATCTTCCCATGGGGCTGCAACTAGAAAGATGCAATTTTGGAAATTGCGAGTGCGGTTGCACTGACGTGAGTCACATCTGGGAATTCTATTATCAGAACACTTGCAATTCTGGGGAAAAACCCAAAAACTAATCTTTTTAAACAAAAAGAAAAGAAAAGAAAACAGCACAGCCATTTGGGGCCCAGAGGCCGACCGTGCTGTCGGTAAAATAAAACTAGTAAGCTAGCTCAGGGCGACACGAGATTCTTGGCCATCTGGCCAGTGATGCATATGGGACCAGCTATTCATATATGGAGACCCCTGCATGATAGTCAACAATGTTATGTCAAAACATGCATGGGCATTACCAAATAAGGGCATTCCCAGATATGTCCTTAATGTTGATTGCTTTTTATGGAGATCCCTGGGACAGGGATCTCCATATATGGGCATAAAACGTATGTTAAAGCCAAGCAGGGACCTCCTTCGAGGCTCCGACTCTCATTGGCCAGGTCTTGCCTCAGACCAGAAAAACTCTAGGTTCATTATGCAAAACCAGTCGCTCAGAGAGTGGGCGGGTCTATGGGCTGGAGCCAGGCAATCAACCACCCTGACTCGTCATCATGACATCACCAAGACAGGCAATCAACCACCCTGACTCGTCATCATGACATCACCAAGAATGACTCAACCACTGCGGGTATAAAAGCAGTTTGCATTCATCTTCAGATTCAACCATCGCACCTGAGAATCTACAGCAAGACTATCCACGGATCTTCAAGGACACTCCAACCTCAGCCAACTCATATTCAGTCCACAAGATATTTGTCCTTACAGCCCAGATATCTTGACTACCTTGACCATATTGTTAAATATCCCGGTTCAAGTCTGGTCAGACACCACTGTGGCGGGTCCTAGTTCCAACCTTTGAATAACAGCCCTTTCTTAGTACTATTTAACAGTGCCCGTCCCCCACCCCTCTGGACGAGCTGCAAGAAGAGAACGCTCGTCTGAAATACAGACTGAACATCCTGAAGAGGCCTCCAGGAGGAAGAGTCGAGGAGCGTATCATCCTCCATGGTGAACATCAACCAGCGGCTGAGGGAGATCTTCGGCCAGGCCATCCGGGCAGCGTATCCTGAGCTGGACGTGGACAGACACCCCAGCCTGGTGTCTGTGGTGCCCAGGCGACAGGACCAGATCGGGGAATACCAGTGCAACAGCGCCATGGCCCTCGCCAAGATGCTGGAGAAGAATCCCCCTGGCGGCAGCCGTGCCAGTCCCAGACAGGTCGCCGAGAGGATCCAGCGGGCCGTGCCTGACAACGAGCTCATCCAGCGGACAAAGGTGACGGGCCCCGGGTTCATCAACGTCCACCTGAGGAGGACCTTCGTGTCCGGCCTGCTGTCCGGCCTGCTGGTCCACGGGGTCCACCCGCCTCCGCCGGAGAAGAAGAAGAAGGTGGTGGTGGACTTCTCCTCGCCCAACATCGGCAAGGAGATGCACGTGGGCCACCTGCGCTCCACCGTCATCGGCGACAGCCTGTGTCGCCTGTTCGAGTTCCTGGGCCACGAGGTGCTCCGGCTGAACCACGTGGGCGACTGGGGCACCCAGTTGGGGATGCTCATCGCCCACCTGCAGGACAGCTTCCCCGACTACCTGAGCACCAGCCCGGACATCGGGGACCTGCAGGCCTTCTACAAGGAGTCCAAGGAGCGCTTCGACCGCGACGAGGCCTTTAAGAGGCGAGCGTACCGCTGCGTCGTCGACCTGCAGAGCAAGAAGGACGACCTGACCAAGGCCTGGAAGCTCATCTGCGACGTGTCCAGGAAGGAGTTCCAGAGGGTGTACGACTGCCTGGACGTCCGGCTCGTGGAGAGGGGAGAGTCCTTCTACCAGGACCTGATGACCGACGTGGTCAAGGAGTTAGAAGACAAAGGGCTGGTGAAGGTCGAGGACGGGCGCAAGGTCGTGTTCGCCCCTGGCAGGTCCCTCCCTCTGACCGTGGTGAAGTCGGACGGCGGCTACACGTACGACACCTCGGACCTGGCGGCGCTCAAGCACCGGATCTGCGAGGAGAAGGCCGACGTCATCATCTACGTGACGGACAGCAGCCAGGAGGGCCACTTCCAGCTGGAGTTCGCCGCCGCCCGGATGGCCGGCTGGTACGACCCCCGGGCGACCAGGATCGAACAGGCGGGCTTCGGGGTGGTGCTGGGCGAGGACAGGAAGAAGTTCCAGACCCGCTCCGGGGAGACGGTGCGGCTGACGGACCTGCTGGACGAGGGGCTTAGGAGGTCCATGGACAAGCTGAAGGAGCGTGGGCGGGACGCGACGCTGAGCGCAGACGAGCTGCGGCGGGCGCAGCGCGCCTTGGCGTTCGGCTGCATCAAGTACGCTGACCTGTCGCACAACCGCCTCTACGACTACGTGTTCTTCTTCGACAGGATGCCGGACCTGCTGTACCTGCTGTACGCGTTCGCGCGCATAAAGGCCATTGCGCACCTGGCTGGCCTGGACGGGGCGGCGCTGCGGACGGCGGCGGCAACAGAGGAGGTGCGGCTGGAACGCGACAAGGAGTGGAAGCTGGGGAGGTGCGTGGTGCGCTTCCCAGAGGTCCTGCACCGCATGGCGGACAACCTGCTGCCGAACGCGCTGTGCGCGTACATGTACGAGCTGGCGATCGCCTTCAACGACTTCTACTCACGCAGTCACCACTGCGTGTTGGAGAAGGACCGGCGGACGGGCCAGGTGGTGAAGGTGCACATGTCCCGGATGCTTCTGTGCGAGGCCACCGCGGCCGTCATGGCCCAGGGCTTCTACATCCTGGGCATCAACCCCGAAGACGCCTGTCTTATCTTCCCAGGGGGCTGCAAAGAGAAGGATGCAATGTCGGAAATTGCGAGTGCGGTTGTCCTGACGTGAGTCACATTTGGGAATTCTATTATCAGAACACTTGCAATTCTGGGGAAAAAGCCCAAAAACGAATCTTTTTGAACAAAGAAAAAGAAAAACAGCACAGCACAGCCAATTGGAGCCCAGTGGCCGACCGTGCTGTCTGTAAAATAAAACTAGTAAGACAGCTCAGGGCGACACAAGGTCGCGCCAATTCTTGGCCATCTGGCCAGTGATGTATATGGGACCAGTTATTCATATATGGGGACCCCTGCATGATAGTCAACAATGTTATGTCAAAACATGCATGGGCATTAACAAATATGGGCATTCCCAGATATATCCTTAATATTGATAACATTGGGACAGGAATCTCCATAAATGGGCATAAAACGTATGTTAAAGACAAGCAGGGCCATGGCGACTTAGGGCCTGGGTTTGATGCCTTGGGATCTCCATATTTGGGCATAAGCGTGTATCCTAACAGGGCATCATCTGGGAATGCCCATATGTGATGTAGTATCTAATCCGAGGCCCCTTACAAAGTAGCATACAATTACATCATACCTCCCTCGAAAACGTCAATATTGAACTCCATATGTATATGGATAGTCAACAATGTTATGTCAAAACATGCCCATATATATGGGCATGTATAAATCCACAAATCTTCAAGGACACCCTAACCTCAACCAATAGTTCCCGAACACCCTCCCACCACTGTGTCTGTTGATTTTCTGTGTCTGCTGATTTGCTGTCTCATTAGACCCAACCCCTCCTTCGAGGCTCCGACTCTCATTGGCCAGGTCTTGCCTCAGACCAGAGAAACTCTAGGTTCATTATGCAAAACCAGTCGCTCAAAGAGTGGGCGGGTCTATGGGCTGGAGCCAGGCAATCAACCACCCTGACTCGTCATCATGACATCACCAAAAGTTACTCAACCACTGCAGGTATAAAAGCAGTCCGCATTCCCATGGTATCTTCAGATTCAACCATCGCACCTGAGGATCTCCAGCAAGACTATCCACAGATCTTCAAGGACACTCCAACCTCAGCCAACTCATATTCAGTCCACAAGATATTTGGCCTTACAGCCCAGATATCTTTGTACCACACAAACCTTTGACTACCTTGACCATATCGTTAAATATCCCGGTTTAAGTCTGGCGGGTCCTAGTTCCAACCTGTGAATAACAGTCCTTTCTTAGTAGTATTTAATGGTCCCTGTCCCCCATCCGTCTGGATGAGCTGCAAGAAGAAAACGCTCGTCTGAAATACAGACTGAAAATGCTGAAGAGGAGCCTTCAGGAGGAAGAGTCGAGGAGCGTATCATCCTCCATGGTGAACATCAACCAGCGGCTGAGGGAGATCTTGGGCCAGGCCATCCGGGCAGCGTATCCGGAGCTGGACGTGGACGGACACCCCGGCCTGGTGTCTGTGGTGCCCAGGCGGCAGGACCAGATCGAGGAATACCAATGCAACGGCGCCATGACCCTCGCCAAGATGCTGGAGAAGAATCCTCCTGGCGGCAGCCGCGCCAGTTCCAGACAGGTCGCAGAGAGGATCCAGCGGGCCGTGCCCGACAACGAGCTCATCCAGCGGACGGAGGTGGCGGGCCCCGGGTACATCAACGTCCACCTGAGGAGGACCTTCGTGTCCGGCCTGCTGTCCGGCCTGCTGGTCCACGGGGTCCGCCCGCCACCGCCAGAGACGAAGAAGAAGGTGGTGGTGGACTTCTCCTCGCCCAACATCGGCAAGGAGATGCATGTGGGCCACCTGCGCTCCACCGTCATCGGCGACAGCCTGTGTCGCCTGTTCGAGTTCCTGGGCCACGAGGTGCTCCGGCTGAACCACGTGGGCGACTGGGGCACCCAGTTGGGGATGCTCATCGCCCACCTGCAGGACAGCTTCCCTGACTACCTGAGCACCAGCCCGGACATCGGGGACCTGCGGGCCTTCTACAAGGAGTCCAAGGAGCGCTTCGATCAGGACGAGGCCTTTAAGAGGCGAGCGTACCAGTGCGTCATCGACCTGCAGGGCAAGAAGGACGACCTGACCAAGGCCTGGAAGCTCATCTGCGACGTGTCCAGGAAGGAGTTCCAGAGGGTGTACGACTGCCTGGACGTCCGGCTCGTGGAGAGGGGAGAGTCTTTCTACCAGGACCTGATGACCGACGTGGTCAAGGAGTTAGAAGACAAAGGGCTGGTGAAGGTCGAGGACGGGCGCAAGGTCGTGTTCGCCCCTGGCAGGTCCCGCCCTCTGCCTGTGGTGAATTCAGACGGTGGCTATACGTACGACACCTCGGAACTGGCGGCGCTCAAGCACCGGATCTGCGAGGAGAAGGCCGACGTCATCATCTACGTGACGGACAGCAGCCAGGCGGGCCACTTCCAGCTGGAGTTCGCCGCCGCCCGGATGGCCGGCTGGTACGACCCGCGGGCGACCAGGATCGAACACGTGGGCTTCGGGGTGGTGCTGGGCGAGGACAGGAAGAAGCTCAAGACCCCCTCCGGGGAGACGGTGCGGCTGATGGACCTGCTGGACGAGGGGCTCAGGAGGTCCATGGACAAGCTGAAGGAGCGCGGGCGGGACAAGGCGCTGAGCGCAGACAAGCAGCAGAGGGCGCAACGCGCCTTGGCGTTCGGCTACATCAAGTACGCCGACCTGTTGCACAACCGCCTCTACGACTATGTGTTCTCCTTCGACAGGATGCCGGACCTGCTGTACCTGCTGTACGCGTTCGCGCGTATAAGGGCCATCAGGCACTTGGCTGGCCTGAACGGGGAGGCACTGCGGAGGGCGGCGGCGACCGAGAAGGTGCGGCTGGAACACTACAAGGAGTGGAAGCTGGGGAGGTGCGTGGTGCGCTTCCCCGAGGTCCTCCAACGCATGGCGGACGACCTGCAGCCGAACGCACTGTGCACGTACATGTACGAGCTGGCGATCGCCTTCAACGACTTCTACTCACGCAGTCACCACTGCGTATTGGAGAAGGACCGGCGGACGGGCCAGGTGGTGAAGGTGGACATGTCCCGGATGCTGCTGTCTGAGGCCACCACGGCCGTCATGGCCGCGGGCTTCCACATCCTGGGCATCAACCCCGAAGACGCCTGTCTTATCTTCCCAGGGGGCTGCAACTAGAAAGATGCAATTATGGAAATTGCGAGTGCGGTTGCCCTGACGTGAGTCACATTTGGGAGTTATTATGAGAACACTTGCAATTCTGGGGAATAAAAGCCCCAAAACTAATCTTTTTAAACAAAAAAAGAAAGAAAAAAAGAAAAAGAAAAGAAAACAGCACAGCCATTTGGGGCCCAGTGGCCGACCGTGTCTGTAAAATAAAACTAGTAAGACAGCTCAGGGCAACACAAGGTCGTGCCAATTCTTGGCCATCTGGCCAGTGATGTATATGGGACCGGTTACTCATATATGGAGACCCCTGCATGATAGTCAACAATGTTATGTCAAAACATGCTCATATATGGGCATTACCAAATATGGGCATTCCCAGATAGGCCTTTATATTGATAACATTGGGACAGGGATCTCCATGTATGGCCATACAACGTATGTTAATTAGTAAAGCCAAGCAGGGCCTTGGCAAGTTAGGGCCTGGGTTTGATGCCTGGGGATGTCCATATATGGGCATAAGGGGGTACCCTAGCTAACAGGGCATCATCTGGGAATGCCCATACTGTAAATGGACATCTTATTGCGACCGTCAGGGAGCAGTTTACTATGAAAACCTCCACCGGCCGTCCGTCCGTCGGTCTGTCACACGTCACACCTTTGCCCTGCTCATATCTCCGCATCAGTATATAGGGCTTGTTTGTTTATTGTATGACATCACGCCACATCATCAGCTGTGGACTCTGTGATGTCATCGTATCGCATCAGTATATAGGGCTTGTTTGTTTATTGTATGACATCATGCCACATCATCAGCTGTGGACTCTGTGATGTCATCGTATCTCCATATATGGCCATCTCCGTATATGGAGATATAAGTCGTCCATGCCCAAGTATGGGCTGGTGAGGTCAGACTTTGTGTGATGCGTAGGTTATCTCCATATATGGAGATTCAACATTCCAGGCAATGCTCTCTTCCCTGGTGAGAATTGCCCCTTTATATAGGGCTTGTTTGTGTATTGTACAGTATGACATCACGCCACATCATCAGCTTGTAGATCTATTTTCTAAATATTGTTGTACATTAAACACTTGAAATGGGTCGTTCTGCATAGTACTTGGGATTTGTTGATGTAAATGTTCACATAGAGTGTAATAATTGGTAAAACAAACTTTTGGCCTATTTGTGGAGATAAGCGACCAACGGTCGCTTATCTCCCGATTAGGGAGTCTTACTGGTATCCATATACTGTAAATATATGGACTTAATATTAATGTTTTCGGGGAAGGTAGGGTGTAAATCAGAGTAAAGCAGACTCTTGGGCCAGTCAGGGCCTGGGATTGATGATATCAGAAATCTCCATATATGGGCATAAAAGGGGATTTGTTTTGGGGAATGACCATGTATGGACAACTGGCCTGTTGCCGGTTTAGGCCACGCCTAGACCGGATGACACAGCCTGTTTAACGGCCGGGCTAAACCAAAGAATGTGCGCGCACACGTGCACTGTCTGTGCGTGTGCGAAAAGCCTGAGCCTGATGTAGCCTAATATCATTGGATCTTTCCAAAACGCACGTACGCACTGACACACGTAAAGAGCTTGGTACTGTAGCTCGGCCATATCCGGGGAAATTTGAATGAAGTTCGTCTCGACCAACATTATTCAAATCTTGTGTGTGAGTGAGCTCTTGAAGCCAATGAAAGCAGTGCTGCTCTGCGTGTAGGTGTGGCTGTGTGAATCAACAGCCTCGCGGACTGAAGTTGCACAGAATTGCGTTCCTATGCGCTTTTACGGCGTGTTTTTTTTTCTTGGTGTGAATGCAGGTTGAGGCTGGTGTAGCCACTAGCCAGCTGAATTGATATACATTGGATCTTTCCAAAACGCGAGTACGCGTGCACGCACTCCCCGCATACGCACTGACGTGTGTGAAAAGGTTTGGTGTAGCCCGGCCACCAAAGGAAAGCCTGGTGACGCGAGGTTATGGCTGAAGGTGTTGTTTATTTGAGGTTATGGCTGAAGGTGTTGTTTATTTGAGGTTATGGCTGAAGGTGTTGTTTATTTGAGGTTATGGCTGAAGGTGTTGTTTATTTGAGGTTATGGCTGAAGGTGTTGTTTATTTGAGGTTATGGCTGAAGGTGTTGTTTATTTGAGGTTATGGCTGAAGGTGTTGTTTATTTGAGGTTATGGCTGAAGGTGTTGTTTATTTGCTGACTGATAATAGTGGTGACAGAAACAAAACGAGAGAGAGTAAAAGAGTCCCAGCAACAGACAGCAGGGGGCAGATTTGTTGTCCATCTGTTTAAGATGTGTGGACCTGGGCTCTGCGACTTTAGTCATAAAGGCTAGAATCAAAGGTGTCTCCTTCACTGACAACAACAACATCTGGTGTATTAGCAGCGAGATGTGCAAAGATTTCAGGATTTTCAGTGCAGAGATGAAACGTGGAAGGTTTGACACAGGAATGTTTGTACATTCTCACGGAGAGTGCAAAATGTTTAGATTATGGATGTCGCGATTGGATCGGGAGATCGGAAATCGGGGAGATCGGTGCCGTTTTCAAAAGATCGGAATCGGGAGAAAAAGATCTGGAAACACCTTGTCTTTATACATTTAAAAAATATATAAGCCGATGAGCTTTATTGCAACCGCCAGGTCGCATTTACTATCAAAACCTCGACCAGCTGTCCGTCAGTCTGTCACACGTCACACTTTTCCCCTGCTCATATCTCCGCAACCGTTGCCCCGATCCATGCCAAATTTTGCACACACACTCCTTGCCTGCCAAACACAACCACAACCCATCAATTCTCACATGACCCTCTTCTAGCGCCACCATGAGGCTGGTTCTTGCAAAACACATTTATGGACACAGCCTACATTTTTGGCCAAAAATCACGCAAATCGGTACACACTGGCCCTCATTTATCAACGTGGTGCAGATCAAAATTTGGGTGTACACCGAAATTTAGGCAAGTCTCGGCATTTATCATTTCAACTTGACTTTGACTTTGGTCTAGGGTAGGATCAAATCTCACGTCAAGTCCTGAGGTGGTGTAGGAATCATCCTACACCACTTTGTTCCATTGTAGACGTGCGGAGCACCATTGTTTAATTATCTGACAGGCAATGGACACATGTATCCACTCGAAAATGTATATCCAACACAATAATAAATAATCCTGTGAAAATATAACATTTTATAAAAGCATAGCCTATAGCCGGCTACATCATGGACATTCACGCCGATTTTATTTTCAAGTTACAATGACAAGCATTAAGAGCCAGATCTCCAATCTTAAGATTTATTCTGTTAAAGCAATTAACAGTAGATTTCTTCCATATATATTTAAATTATATATGGAAGAAATCTACTGTTAATTGCTTTAACAGAATAAATCTTAAGATTGGAGATCTGGCTCAGAACAAGCACAGATACGAACGCATGCGAGAGCATTTTCGGGCCCAGCGCGACGCCGCTGTGAGTCTTGAGTCCTTTTAAATATGGATAAAACCGAAGGTCCAACCTGGCTTGGCTGTGCCCAGCCCGCACGCTCAGCACGCACGCTGCGGATGATTTATTTGGGGGTCCACGGCTATAACTCTATGGTCCACGGCCCACCGGGGAGAAGACCAGCGCACAGCAACGGTAGACCCACCTACATGATTGCTAGTTTAAGCACTCAAACGTGCATAGCGCTCGTCGCCGAAATTGGGTTAAATTAATATCCAAAACGTAACCGTGGGGTCTCTCAATTTATACAGTAGCCTAGCTATTGTACACTATGCTGGAAACCCGACGTGGCGAGCCGCGAGATCATGGCCATGGGGAATTATGATTGCTTGTAACCAAATGAACGCGCTCTGTCTGCGCACGCACGGCACGGGTAGGTTATGGTTTAAATTAATATCCAAAAGTATTCATGGCAGTGACTTGTGTCATTCATGTCGGCTGCAGTGCTATAGCGTCCTTGTCAAAAATTGTACCGTTGGTTAATCCCACGTTTCCACTGTCAAAGACTGCTGTGTAAACCAAAATGCTGCTGTTCCAAGTAGCCTAGTTTCGTGTGTAGGTGTGTGCGTGCGTGCGTGCATGTGTGCGTGGTCTGTGTGGGACGCGGACATAGCTTTTCTTTGGTTGTTAGGTCGTATTCGGATTGTTCTGGTCGTAAAATCGGGGCGTTTCTAGAATAATTAAGGGCGTGTTATTTAAATTTCAGCCTGCGCATTTATCAACGCTGGGATCAAATGTAGGGCAGGTGTGTCTGTTTAGGAAGCATTGATAAATGCCGTGCACACGTTGCCCTACGCAAAATTTGGTGAAAAAAATAGACCAGTTTTTACACTCCATTGATAAATGAGGGCCACTATGTCTACACTCATGTCATCAACACGGATCTGTCCCATTTAGCGCCACCTTCAGGCCGATTTTTTAAAACACATTTTTGGACACTGCTCCTACACATTTTACCCTAAAATCACGCTGCGACCTGATGGTCGCTTATCTCCCGATTAGGGAGTCTTACTTGTTTTTAATTTGTTTTGATACAATGTTGCACTAAGTGAAAAAAGACGCTTGGATAGAATGGATACTGTTATATAAATAAATAAATAAAACAACCTTAAGGGACATCATAAAATCATTTTTCCTTTTCTTTTTCCTTAATGCATTGCCGAAAGATCGGATCGGGAAGGATCGGGATCGAATCGGGATGTGATCGGGATCGGGAGCATCGGGACCTCCCTAGTTTAGTTATGTCCTTTGTTATGAGATCAAGTATTCTGTGGTGGCCTGCTATGTAAAGTTAATTTCTCTCTCTTTCGAGTACCAGGAGAGATCAAACGGCGAGGATATATTTGGCCCTCACAGCCAGTCTAGTAATAGCAGCGCTCAGTGCTGTTTGACAGATGTCGTCCATCATGCTAGCTGTCCGTTGGCGGCTCCATATGTTGGACGGGGGAACACGTTGAACGGAGACATCCGTGTCATCCAGACCCCGGTCCTGAGGTGTCTGCTCTTAAATGGCTTCCTCCTCTCACACCTGTGGACCTTTCATATTGTCTCGGTCAGGTGGAAACCTTGCGTGTTTAGAAAATGTTCCTTTTCGTTCTAGATTGATAGATAGACAGATAGATAGATAGATATACCTTTGTTGATCCCGCAGGGAGTATATCAGTCACCAGAGGGGGCAGGGCAACTAAAGGACAACTCCGCACTAAACAACATAACACCTCATCCGCCCAGTGTTGTTTTTGACAGCAAATTTTGATTTAGTTTTAGTCAGTCTTTTGAATAAAATGTATTTTAGTTTTAGTCATAATTTAGTCACCTGAAAAGTTTTAGTTTTAGTAAGCGTAAGCGACGCAGAATCCCTTAGTCCCTTGCCATGTCTATGCATTTTCCTACTTATATTGACCAAGACTGTCCATCCATACAGAAATGCCCTGTCGTGCAGTTTCCCCAGCAGAACATGGGACTTTCTAACCACCTGCCCACTAGGGGTGCCACGGTTCGTGTAGTCCACGGTTCGGTTCGTACCTCGGTTTTGGGGTCACGGTTTCGGTACGGTTCGGTACGTGTTTTCCATAAAAAAAAACAAGAAGTTTGACTTTCCAAAAATCTATTTTTATTTTGCTTCTAAGCAAATTGAATTATGACAGTGCCTCTTAGCCTTAACGTGGGTAAAAAAAAATAACAATATAAAATTAAAATAAAAAGGGGGAAAAAAGATTTTCTTTTCTATTATCATTATCATCAATAGGCCTATTGGCCGTCGTCTTCAGTTACAAGGTGCTTTATTTATGAACAAATTGTTTTGCACACAACAATAGATACTATAGTAGGCTTCAAGCTTGAGCAAATAGCCTCTGTAAGTTTTCAGTCATTACTATAACCAAAATAGACGAGTGTGAGTGTGTTCACTGTGTGGCCAGATTTTGCGAGAGGAATAAGCAACCAGGTCTATGAAAACAAGGCTTAAATAAGTGAATATAGGCCACGTGAGGTCTTTAAACCTATATACGTCGGCTATTTGAAAGTGGCCGAGCCGATCTACAAGCTCACCACCGCATCCACCATTATTTAGCATACAAGCAACTTTACATAAAAACAAGCTCAACGTGGCTTATAATAATCAGACATGGCAGCACACCATGCGTTGTCCCTCCACTATGCAGCCACAGAGCCACTGAGACAAGCGGGTGTCTGACACTGGCTGGGGGCTACGCTACGTTTGGCTTTGTTGCTTGCTGACGCTGCCTGCTATGGCCAGTCTAAAAACAGTCTGTAATGATGTATGGGACTAACAACAACAAGCAGATTTCTCCTGGACTTGTTCTCCATGTTACAACAACTAGCCTACAGTGCGTGTGCTCCGCACTGCACAGTTTAGCGACTACCAAGACTGGCTTCGTTTTGTGTTTCCATCTCTGTGAGGACTCAACTGCTCTGCTCTGCTGCGAGTGTGAATGTCGCTCTTGTTACAGAGTAGGAGGGCTACGGTGATTGGACATTAGTGCGTGTTTAATCGCGGAGCGGGGTTAAGTGGAGATTGTCTTGTGCACGATGCACAGTGGCTGTCCAGCTGTAAGAAATTAATTAATTGCAAAACCGAAAGTCCGCGGTTCATAAAGGCGTATTGAACCGTGCAGGGCGTACCGTACGGTTCGGTTTTATACCGTGAACCGTTGCACCCCTACTGCCCACTATACCAAGACATCAGACACACATACTGACCACCTGCCCACTATACCAAGACATCAGACACACATACTGACCACCTGCCCACTATACCAAGACATCAGACACACATACTGACCACCTGCCCACTATACCAAGACATCAGAGACACATACTGACCACCTGGCCACTATACCAAGACATCAGAGACACATACTGACCACCTGGCCACTATACCAAGACATCAGAGACACATACTGACCACCTGCCCACTATACCAAGACATCAAGACACACATACTGAACACCTGCCCACTATACCAAGACATCAGAGACACATACTGACCACCTGGCCACTATACCAAGATATCAGAGACACATACTGACCACCTGGCCACTATACCAAGACATCAGAGACACATACTGACCACCTGGCCACTATACCAAGACATCAGAGACACATACTGAACACCTGCCCACTATACCAAGACATCAGAGACACATACTGACCACCTGCCCACTATACCAAGACATCAGAGACTCATACTTCCCACAGATTACACACACCCGAAGTGAGTTTGAAAACATGACCAACTAGAAGCAGTGCTCTTCCGAGCACAGGTCTCCACCAGGCCACACAAATCGGCCTGTTATAGCGCCACCATGAGGCTGATTTAAAAAATGTGGGGCAGAGGTTCTGAATTAGCATCCAGGGAGTGTGTGTGCTCAGTTTGGCAGCGATCGGGCCAACGGCGCCGGAGATTCGCTGGTAACAACCAGGCCACACAAATCGGCCTGTTATAGCGCCACCATGAGGCTGATTTGAAAAATGTGGGGCAGAGGTTCTAGATTGGCATCCAGGGAGTGTGTGTGCTCAGTTTGGCAGCGATCGGGCCAACGGTGACTGAGATTAGCTGTTCACAAACTGCGAGGACGCACGCACGGACGGACGGACGGACGGACGGACAGAGGGGAAAACATACTCTCCCTCAGCCTTCGGCTGGTGGAGACAATGATGAAAAACTCCCATACCTACAGGGAGAAATACAACAATGTGCGAACACAGCAGCAAGATTTGTGAACCGTTGCGACAAACGAAGGCTAGAAACACAACCACCCTAAGGACTAGAAACCATGGCTTGACATCTAGACCCACTGCATACAGTATGGAACAGAGCTGCTACCTTTAAATGCAATTTGAGAAAAAAGTATGTTGTTATTTGTTCCAAAAGCTTGATACCCTGTATATATATAAAATGTCACAATGCGAGATAGCTCTGTTTACACAATGCTGTACCCCCTCCCAATGTACAGTACATATGTTCCCCATTTTCAACTGTTTTAATTGTATTTGTGACACTTGCTTTGGCAAAGTAAAGGTACGTTTTCTCATGCCAATAAAGCACCTTTGAATTAAAATTGAATTGACATTATTTCAGCTTGGCACCTGGCAGAATCTTAAAATACACCCTTCAAGGATTAAGAAAACTACTATTATTAATCACCAGCATTTTCTTTTCTTTAGTTTTCTTGAGTGGCAGGGATGACAGTGTTTATTTTGTTCTTTCCGGGCCGTTGCCATTGTTTACCCTGATAACAATAACTTATTTGTCTTCTCATTTATTTCCATCCTCCCAGCGTGTGTCTGGGTGCATGCGTGCATTAAGCATTAACATTTGCTCTCCGCTTTGTTTCTGCAGCATTAGCTTTTTAACACAGCGCCGCACACAAACAGCAATGAAGAGGCTTTAATTAGAAGCCATGGCTTTCACCTTTTAAGTGAAGTGGCTCTGAATGAACCAACACAAATGTCTGTGGATGCCGGGGAGGAGAGGAAGCCATTAGGCAGTTTAAATAGCAGCTTGCTTGCTTGTTCGCTCGCTGGGGGAGGATGCATGCATGCTCTGATTATTTAAAGCACAGTGAGGCATGCCTCTAATTTATTCGCCCAGCCCCCCAAAATAAGACATTCAATAATCTAACAGGTTTCATTGCCGATTAGAGATTTGATAAAGTAATAAAATAGCGTTACAACAACAGGGTTGGCATGTTTTCTTGGTTAAAGGGGGAAGCAAACCATGTCTGATGTTGTCGTTTTGTCTTCCAATGCGGGTTAAAAACGACAGAAGGGTAAACACTTGGCAGGCTGCATAAGACGGACCTTATAGCACTTCTTTAACTTTTTGCTGCAGATGAACATATAGATTATACAAGCTCACACGCTAGCAACTGAAGCTGTCAAACACACAGTGTGTGTGTGTGTGTGTGTGTGTGTGTGTGTGTGTGTGTGTGTGTGTGTGTGTGATTAGTGTTATTGAGTGTGTCTAGGTCGTCTGCGGTACATATCGGCAAATCTCAAATATACTGTATATATTAGGGGTGTAACGATACATCTTAACCATACGATATGCATCACGATACATGGTTAACGATGCGATACATGGACGATATTGGACGATATTGGTTCATTCATGGTGATACGATACGATTCAATTCAATGATTTAAAATCGATACAGTAACTATTTAGCAAAATAATTAAATCTGTGTCAAACTTCATGTGTCATGTGTCAAAAAATCTATTATTATGGAAGTAAACACTGGGATTATCTAGCAAATACATGGACATTATATTTCAACACTTATGGACAAACCCGCACCTTGACATGAACACAGAGATTACACACATTTATCGATAGAACAAGAGTAGCTATAAGGAATGGAAAGGTAATTGGACCCCTCATTTTCATTTTCCCTCTTAGAATTGCCAAATACAAGGCACAAATACACAAATAATTATTTGCATTGCAAAGCGATTCGATACCGATTACCACATTTTAAAAAGTTACGATACAAAGCCAAAACGGTACGATATTTTGCTTTTGCAAACGATATAGTAGATCATTGCAAATTAGATTCAGTTATTTTCGATTCAGTTACTATTATATATATATATATATATATATAGAGAGAGAGAGAGAGAGAGAGAGAGAGAGATTCACATGGTTTTGCAACTCAGAGTTTCATGCCATAGGACAATCATCAGGCAAAAAGCCTGCAACAAGGACAGACATGAGATAATATGAAATTTGTAAAAATACAGGCATATCCAAAAATCACAAAAATCAGTACATAATACAGTATCTGACTTAAAGTCCTGTTCGCAATTTGGTGTTAGGGGAGTTTCTCACCTGAACTGAGTCAGTGGGTCCCTAGACATGAATAATCACAGAGGTGCTCGTCCGCCATAGTGCCAGGAATGGCGCAATGGCCAAATCAAATATGGCTGCCATCGGCTATGATGAAAATCCAACTTTTCTGTATATGCACATGTAATACCTCCATTTGGACTAATTGGGGTATGGGGAATTCATTTCTGATATTGTTTTGACCATTTTGGGTGATTTGGACCTCAAAAGGTCATGGTCAAGGTCATTTTGCTATTCCGAAGACTGTGGGCCATAACTTGGCCATTGTTAGGAGTAAAAACAGGTGCAGTAGGTCTAAATCAACTAATGCTGACATGTATAATTCATTTCTGACATTGTTTTGACCATTAAGGATCATCTTGTCTTTGAAATATCAATGTCAATGCCATTTTCCAAAAACGATTTTGTTCATTACTTGCACTTTTATAGTATTTTTTGTAAGTTTGTTACTATTTTATAGTAAGTTTGTTTTGTTTATAACAAAATACATACTAGTGAGAAATACAACAAGTAAACATCCACATTTAACTTTAAAGGGGGGTTTTAAATGGGTGTTTAAATGAGCAGATAAGACTATTTACGAATAAAAGTGACATAATAAAATTACACAACAAAATCACACACAACATTAAATAACAATTTACCTCAAAGTGCACCATATTGTGATTGTGTGCATGCAAGTTAGTATGAGGTGTTTTTACAGGATGGATTTGTCATTGTTCCATGGCAAAATATGATGCACAGAACTCCATCAGTGTCGAGTGTCTTGTTTCAGACATGGCAGGAGTGTACAAAAGTCAAAGTGCTCCTTCCATCCATCAGAGCTTGACATTGACTTTTTGAGGCAGTTGTCCTTTGGACAAGTATATTTCCCATTCACTTGTCCGGGGACAAAAGTCACTTGTCCGGATAAAAATTTCATACATTGAAATAATAACAAAAGGACGGCTAATGACCCCCCTTGCTCCCTCCACTCCATAGTATGGGCACTTGTCCTGGACAACAGGACAAGCCTTTATGTCATGTCCTGTTCCATTTTCCATTGGTTCTAGTCTTTCCTCAGGTTCCTTGGCTGTTGCAAGCAAGTGGCAAGAAACGCGCTAGAAAGGTGCCTTGTTGTTCTCAGCAGTTGTACTTCTCTGCAACCAATACTGTGTCTTGTTCTGTCAAGGTCTTTGCCTCTCCAAAGTTTGTTGTCAGAAGCCATAACTACATGTTTAATCCTCACCTGGCCCATGCAGTCATTTCCTGTCTCCAAGGCATATGTGCCTTGATCACTGTCTTGGCTAGTGGTGCTCCAAGATGAGACTGCTTGATGCAGTAGAAGTGAGTCTCACCAGAGCCATACTGCTGCCAGATCTCCTTCATCCCCAGTGCTTGGAAATATGGGGTGTAATATAGCAGTAATGTGAAGGAGACAACAACTCTCTGGGGTCCGCTCATAGTTCCGACATCTCATTATTCTGACCATTAGGTTAGTGAAGGTTAGGATAGGCTTAGTTATAATGGAGGCTGAACATGCACCAGGTGTCAGCCTCCTCAATCCTATTCAAGATGTCTGGGATCTCTTCTCCACTAGCGACATCATCAACAGAGACAACAGAGCTGATAATGGTAAATGGACTGCATTTACAGTATATAGCGCTCTTCTCCAAAGCACTGTACAATATATTTCACATTTGCCCATTAACACACACATTCACACATACATTCACACCGTGAAACCATGCAAGGTGCTCACCGGGAGCAGTTAGGGGTTCAGTGTCTTGCTTAAGGACACTTCGACAAATAAGCAGGAGGAGCCAGAAATCGACCCTGGAACCTTCAGATTCCAAGGCAGCCGTTCTACCTACATCGCCACAAGCTTGAATGGACACCATATTCCGAACACACAGCTGGAGAGCTGTGTGTTCTCCTCAGACACCCAGAATTTGTAAAGTTGATGAGGGATGGGTGCGTCTGTTATCTCTGATGATGATGAGTGGCTCCCTGCAAAAGGGGCTGGAGGTGAAGAGATCCCAAAGATTGAACTAGATTGAGGAGGCTGTCACCAAGCTGCTGGTACATGTGGATTGTGGAGTCAACTGGCCCTATTATAACTAAACCTACCCATAACCGTAACCTAATGGAGGGAATAATGGGTCGCCAGGATTATGAGTGGACGCCAGAGAGTTGTCGTAGTGATACTTCCAAGCACTGGGGATTAAGTAGATCTGGTAGCAGTATGGCACTAGGTGTGCAGCGGCACATGCTTCTACAGCATCAAGCAGTCTCTCATCTTGGAGCACCACTAGCCAAGACAGTGATCAGGGGACATATGCCTTGGAAACTGGAGATGACTGCATGGGCCAGGTGGGGACTAAGCATGCAGCTATGGCTTCTGACCAAATACAATATCTAACACACTTTGGAGAGGCAAAGACCTTGACAGAACAAGACACAGCATTGGTTGCAGAGAAGTACAACTGCTGATACCAACAAGGCACCTTTCTAGTGCATGTCTTGCCACCTGCTTGCAACAGCCAAGGAACCTGAGGAAAGACTAGAACCAATGGAACATGGATGGATGCAAGGAACACTTCGACTCTCGAGGATATGGCTGCCTTGCTGATCGGTGCATCATATTTTGCCATGGAACAATGGCAAATCCATCCTGTAAAAACACATCATACTAACTTGGATGCACACAATCACAATATGGTGCACTTTGAGGGAAATTGTTATTTAATTTTGTGTGTGCTTTTGTTGTGTGATTTTATTTGTCACTTTTATTCGTAAATAGTCTTATTTGCTCATTTAAACACCCATTTAAAACCCCCCTTTAAAGTTAAATGTGGATGTTTACTTGTTGTATTTGTCACTAGTATGTCTTTTGTTATAAACAAAACAAACTTACTATAAAATAGTAACAAACTTACAAAAAATACTATAAAAGTGCAAGTAATGAACAAAATCGTTTTTGGAAAATGGCATTGACATTGATATTTCAAAGACAAGATGATCCTTAATGGTCAAAACAATGTCAGAAATGAATTATACATGTCAGCATTAGTTGATTTAGACCTACTGCACCTGTTTTTACTCCTAACAATGGCCAAGTTATGGCCCACAGTCTTCGGAATAGCAAAATGACCTTGACCATGACCTTTTGAGGTCCAAATCACCCAAAATGGTCAAAACAATATCAGAAATGAATTCCCCATACCCCAATTAGTCCAAATGGAGGTATTACATGTGCATATACAGAAAAGTTGGATTTTCATCATAGCCGATGGCAGCCATATTTGATTTGGCCATTGCGCCATTCCTGGCACTATGGCGGACGAGCACCTCTGTGATTATTCATGTCTAGGGACCCACTGACTCAGTTCAGGTGAGAAACTCCCCTAACACCAAATTGCGAACAGGACTTTAAGTCAGATACTGGATTAACATGAGTGTACATCAGGTTGATAGCAGGTATGGACTAGAGTAACTCAGACTACTATCCAGTAAACAGACCAGGGCTGAGGAAAGTCATAGTACATGCAAAGTTCTATACTGTATGTGCAAACAAAAGTGCATAACTCACCAAATAAAGTGCAAGAAACGACCAGAATTACATTGCTGCCATGTATAGCTAATATCTGTGGTGCCTTGGGCATACAGGTGACAGAACTGAAGCAGCCCCACTAGCAGACTGACAGGTGGTCAAACAGCAATCAGGTCACACTGACACAGCCACACCCAGCCACACTCAGCTGCTTCATGAATTAGCTCAGGCAGCTAGAGCAGTGGTTCTCAACCTGTGGGTCGGGACCCCCAGGGGGGTCCCCAAATTATTTTGGGGGGTCCCCAGATGATTTGATTAATTTGAAACACTGTTTTCTCACTCAACATTAAAAAAAGAAAAGAACTTGCAGTATAAGTGTATAGAGGGTATCTGCACATTTATAAAGTGACAATTAAATGACTTTTAATACCTTTGTAACATGTAACATTGTCCAAATAGGCCTATTAGAGGCAGAATTTGTGAAAATAGCCGATCTACATGCTCACAACGCCTCACGTTTTGCGAGGCGTTGTGAGAATGTAGATCTGCTATTTTCACAATAGAACCGTGTTATACAATACGTAATGCCTCAACTCTGCCTCAGTGCTCGTCAGGGTGGGGGGTCCCCAGTTAAAATATGATTATTTTGGGGGTCGCGGCCCGAGAAAGGTTGAGAACCACTGAGCTAGAGTGTGAGGTTGAAGGCTGCCAATACATACAACCATACATACTATACGGGAGGCTCTCTCCATTCCGACATGTCGCCACTCCGAAATTGACTTCTTATTGTCGGAGTGGCGACACTCCCATGGGCCTAAGGTTTAGGGTTAGGGTTAGAGATAGGGTTAGTGTCGGAATGGAGACATGTCGGAAAGGAGACATGTCGGAGTGGAGAGATGCACTCATACTATACATGTAGCTGTGTAGAGTAGAGGGCACAGACACATAAGGTGGTTACATACAGTCCTTGCTTGTGTCGAAGCGAAACTTAGCCCTGTGCCTGCAAGTGGTGACAATTTCTGCCTTCTTGTTGATGAGGGTGGCTGGGTCTGTCTCTGAGAGGCATATGTCACACTTACGGGTTCCACATTTATAGGGGGCTGCTTTGTGGACAAAATATATATATATTTTTAGATTTTTTTCCCCCTTTTGTAAATGAATGCCCTACTTCATCATACAAGAGTGTTGCACAATAGTAGCGAAAATAGCTGATCTACAAGCTCACAGCATTGCGCACCGCGAGCCTCTGTGAGCCTGTAGAACGGCTATTTTCACCGTTTCTTTTTTTAGTCTTTTTTTAAATAATGAAAAAAATTAACATTTTTTTCCCACCCCACAAACAAGGCTGTGGACACAGGGCTGGCGTTAGTGCTGCGCTAACGGTCATTAGCATATGTTAAACAGCTTAAGCGATGCCAGATGTCCATCAATTAACCTTTATGAAAGGTAATTAGTTTCTTCATATAGTTGACCTTCAGCTGGCTAACATAACAGCAGGGCACAACATGGAGGGGGCTGGGGACCCACTGCTGGACTGCCAGGGTATTACAGCAGGGCACAACAGGGAGGACATTTGTAGATCGGCTATTTTCACAATTAATCGCATGGCAAAGCATATTGCGCCCGAGTCGCGTTAGATTTGGACCACTTTAACCATTATTTTATGCTTTAACTATTGAAAAATAGCAGATATACAAGCTCACAGCGCGGCACCGAGTGCCGCGCTGCGAGCTTGTAGATCTGCTATTTTTTTTAAATCGTGGAAATGTGTGCAAGTCTTTGACCCGATCTTTGACCCGACTTCTAAATCCTTCCTCTAAATCATGTTGTTCTCAAACTTTTTCATGTCAAGAACCCCCAAAATTTGGCCGCGGACTCCCATCTCAAAATATGTTGTTCCAGGGACCACCCTGAAGCAAATATTTGAGTTACAAATGTTCGCTTTTAAATAGATATATTCAGAAACTCATGATTTTTCAAAAATAGCAGATATACAAGCTCACAGCGTGGCACCGAAGCAGTCAATAATCCTAGGCCTAAATGGGTTAAAAGCAAAAGCTCTTTTTTACGCACATGTCCAAAAAATATATATCAGCCGTTTACAGAACAGTGACCTGGTACTGTTGCATTACACCGTAATGCAATTCCACGAAATGTGTCCTCTTCATCCACTGTGTGAGAACCCAGAGATTCTGTTCTAATCCAATACTGTCAGTGTGTAATTACTATAAATAAATGCTCAACAGCCATGACGGCTGGAACATTAACTTTGCACCTGGCAAACATCACAACGTTAGGTAACGGCTCAAACATCACAACGTTAGGTAACGGCTCAAAACACTGTACGACTTGAGTCTTGGTAGCGTCTGTTGACCGCGACTGTCTCCCGCGGATAAAGACGACATTTATTTTTATTTCATTAGAACATTTAGAGACAGACTCCAACCATCGCTACGCTCCAATGTAGGGAAAGGCCCAGAAATAATGCTATGAATGTGTGTGGAGTTTGCATGTTCTCCCCGCATCCCGTAGGGTAGGTACCCTCACAAAAAACTTGCGGTAATCCTGGTCTCTATACTGCCTCCCCCTGGCCAGACGGGGCGCCTGATGGAGGGGAAAGGAACTGGTTGGAATAACGTGTTCCTTCCAAGTGCTACGTCCAGCCGGGGAAACTCCCCCATGTCAGGTGAAAAGAAGCGGCTTGGACTCCTCATGCATAGAAGGAAGCTAGAGGTCAGCCCGTTGCTCTGCCCAGGTTGGCAGAGGGAGTGTAGCGCCCATGGATTACATTAGATGTCAAGCAAAGCGACCCAGGGCACAGCTACAGTAGGAGGCGGTGCGACAGAGTGAGCTAATAACAGCTCAAGACCCTGATGCTACTACACATGAGGGAGTGGAGGGCAGTGTTAACTTCGTTGACTAAAACCATGGCGAAAAATGCTGGTCGACTACATTTTTTTTCCCCCAGACGAAAACCACACTAAAACTAAACCACAAAATAAAATCTAAGCTATAATGACTAAAACTAAGACTAAACATATTGAAAATGTTGTCAAGAAATAAAAATCACACAAGTGTGAACTGAGCGGTGGTCGCGGAGGCTACGCAACAGCACTACTGTGTGTGTGTGTGTGTGTGTGTGTGTGTGTGTGTGGCTCATCCAGGGGTGAGTGTGTGTGTGTGTGTGTGTGTGTGTGTGTGTGTGTGTGTGTGTGCGTGCGTGCATGTGTGTGAGAGAGAGAGAGTGTGTGTTTGTAGGCCTTTTGCAGTTGATGCTCAGACTAGACTCAGCAGCACCCTCTCTGGCCACCAGTGGTATTCATTACATACACACATACACGGATACATACACGGATACACACACGGCCATGCTATGGAGCGGTCTACCACCGCTCAAAAACCTGGACAAGCGGAGTAGAGATCCAGTAGAAAAAAAAAAAAAAAAAAAAAAAAACATTTGATGTTTGGCTGCTCTCCGGTGTTTGTGGCCCCTCTGAACCCAGGTTAAGTGTGTAAAAACATTACACGATGGTACTCACGTCAACTCCAGGGGGCGCCGGCGGCGACAGCTCCGGCTGCTTGCTGCCCTGGGCGTCCAGCGCCACGGCCACGGAGGCGAAGGGACGGCTGGCCATCTGCTGGCGCTCCCGCATCAGCTGCTGCAGAGAGGGGAGACAGAGCAGGAGGAGCGGGTCAGGACATGGAGACAAGACCAGGGACGTGATGGCCATTGGGAAAAGCGTAGTCTCGCGTAGCCAACAAGAAACAGGGGGCACGTTGGCACAGTCGGTAGCGCTGTCCAGGGGCATCACACCAAATTCACAGCGTGGCACAGAGTGCCGCGCTGCAAGCTTGTAGATCTGCTATTTTAGAACATTTTTGAAAATGTGTGCAAGAAACCTATGTTTCCATGTCAGTGATGCTCAAACTTTTTCATGTCAAGGACCCCCAAGATGATATGCATTTGGCCACGGACCCCCCATCTCAAAACATCTAGTTCCAGGGACCCCCCAGAAGCAAAATTTGAGTTACAAATGTTCACTTAAAAAATACATATATTCAAAGATTTTCACACATTTTCACGACTTTTCAAAAATAGCAGATCTACAAGCTTGCAGTGCGGCACTCGGTGCCGCACTGTGAGCTTGTAGATCTGCTATTTTTCAATAGCTAAAGTTACTAGGGCCGTAGTCTCGCGTAGCCAGACAACTATTCCACAATCTCCGAATGCTATATAGAGTCTGGAACGGCAGCTCCCGAACGGCGAGTATGGGAAGTAGCCACTGCTGCACTGAACTGTAGTCCCATAGGAAACATAACAGAAACACAATAGCTCAGACAAAGTCATTCGAGCTGCCTATTCTTGTTATGGGTGTATAGTTTAAGAAAACGTTTGAAAACATCATGGAAGTAACACCAATAACACCAGAGAAAGATGAAATAACGTCCCCAGAAATATTGAAAGGACACATAACGCTTCCAGTAGGACATGTTGTTGCTACTGCACCAAGGGAGCGGTTGCGTCACATCCACTTTATCTCGCACTCATCGTTTCTATTTCCGTTTGCCAGACTGTATGCCGGGAGCATTTGCCCAAATCGTGGAGGCAACACTCTGGCCTCGCGAGACTAGGAAAAGCGGGACAACTCCCGAAAGGCCGTTTCATTCCCGGCCGGTCCAGGCCGGCCATTAGGAAAAAATAAATAAAAATAAAATATCTGCCTTCGTTCCATTTTGGGGGCTGGGCGGCCAACCAAGTAAATCGTCACTGTCGGGCAGAAACCTTGTATCTCCAAGTTTCAAATCCCATAGGGTAGGTACCCTAATTTTTTCGAAAAGCAAAGCCCTGCTTCATCATACAAGGCCGTCTCACAAAAGTAGGGAAAACAGCAGATCTACAAGCACACGTTGTGTGCTTGTAGATCGGCTGTTTTCACTAGCTTAAATCATTTTTAAAATGGTTATGGACAAACAAGGTTTCCACCCGACAACGACGAAATATAACTCATGTAATTGGCCCACTGGCTTGTCACTTGTCATGATCCGAAATGGAAATGAGGGCCTCTACAACTCTTTTTCCCGGGCTGAATCAGGGGCCCAGCACGTCCCTGGTCAGGACATGGAGACCAGACCCAGAGCTGGTGAGGACATGGGAAAGAAAGCAAAGCGAGGACCTGAGGACAACATGCTGGGACAACGTATTCAAGAGAAAAACACCTCCAGCGTTTTCATTTATTCATTATTTTGTTAACTCTCTCGTTGCAATCAATTAAATCTCTTTGAAGGTCCCCGATGCCATGGTCTACATAGACTTCCATGTAATTCATAGTGCACGGATCATGCACGCCCCATGCCTAGATCATGCACCACGCGTGTGCACACTGTTCACAGCTTTCTAACAAAAAAATCCACTTGGAAATTCTTTTTCTTTTTTTCAAAAACGGCCCAAACTCGGGAAACTCGGGGTTGGCACAGGTAGGGTACCCACTACCCATACAAACTCGGGAAACTCGGGGTTGGCAACCAAAGTGTTAAGAGGCGGTGCCATACTTGATCTGTTTTGTATGTGTCTATGGAGTTAACATTACTATAATAGACCCCCGGGTGTAATATGACTTCCCTGTCGAAATACACCTCTTTATCGACACCGTAGAAATCATGCCCTCCCTACAATTCTTTTTTTTACAAAGTACCTCAGCATTACGTACAGTACAGTAGTTGAGTAAATGTTCTTACAAAGTACCTCAACATTACGTACAGTACAGTAGTTGAGTAAATGTTCTTACAAAGTACCTCAACATTACGTACAGTACAGTAGTTGAGTAAATGTTCTTACAAAGTACCTCAACATTACGTACAGTACAGTAGTAGAGTAAATGTTCTTACAAAGTACCTCAACATTACGTACAGTACAGTAGTAGAGTAAATGTTCTTACAAAGTACCTCAACATTACGTACAGTACAGTAGTAGAGTAAATGTTCTTACAAAGTACCTCAACATTACGTACAGTACAGTAGTAGAGTAAATGTTCTTACAAAGTACCTCAGCATTACATACAGTACAGTAGTAGAGTAAATGTTCTTACAAAGTACCTCAACATTACGTACAGTACAGTAGTAGAGTAAATGTTCTTACAAAGTACCTCAACATTACGTACAGTACAGTAGTTGAGTAAATGTTCTTACAAAGTTACTATCCATGATGAGCAAACATGAAGACGAACGCAACCAGACAACATGTCGGATACGTTCAAGAGAAGAGCTGTGGCCAAGCAGGGCCCTTTCTGCACTCCTATAATAAATCATAATAGTTAACCCATTTAGAACGGGTACACATTTTGTGTATCATTATTTTATGCTTTAACTATTGAAAAATAGCAGATATACAAGCTCACAGCGCGGCACTGCGAGCTTGTAGATCTGCTATTTTTGAAAAATCGTGAAAATTAGAATTTTGATCCGATTCTATAAGTGTTGTAAGTGTTTTTTTAAAACCCTTTTTTTCTATGTCAGCAATCTGGCCAGCCATCGTCAAAGAAAAGGTCCTTTTCACTTCAACTGGAGCTCAGTTAGTCTGTTCTTGAGAGACTACTATGTCAGCGGTTCTCAAACCTTTTCATGTGAAGGACCCCCAAAATGATATGTATTTGGCCACGGACCCCCATCTCAAAATATTTAGTTCCAGGGACCACCCAGAAGCAAAATTGGAGTTACAAACGTTCGCTTTAAAAATACATATATTCAAATATTTGCACACATTTTCACGACTTTTTCCAAAAATAGCAGATCTACAAGCTTGCAGCGCGGCACTCGGTGCCGCGCTGTGAGCTTGTATATCTGCTAATTTTCACTGGTTAAAGCAGTCAATAATTCTAGGCCTAAATGGGTTAAATAAATAAAATAAAAACAGCCCTCTGGGGGAGGGTGGAGCATCTGTGCTCTTCTCAAGGGTGAGTAACCTGAGCGCTTAACATACTTCCACTAACAGCAGGGGTTCATCACATTCTGACAATTTAATCTATTTAGACCTAGAATTATTTGATGCTTTAGCTATTGGAAAATAGCAGATATACAAGCTCACAGCGTGGCACCGAGTGCCACGCTGCGAGCTTGTAGATCTGCTATTTTTGAGAAATCGTGACATTTTTTTGCAAATCTTTGAATATATATTTTCAAAGCGAACTTTTGTAACTCAAATATTTGCTTCTGGGGGGTCCCTGATACATGATATTTCAAGATGGGGGTCCGCGACCAAATACATATAATTCTAAGGGTCCATGACAGGAAAAGGTTTGAGCACCACTGGCATAAAAACATGCGTTTTTCAAAAAACCTTTAGAAGGATTTAGAAGACAAATTGGGTCAAAATATTCAAATAATTTTCAAGATTATTCAAAAAATAGCAGATCTACAAGCTTGCAGCTGTGAGCTTGTACATCTGCTATTTTTAAATAGTTAAAGCAGAAGTGATAATGTGTAATACTGCGTTCTGGGT
>NC_137825.1:8530321-8589965 GCF_963921795.1 Nannobrachium achirus | reverse complement strand
TGTTCGCGGTCCGATCGATGCGCTACACACTTTTTGATCAGCCACGTAGCGAGCTGATCAATATGTGAACGCGGCCGCCATGTTGGTGCCAAGGACACGGCTGATTGCTATTGGATTTGTGATGAGCTCAAGTGTGCCGCGTTAAGCTCTAATTGTCTGGCAGATTAGCATGCCAAGCCGAGCCGCTGTTCTAGCGATGTGCACGCACGCGCACACGCGCACACACACACACACACACACACACACAAATGGTAAATGGTGCATTTATATAGCGCTTTTATGCAAGGCGCTTTACATAGATTGTGCATTACATTCACCCATTCACACACACATTCATACACCGGTGGCGGAGGAAACCATGCAAGGCACCAACCTGCTCACCGGGAGCAACTAGGGGTTCAGAGTCTTGCTCAAGGACTCTTCGACATTAACTCAGGGGGAGCCCGGATTCGAACTGGGAACCTTTCGGGAACCCTTTGTGCTCTAATGGCGGTTTCTCTACCCCTGAGCTATGACACACACAAAAAATCAGTGGTTCTCAAACATTTTAACGTCAAGGACCCCCAAAATTACAAGTATTTGGGACCGGACCCCCCCCCCCCCCCCATCTCAAATAATAGTAGATCTACAAGCTTGCAGCGCGGCACTCGGTGCCGCGCTGTGAGCTTGTATATCTACTATTTTTCAAACAGCTAAAGCATAAAATAATTCCAGGTCATAATGGGTTGACATATTGGCATCGTCTGCCCATTGCCCGGCTGGCATGACATCCATTCCATGTCAGCTGAAATGCCACGTTTTCCTGTTACCGTACATGTACGGTACAGGGCACAGGGGTGTCTATAAAAAGGTATATGGACCGCATATGGACCGGAGTCTGATTACCGTTACAATTATAGTTTTTTTTTTTACCGTTTGATAAGAGACACTGATAGCTCAGTAATGTGCCACACTATAAAGGATAAAATACACAATCGATGTACATAAAACCACTGCTTCTCTCAACGCCGTGGATGTCTCGTATCGTTGTTGCCGGGCAGAAACCTTGTATCTCCATATTTCAACTTTTTAGTTTTCTCTTTTTCATGAATTCATTAACGTCTTCAACACCTTTATGACATTGTCATGATATGAAAACGTAGCGGAAATAGCCGATCAACAAGCTCGCCGCGCTCGCATTGCGTTGTGAGCTTGTACACGTGAGCCAGGTGAATTGATCCCAGTGCATGACGGAGGATCATTTCAAGATGAATTTGAGTCATCACAATATGATTATTGTGTTTTTATTTTTATTTTTATCATAATCACACTATGGTCATGAAGTGTGGGTCATGAACGAAAGTATAAGGTCGCGGGTGCAAGCGGCCGAAATGGGTTTCCTCGGACGGGTGGCTGTACTGGTATCTCCCTTAGAGATAGGGTGAGAAGTTCAATCACCCGAGAGAGACTTGGAGTAGAACTGCTGCTCCTACACTTGGAAAGGAGTCAGCTTAGGTGGTTGGGGCATCTAGTACGGATGCCCCCCCAGCGCCTTCCTAGGAAGGTCCTCAATGCGCGTCCCACTGGGAGGAGACCCCGTGGCAGACCAAAGACCAGATGGAAGGATTATATCTCCAAATTAGCTTGGGAACGCCTCGGTATACTCCCTGAGGGAGTGGAGGAAGTTGCTCAGGATAAGGAAATCTGGAGGTCTCAGTTGGAACTGTTACCCCCGCGACCCGATTCCGGATAATCGGTTGAAGATGGATGGATGAATGAACACAGTCTGTTGGGTGGAAACGTCCGAAACAGTTTTTCAGGATTCAAATAAAAAAAGGCATTTACTGCTCTTTTCCTGAAAAAAGTCCTACAACTGGATTTTTTCCACAGGTTTTTCCCCATTTAGCCATTCTAATTTCTATGGAGAATGGAGTGTATTTTTGCAGAAAAGTGAAAATGGCAAGAAACCACTCCATTCCCACTGAAAAGCAGAATCCACCTTCATAGGTAAATTTAAAACTTCAAAGTCAGAGAAGGTCATCTGCCCGACTGCAACAACATAGTGACGTGCACCACAGCACACCTGCTTTGTGGGGTGATGTAGGAACATCACTGAAGCACCTGAGACTGCAGTCTGCCATTACCTCCTCATCCTCCTCTTTATATACCCGGGGTTATTGAAGTACGGGGACAATTATTTAAAAATGTTCCTTTTTCATAAAAATAGCATCGGCTGAGAGTCATGTTTCAAGGAGCACTCGCACACTCACCTCACCTTCATCTGTCTGGTATAGAATCTGTAAAAGTTAAATAGTGCACTTTGAAATGAAAAAGGAGAAGAAAAAAAAAAGTAGTCACTGCGAGTCGTTTTGTGTGGCCCGGCATTTTTTACATTTATCGTAAAGAAATAGACTTAGATTCTAGGCAGAATCTTGCTGGGGTAAATGGTAAATGGTGCATTCATGTAGCAAGTTTATCCAAGGCGCTTTACAATGATTGTTCATTACATTCACCCATTCATACACCATGCAAGGCACCAACCTGTTCATCGGGAGCAGTTAGGGGTTCAGAGTCTTGCTCAAGGACATTTTGACACTAACTCTGGGGGAGCCCGGGATCGAACGCCGCTCTAGGTAAACTGTCATTTACTGATATAAACATATGTGTGACATAAGTAGCAAGTAATGATAATGCTGTGGATTAACTCTTAACTTTGAATGTAATTCAGCCGGTTGGAGAACCGCAAAGTTCAATCCAGGGCTCCCCCAGACTTCGTCTCGAAGAGTCCTTGAGCAAAACTCTGAACCCCTAGTCGCTCTCGGTGAGCAGGTTGGTGCCTTGCATGGTTTCCTCCTCCATCGGTGAATGAGTGTGTGTGTGAGAATGGGTGAATGTAATCCACAATCTATGTAAAGCACTTTGGAACAAAATGCACCATTTACCATAATTAACCATTTACATCCGTTAAATGGCTTAATTCAGATAAAGGTTGAGAGTGACAGAACCGTTGAAACAAGACAAAGCATAAGGCTGAGGACAGTGTGTGCGTGTGAGAGAGAGAAAGACGCGCGCACGCACGCACGCACGCACGCACGCACGCACGCACGCACGCATGCACACGCACACGCACACGCACACACACAGAGTCTGGTCATATCAAGGAGCTTCTCCATGTGACAGGAATGCTAAATTGATATGACGATAAAAAGGCCTACATTCCAACTCTATTCACACATTCTAAGGATCAACCACTTACAGCGCTATAATTACATCTCATCATACATAGAAAAGAGAACGCAGCTCATCTACAAGCTCACAGAGAAACATTAAACCATGTGGATTTCTGAATCAACGCAGAAGCGGTGAGGCTGGAACGTGGAGCTCAGACTTCATGTGACTACTGTAGCCCTTGACATCAGTCATCTGGAGATAGTCATCTATGACATTATCTCCATGGCTGGAATACACTGCCGTTACACCTGAGACAGGCAGCCTCTAGGCTTTAAAGCACAGCTCAACACCTGCAGTATTGTTTCACTCTTGCTTTTAGTATATTTTTAAATATCTCGTCCACACTGTCTTGCATGATTTCACTGCCTTTTTGGATATTGTTTTAATGTTGATTTTATGCTTTTGATTTACTTATTTTGCTTTATCATTAAATTGTTTTTGTATTTTCTGCAAAGCGCTTGTGGTTTATTCTTGTTCTGTAAACACTTTGAGCTGTATTTCATGTCATGAAAGGTGCTATACAAATACAATTATTATTATTACCAGTACGATGCCCCAAGGGCGCTGAAATAAATATGTCCATATATGGGCATTCCCAGATATGGGCTTAATATTGATGACATCAGGGATCTTGGCCATATATGGAGAGTGACATGAGGCGTGATGTATGCAGGTTTTCATACTAAGGTGCTGGCTACACGAATCTGGATATTTTTTAAGCTAGACATTTTTTTGTGAGATTGGGGCTTGCAGCCACACAAAGCTGGATATTTCGGTCGCAAAACTGGATACTTCTGAAACCGGATAAATGAGTGAAGATATTGAAACATATCCGATTCACTGGATCCGTGTAGGCATGGAACACGGATATCTCTGAAGACTTTACTGTGTGTGTGCTTGTCCCCCTAGTGGAGGTCTGGAGATTATTTTAGACCTAGATATCTTTGTCGTGTGGACCTAGATATCTTTCTACAGTATGTGGATATCTGAAAATCTGGGATATATGAAATATCCATATTCGTCTGGCCTAGGCCTAATTGCGACCTACGTCGACGTCCCAATTATGAAGCAGAATTCCAAATTAGGCAAACCTTTCAGCCCGATCAGGGTGTTGTGAAAAATACTAATAATAAATAGCGTACATTTGGGGAAAAAAGTGAAACATTTACGTCCTCGCTCCCTACACGATGGTCGATGTTCATGTGCGAGTTCGATTGGTCAAACCACTGAAGAGAGAAAAAAAAGTACAACGACAGACAGACAGACAGAAAGACTGACGGACAGACAGTTGGGTTCATTTTAAAGCACCAGTAATGTTTGACGTGTTTCTCCTAATAGGCCGGTGAGGTTCAGAGTTCTTCCTGACACATGGTGAGATGGATGCAGGTGCGAACACTTAAAAGCCGGGTAAAAACACGCTGCGTTGGGGTATAAACGCTCTGCTAACGCCAGGCCACCTCTACAGGGTCAACTCAGCACGGGGTGCGCAGTCCATTTAAAAGCAATGTTAAAGCTCTCCGCACGAACCCTGTCCATTTAAAAAGCAACGGTAGCGCTCTTAACGAGCCAGGCTGTGCTTTTACACAGCGGGGGGGCGAGAGAGAGAGAGAGAGAGAGAGAGAGAGAGAGAGAGAGAAAGAGAGAGAGAGAAAGAGAGAGAGAGAGTGAGAGAGAGAGAGAGAGAGGGGGGACCATTTAAGTTCTCATCAATTACGGCACTATATGTTATTAAGCAGCCATCTGCCGCAGTGCAGCGGAGAGTGGTGGCTGTTATTATAACCCTGCTATATGAGGAGGAGAGAGAGAGAGACTTTTATAACCTTCTATGTGAGGAGAGAGAGAGAGACCATTAACAGCACTGACTGAAAGCCCTGAAAGGTAAAGATGTCCTGTACAAACATAACTGTACACCCAGCATGTGGGAATGTATCACGACTGGAGACGTTTGTATGACCTAAAGTCCTAACGTGCGATTTGTGAAACGTGCGATAACTGTGCAACATGCCTCCAATTTGGCTTCAATGGAATCCAAATAAATGAACTCAGTTGTGGCGACTGAGAATCCATGCGCATTCCCATTGAAATGCAGGGACCAGACAGCCTGCTTGTGGCCCCAGGTTTGGTGCACAAACCTGTGCACGGCAAACAAGACGATTAAGAAGATACTCTGCCCTTGACGTGTTTTCTCTGTCCTCACTCTCTTCTACAGAGCGTCTCACACCTGTCATGATCAACATGGTCCACGGGTTCAGGACACTTTATTTCCTGTTCCACTGTCTGTGAGCATCAGCACAAGACAGGAAATTAACTGCGTGCACGGACAGGCACACGCACACACGTACACACAGAGTCCCGTCTGGGGAAAAGTGTATGCTATGAGCTTTTCCTCAATCTCTGTGGTTCTCAAACCTTTTCAAGTCAACCCCCAAAATGAGATGTATCCACATATAATTTTGAGGTTCCTCCTTTGTTAATTCCTTTGTATTGTTTTTTTTTTTTAATTTTCAATGATACTAAAGGACATCATAGGCACTGTGTAGATGTAAGTCACATGACCATGTTAACACAGCTGCTTTAAATGATTGATCACTGATTGTTTCTGATTGGTTGCTTGCACCAGTGGAAATGTTTTTAGTGTGTTTGTCAGCCATGTGTGAATTCAGCTTGAGAAAGGTCTTACGACCAAAATGTTGCTAATAAACTATCTGAAACGGACAAGCGGAAGTGTGCGGTTCAATCTGTCTCCTCGTCAGATCCCTTCCTAATGTTTTGTTACCCACACAGCTGCTAGAGAAGAACTGGGTGTGCGGAAGCCTTCTCTTCATGGAGTTCCTTGGATTAAAAAAGTTCGAGAAAAAACGATTTAGAAGCAATTCTGCAAGCTTGTACATCTGCTATTTTTTTGAACATTTTTTGAACAATCTTGAAATTGTGAGAATTACTGATATAGAAGACATCAGTAGAATCAGCCCCAGGTCTGATTCCTGGGTTAAAATGTACTCTGCGAGCTCGGCTCTTGTCCAATAAGAGACAAGAGAAGGAGTGGGGGAGCGAGGGGGGCGAGCGGTGTCTAAAGTTCAGCTCAGATCCATGTAATTGTTGCTTTAGTAGAATCACTCTCCAACGTCTCCCAGAGGGGAGCTCAAACACCCCACAAAAACACCCCACGCCAGGATGAAATTGAGATTGATTCGCTCATTGATTTCTTCCACACTTTTTCTTTTCCCAAGCCGCTGTCGGGCAGAAAACTACACTTGTGAGCTTATAGACCTGTTATTTTCACTACATTTTAAATATTTTTAAAGTACAAGTGAAAGTGGTTGAGCCTGCCTGCTCAGGATATGAACTGAATCTCCACCATCAGGTCAGACTGTGTGTCAGATCCTGTGTATAGGTGAGACATGACCTTTGACACCATCTAAATGTCTCAATAGAAGAGCAGGGAGACCAAATACAACCACCCCGATTTAATACGTTAAATTGTATTAACATACTCTATAGGGGTGGGCAATATAATCGATATGGCAATACATCGCAATAGTTTATTTGCCAATACTGTATCGATACTTCAGGCCGTAGTATCGTGATACTTTGAGGAAAATAAAATATGTTCCTATGCATAGGAAGAATAGGAACCAATGGTAGAAGTCTGGTCCTGACTATCCGCTGCCTCTAGATGTCGCTGACTCGCTGTACTATAGTAGCTACTTCCCCTTCCCACGGTTCAGAGAGTGAGGTCTCTCGAGAACATTGCTGCGAACAACGAAAACAACAACATTAGAGCTGCGTCTTCAGCTTTTAAAGCTGATATATCACAATAGTATCGCAAAAGTATCGTATCGCAAAGATTCACAATATAATAATAATAATATATCGTGATACTATTGCATCGTGACCCAAGTATCGTGATACGTATTCCATTGCGAGATTCTTGCCAATATCCACCCATTACTCTACCATACAGATTGGACAAAAATAAATTATATTCATTAAGAAAAAAAGCTTACATGGTGAGAATTTAAGTCTGTCTACGGGCGTTACAAACATTGAACCAATATAAAGTACTAACAATAGCTTGTGAATAAACTACATTGGATCCATGGGATATAAGCTTAGCCTGGTTAATAAAACAGACCGCACAACACCACCCCCTGGAGGTAGTGGTGGTGTTGTGTAGTCTGGCCCTTCACATTAAATAAGCTTTTTCCACCAGCCCTCAGAAAGGGCTAGCCAATCAGGGCTGTAGGCTTGGGGCACGTGGTGGGTGGTGGCCTGGTTCAGAACCATTCAGCCAATCAGGCGAGTCTGTGTGTATTCAAACACATTCCCCCCTCCACTCTATTACAGACATCAAACAGGTTGTAGTCTTTGATGCTTTCATTGAACTAACAAGCTATTGACACTTGTATGGCTCAATCAATTACCACAGCTCACAACCCCTTTGAAGTTCAGAGGGAGCAATTAAGAGCATGTCACCTTGACATTTCTTTTTTACCACCCCTTGGAAATGAAAATTCTGCTCCCGAGTCCAGACTAATATCCGACACGCAGTGAGGAATTAGTATGAGCAACGCCAGGCTAATATAAGCTAGCTTTCCCTAATGGGACTGATGACTGATCGTGGGTACTGGGTAGTTACTGGGACGTAAAGTCAGGAATTGATGACCCCGGCTGGGTCACCTGAGCAAGGGGCATGATGTTGAGAGACCCGAAACCCCTATCGTCCCAGGTGCATCAATGTGATTTTTTTGTTTGACCTATCAAAAAGGGGTCTGCGACGCAAGAATGGGTCCCGAACCAGTGTTTGTTGAAAGAGTAACAGACAAGAAGGCCTGCTATAGGTTTGCAGAAACAAGGGGGAGGGGGGAAACACAGCTCACAGCTTATTGTAATTTCTAGCACAAAAAAGCTTCAAAATTCCCCAGCATCCATCCTGAATGTCAGATAACACACTGTTATTCATCATGCTGCTGGTTCACTTAAAGCAACATGCACCTCCACTGGAGCGGAGAGGGGGGGCACCACATGCATCTAAACATCTAAATCAGTGGTTCTCAAAGTGGGGTCCGGGGAACCCCCTCCAGGGGTCCCTAGAGGGGGGTCCAGGGGGGGTCCCCAGCAAGATGAGTTAACCAAATTAAAGCCTGAAGATTCTCTCCTACAAATGTCTTCTAAATCCTAACAGTTTTCAGAAATATAATGTTGTTATATCGGTGGTTCACAAAGCTATTCATGTCAAGGACCGCCCCCTAAATTATATGTATTTGGCCGTGGAACCCCGTCTCAAAATATGTTGTTCCAGGGACCCCCAGAAGCAAAGACTTGAATAAAAAATGGACGCTTATTTTTTAAAGACAAAGCGACGCACTATGAGCTTGCATATATCTGCTTTTAGCTAAAGTATAAAATAATGATTTTAAAACCGAGAAAGCATCCATGTCATTTTACAGTAGATTTTCTATTCAATAAATAGCGGTTCACAGCACGTCACGCCGTCACTCAAAATGTCAACTATCGGCAGACTAAACTACTTAAACGCAGATAACGTGTACAGTAGTTACTATATCTTCATTTGGTATTTTGACTACGGTCCAAACGTAACCTTCTAAAACCGGTGTTTGGATTTATTTGAGAGCTGAGGATTGAAATGAACTGAATTGAGACATCTACTATTTTAAATGATGAAGACGAGGCTGTGCCAGTGACAGACATGTGACCTTCAGCAGAAAGACATTCCCCCAGCACTGCAGCGTGGAAATGAACATAAATATGCTGCTTTAAAGTTTAAAAGGACACTTCCTTCACATCTTGTATTTTTAGAGAGATGAAAGGGAGATGGTGAATTAGGTCACTGTATCTACTTGATTACATATTGAAACAAACGGTCACTATTCATTTTAATCAAACGTACCGTACTTTGTAATGTTTCTACTTCAAAAGTTGAAGCTCTTTTTTTTAATCATCATCACTGCTATACTGTAGAGCTGGGGTCTTCAACAGGGGATCCAGGACCCATAGGGGGCCCTCAGAGTTACTACAGGGGGTCTGTGAAGAGAATAGCCTGCTGGTCGTGACCCATTGCAGAGAGTGACTATAGACGCCGGAAACAATCCTTTTAGAATACTCGCAACACTCGTTTCATTCACAGAAAATGCAAACCGATATGTTAAATGTCAACTCCTCGGGCGGTACTCCTGCTACATTCACAGAATTTCCATTATTATTTTGTATTTTCAAAATTATTGAAAAATGTTTAAACACTTTCAAGATAAAAAAAAAAAATCTAAAATAAAGTAGATCATTTACAAGGTCGCAACGCATCACTTTGTGCCATGCTGCAAACTAATATCTGCTATTACTGAAAACCACCACTGTTTTAAAGGGATCCCTGGCTAATACGACAAATAATGCCTTAACTCTTTGAGTGCCAGCGCCCTCTAGGGGCCAAAGAATGCCAGCGCATCTCTCATAGGCGAGCGCTTTAGCTTCCAGGGCTTCACCTTCCAGGACCTGACGTGCTCACGTTCATGCACGGCATGGAAATGTCCCGGATGAAGATGCTAACAGAATGGCTATTCCCATTTTGTCATCTAAAAGATCATTTTTGGGCGATTTCGCCGTAAATAAACCTCGCGCCGCTTCCCTAAAACACAAAAAAGAGATATAAGCCTTTAAAGATGCAGTCTTTCATTGGATTAGGCGGAGATTGGCGATTGCGTTCGCAAATTACGGCCGGCCGGGAGGTTGCTAGCTTTCGGCTAGTAGCTAGAAAAATCAGGCCAGGCTTCAGAAGGCCTCTTATCATTTTATTCATTTAATTAAATAAAGCCGAACTACTTCGGGATCGGCACACTCTAGTACTCATCGGAAGCGGCGCCGAACATCGGGTGAACATTGGGGAGCTCAAAAATGTATTTTAAACCATTTTTAATGGAATATATCGTCGGACAGAGTAGAACGGCTAGCTGACTAGCGGCTAGCGAGCCAGGACCACCCACGACTCTACAAGCAGCTCGGGGTAAGTGAATTAATAAAAAAAAGATTGTATTGGATTGAAATAAAGCCGAACTAGTTCGGGATCGGCACCAGATGAGTTAATACATTATAATTGTCCTCTATAACCACAATTATAATGTATTAAGGCATATTTGTCGTATTAGCCAGGGATCCTTTTAAGAGTTTTCCAAAAAAGTTGCTATATCATATACCTGAATATAGCTAAAATCTAAAATTACACAAATGTCGTCCCAGTTTGAATAGGTTAAGTATTTAAAGAACTGAGCCGCAAAATCATTAAATAAATACAAATAACAATAAATCAATAGATCAAAGTCAATAAACAGTGTCCTGTCGATACCATTCAAACTGCTCTGGATGAAAACCATCCACAGTTTCCTCAGGAGGATCATCTAGTAGATGAAACCTTGGAGCAAAGTGAAGAGGAACAAACTAAACAAGGTGACATGGGGATTGGTCCGTGTGCCGGGGGGAGGTGGGGGGTGTAATCTTATTACAGAGATCGATGCAGAGCTGATTGAGCTCCTCAAAGCACCGTTGGAGTGGAGGGGGGGTGGGGGGTGGGGGGGGGGGGGCTATTAGCACTGCAGCGCTCCACACAAGGACGTTAGGAGAAATTGCTCATTAGCGATATTATGAGTTCCTTCAACTCTGCTCGTGTGGGGTACCTTAAATAAATATATAAACGTGTTTTATAATTTCTTTGGTAAATCAACGGCGTACATGATCGCACTACAGCGTCACATTGAAAGTAGCAGGTCTGCGAGATCGAAATGTGTCTCGAAAAACACGGCACGAAACATATTGATCTGCTACTTTTGCGGTTTTGGAATTTGAATCATGAAAAGTAACATTTGTGGTTGTATGACGTTTCCAAGTTCGAACCCAGAAAAAAAAAATGTGTGTGTGTGTGTGTGTGTGTGTGTGTGTGTGTGTGTGTGTGTGTCGTATACATAGGTTTTGGCAAACTTTACACATGATTTCATTATCTTAGCAAACCTGGTATAAAGTATATATTTTCATCATTATATGGCCTTGTTGTGTGTAAGGCCCGCCCCTACACTCTATCCTGATTGGAGGAAGGCCCCCACTCGATCATGATTGGAGGAAGGCCGTCGCCTACAGGGAAAACTGAAACTGACCTTTCTCTCCTCTCAGGGGATGGGCAGAAGTCCTTATATGGACCTAACACTCTATGGGGCTGTTAAGTCTGACATCATTTTGTAGGCAGAGGAGAACTTTTGCCCCCCAAAAAAGCGAATCTTTTTACTATTTTTACTATTTACTCATTTTTCTTCTCTTTGTTGTTGAAAGGAAAGTGGTAGAATTATACTTTAGTCGTTATTTTTGTCTCGGATCTGTTGAAATAGCGAGGGACAGATATTGACAATAAATCTGCTTGGAGGTCTGACTACAAAATGATGTCATGGCTTAAAAGCCCCATAGTAACTAGTACTGTCAGATCACAGACTAATTTTGTTATTATTTGAATTAAATGAAAAATCACTTACCCTACCTTTATTTTTGAGCGGTGGTAAACCGCTCCATAGAGTGGCTGTGCGTGTTTCTGTAGCCTTTTTCCTCAGCGTTTTGCCATAGCAAAACGTGTGTGTGTGTAGCATAGTCTGTACATCCTAGACTAAAATCCTGGTCTGAAGACGTTATGCAAGCACGACCACCACTCACTTCACATTGGGTGTGATTTTTATTTAAATTAATGATGAAGTAGGCTATGTTTCTAGGATTTCTAGGAGAGTGAACCCCCTGCCCTCCAGCCAATAGCATTCATCTGATTAATTTCTGTTTCATTTCTAAGAAAGATGGCAGATTTGCAAATGCTGAAAAAGCAGCTTACGGTGTGCAGAAACCAATGGTGTCACGTTGTTGTTTTTTCTACTGTCTCTGGTCTCTGCTGTGACATTGCTAAATGTCAGTGGCCGGCGTCAGCCTGCTCCTCACAGCTGTCTTCAAAGCCACCATCAGACGCTGTGGCCTCTGGGATGACATTCACAACCAAAGGGCTTCTCCGCGTCGTCTCATCCCTTTGTGGACCCTCGCAGCGTCCACGCCTTGTCACCTTGTAAAATGTTCTCACTACAACGCCACGGGGCCCAAAACATAGTAGAGGACGCCAGGGTTGTGACACATTAAAAACCGGGAAAGCAACTGTGTCGTTTTAGATTTTAGCTATAGACAGATCAATCTTAAAATAATAGCGCTGCAGCCGTGTACATGTGCTACTAGAAAGTTGCAATTGGAAATTGGAAGTGTGGTTGCCGTGACGCGAGTAAAGGTCTTTGCACACTGCTGCGTTTTTCGGGCCGAATATCGGAGTGAATTTCGGAATGTGTGAATAAACAAGAATTGACACAGTCAATATATAAGCTGGTCAGATGAAAAAAAAAATGTTTTTTGAAAAAAAGAAAAATGTTTTTTGAAAAAAAAAAAGTTTTGGAAAAAATGTTTTTTGGAAAAAAAAAGTTTTGAAAAAACTCGGGCGTGCTCAAACAACAGTAATAACTGCGTATTACCTTACTGTACTTTACTGTACTGTATACTGTACCTCACTGTACTGTACTGTACATATTCTGTGTTCTATATCTATGAAGTCTGTGTTCTAGATCTATGAATTTTGTCACTCCCCCCCCCCCCGTGTATGTGTGTGTGTGTGTGTGTGTGTGTGTGTGTGTGTGTGTGTGTGTGTGTGTGTGTGTGTGTGTGTGTGTGTGTTGACTTTTACTTATAACTGAGTATCTACAGTGCAGTATTGATACTTTTAAGATACTTTAAAAAAAACAAGTGTAAAACATTTGAGTACTTTTTCCAACAGCTACTTTCCCCCATAGCCTGGAGGACTCCTGCTAAGTTTGCAGTTGCCATATAGCCTATTACTCTATAAATCTATCTGTGATGTCTGATTTTACTAAAACTAGCATGCTTATTAGGCAGTAGTGGGAAAAGTACTCGCATTCTTTACTTAAGTATCATGCAATACTGCAATGTCAGTGGAAGTCTTGTATTCAAAATGTAGGATACTTGAGTACAAGTATAAAAAGTATTTGTATTAAAATGTACCAAAAGCAGAAAGTACGCATTATGCAGAACTTAATGTAACCAAGGTGTTCAAATAAGTGTATTGATTGTAGGCATTTTCCAAAATCTTGTGGTATTTCACTGCTACATATCGTTCTAAATATATGCTTTCTTGTCATTTAGTACAATGAATGTGTTACCGTGTCTCTAGAAATGTGCTCATTATTTGTGAAGATACTAACTGTAATTCTCAAAGACTCGCATTGGTTCATTCAGCACATCGTTTTTGCTCTGTTTCATTTGATATTAAAATGCAACTCGAATTAATCTACTGTGTGGACACTGATCAGATGACAGGAAGAAGCAGCTCATCAATGAATGTACTTTGTGTTGCTTTTGTAAATTGTGTAGGGTACGATATTTTCATGACTTCACACCAAAGCCCATATCATGGTCATAGAGTTAAATCATTGACAACTTGCATACTCGTTCAGTTCATATGTTAATGCAGATGGTATGCAGATGGTGTGACACATCACCTACTACAGCCTACAACGATGCCCAGGGCAACACTGCATATTGTCTATAAATGGCTCGCAGTTTAAATAACGTACGGTTTATTTGGACAATCATCTGTAACAGATGAAGTATAATTAAATACGACGTGATTAACGTTTGTTTGACATCCTCATCACAATTACATTGGATGCATCGCGTTGATTAAAGTGAATGGCTGCTATAGTTTTGCTAGTTTTCATCACCTAATCACCTTCCTTTCATAACCTAATCTCTACGTTTAGAATTGAAAGAAGAAAAATAATGTTAATGTTAGTATGAAGCTAATTATAAAGCTTAAATGGATGATGATGTCAACAATGACTTGTGAAAATCAAAGAATGATAGCCGATCTACAAGCAATCATACAAACATTTTGTACTTTGATGCCAATACTTTTGTACTTTTACTCAAGTATAGACCTCTCTTTTCTTCTGTTTCATTTATCACAAGCAGGCTGGCCACAGGCACCGCCTCAGTGTGAAGGAATGGTGCTCCCTGCTGGACAAAATATTTCATTACAGCAGTACAGGTCTGGAGGGCCTGGCCAATGGATCATGAGCTCGGTGACCATGTGACATGGACAGCCAATCGGCAAATAGGTCCCCTAGGTCCCCTGAATGTCTCAGGACAATGTCATCTGTTTAAAGAGCTGGTCCTGCTGACCAGCTAAAAAAATCAACCTCACATTATGTCAATCACGTTTGCACACTGCCGCCCGTTTTGTATTTATTTTCGGACCAGGGTTGATTTTTTCTGATTTTCGCAGCTGTTGCACTGAGTCCCTTGCTCTCTCTCTCTTTCCTCTCTCTCTCCCTGGCCTACGGCTTTTGGATTTCCAAAACGCAACGAAAACACGCAGTGCAGTGTGCAACCACCTTAACACTTGCAAATTAATTTCGTCTTACAGTTTGGATTTTCCCCATTCAAGTCAATGGGGAAAATTAATTCACAAATAAATTAATGGCCATATATGGAGATCTCTGTGTCATTCCTTGTCCCTTTAATGCCCATACAGTGTATGGCGATCCCTGATGTCATCAATATTAAGCCCATATCTTGGAATGCCCTTATATGGACATAATGTGTCAGTCTCATTTGGTCTATGATGTCAGACATCTATGATGTCAGTCATCTCCATATTTGAATTACATTTAATGGAGAAAATGAATGTATATAAATTAAACTGTATATAATGTATCTTAGTCATTTTGGGGATCCTTGGCAGGAGAAACATTTTCAAGTATTTGTCACTGAATAAGAGAAAATAAAAATTACACCGTGCAGCTTTAAAGGAGGTGTTAAAAGATGTGTTCATGTATTACTCAGTTCTCTATTCCAATAGTAATATTGTTGCTATGGAGTGTTTGTTCAGTAACAGGGTCTCTGTCCTCCAGGTCTTTTAGCAAACAGAAAACACATTTCCAGGTTCAGGTTTACCCAATTCCAATTTCAATCCGTAGAGGAAAAAATAGAAACAGGACACTCACACAGGATAAACAACTGAAACTGGCAGCAACGAGGAGAAAAATAGAAATGAGCAGAAATGTTTTGAATCATAAACCACTATTAAAAATGGAAACGTGTGATGAAAAAAACATCACAAGCCCTATGAAAACCGCCCCCCCCCCCCCCCCCCACACACACACACACACACTAGGGATGGGATGATACGTGATATTATCGGTTATCATGATAATCGTATCGTGGAGATTTAATTTATTGTGATATCATCGTCCTCCGTCATGCACTGGGATCAATTCACCTTTTATTTGCCGAGCGGCATATCTGGTACCACAACACTTTCCATGCCAGGGCCAAATGGCCCCAAGGTAGCTGTGCCAGGATTTTGGATGTTTTTCTTTACTATGCAATGAAAAAAAAATGAATGAAAAAAGTGTCCATCCACTAGAATGGACACACATTTTCTCAATCAGCTAAACGAGGGAGCCAACACACAAACAGAAAAAAGATCTCTCTGATCTCAGGTCATTTTGACATCTTAAAAAAAAAAGAAAAATGAAAAAAATAATAATAATAATAATAAAAAAAATAATACATTTTTATTATTCTCGTCAAAAGCCGTCATTGGCACTGACGGCGATTCAATGATTCTCGTCAATCTACCTCTGTGGCATGGAAAGAGTTAAACCCTCTATTGGTGAAACGTACCTTTAATATACGTACTTGATACAGTCGTTTTTTCACTCTCTACCTTATCTCCTTGCCCAAAAATAGCCTATCTACAATTTCACAATGCGCCGCAAGGCGACGCGTTGTGAGCTTATAGATCGGCTATTTTTTCCGCCCCAGGATAATGGATGTTTTGGGATATTTTAGATTATCGCGATAAGATCGTAAATCGCGATTTCTTTTGTCACATTAATCGTGATATGAAATGTTCATATCGTCCCATCCCTAACACACACACACACACACACACACACACACACACACACACACACACACACACACACACACACACACACACACACACACACACACACACACACACACACACACACACACACACACACACACACACACACACCAGAAGACGTCTCTCCCCATGTCCAATCAATCAATCAAATGGCTCAACCTGAATCGTCTCAATCATCAACAACAACAACAACACAGGAGGATGGACGACCCAAGCCTTCAGCGCTATTCCTTTTCATTTCCGCCCTCAAATGCAAAAACACAACAACTTTTCAATCACTTTAAATTAAAAGATAAGATTTTTTTTTTATTCATTGTTATATAAAGTCTCTGTCGGGTGGGGAAACCTTGTATGTCCGAAACTGTGACTTGTCGGAGTCAAATTCAAAACTAGCAAAAGTAGCAGATTGGCAAAGAACGCTTCTCGCAACATTTTGAGCTTGGGGATCTACTACTTTTGATGCTTTAGTGTTTAGGGCAGGGGTCTTCAACGTTTTCAGGCCAAGGACCCCTTAGTTGAGAGGGAGATGAAGCAGGGACCCCCAAAACCTGTTAGATTCCATATAGTTTCATTGTTTGACAGCACAATCATCACAAACACAAATTGACATGAATATTTTGGATTCATGTAAATTTGTGTTTTCAGATATTTAACCACTTGAACGGTTAATACTTAATAAACTTGACCTTTCACTCTGTACTAAGTCTGCTCTTTTTCCCCTCTACACCAAACATCTTTGCCTAAAAAAGCCGATCTACAAGCTTTAGATCTGCTATTTTTGGCTAAAGTAGATGCTAGGGAACAAGTGATTAGAAAGGAGAAAAAACTTTCAATCACAAAAATATTTGGAGGACCCCCTGTAGTAACTATGAGGACCCCCCTATACCTGTTGAAGACCCCTGGTGTAGGGCGATGGAGCGGGGGCGATAATTTACGATATTAAAAAACACCAAAAGTTTGAATTTGGATATAAGAGGTTTTCTGCCCAGACATTAACGATCATTATTTCCCATGCCGGGCATCTGGTCCGGCGGTGACTAAACAGATGATGGTCTCGCTGCTAGCGAGAGGCTGGAGTGGGCACAACAAAAAAGGGAGCGGAATTTTAATACGGCGGGTCCCATCTGCAGGCATTAATCTTTATTGAACTATAATGTCGCAGCTGGCCGGGACTCTGACACAGCAGCCATCACTCATGTTTCATTTTCACATATCAATTAAGAAAAAAGAAAAACCCTGGCCTTTTTATGATTATCAGTGTCAGGGGGAAACACGTTGGCGGGAGCCATCATATTCTTATTAGATGATTGCAGGTCAGCAGAGGTGGCCGGAGTACTTTTATTTGAGTCAAAGTACAGATACTCAAATATTAGGCTACTCATTTATCACTTTTAACAATCAATGCATTGCTGTGTTAGAATTTTGCCATTTTCAAAACAGAAAAATGCAAAGATTTTCAAGAAATCTAAAACATATTAATAAAAATCCAACCGAGTTTGAAGTGAGCGGTTGATGCGAGTTCATTTCGTTAATTCTTTTACTGCTTCGGACGTTCCCGTTCGCCCCAATTTTGAACGCGGCGCGTTGCCAATACGGCTCGTTCTTTGTTACCTTGTCTGATGACTGTAAGCTGATGAGGGGTCGCGCCACCGTGTACAGTAAAAACATCTCCCGTAACGCTGCTCTCAAAAATCCACCGCACGTTAGCAATAATGGAGTTCCAAATCACTTCCTGGCTGTTTTCTGTGGACCTGAGATAGATTATGCATTTCTATGCTCTGAATGGATGGCAAGTGGAGCGGCCCAATTCACATTAATTCTTGCATAAGGCTGCCCTCTGCCGCCAGTTTGGCCAAAGTACACATTTAAGCGTCCATTGTAAAATGATTTGGTTTAGAAAGAACCAATAGATAATTTTCGATAAACATCGCAAAGGTAAGCTGCTTTTTGCTGGCACCAGCCCCAATAAATAAATAATAACATCTGGCAGTAGGACAGTTAAGCTATACCCCGTGTGTGTGAGAGAGAGACTCAACAGCGCCCCTGGTCAGTGGTCACCCAGCGGTATTGCAGTTCAAGCTACAAAGTTACAAAGTTACATACATTACAGACACAGTCACACATAAGAGACGGTGTGACCACCGCTCAAAAATAGCATTAGTTCTCCGTTAAAGGACCAGGTCACCTCTGGGACAACCAGATCTTATTTTATTGTTGTGTGGGACATGATCAACACAATCCTGAGTTATTTTTTGTGCTCAATCTGTGTTTTTAGATATTTTAGTATTTCAGCCGATTTCAGCATGCTACAACTGGTCATATGATGCAAAATGCATCATATGACCAGTTGTAGCATGCTGAAATACTAACATATCTAAAAACACAGATTGAACACAAACAATAATTCAGGATTGTGTTGATCGTGTCCCACACAACAATAAAATAAGATCTGGTTGTCCCAGAGGTGACCTGGTCCTTTAAGTGGTTATTTCAAAACATACTTTTTCCCTTCCTACAAATGTAGTGGAGTCAAAAGTACAGTGTTTGACTCGTGATGTGTCAATATAGCGGTGTGAAAGCCAGTGTCCAAAAACACAAAATACTCAAGTAAAGTACAGATACTAAAAATAAAAAATAAATTTCCTAAGTGATGTTTTTCCACCACATCCAGGTTCAGATGGATGCTTGCAGATATACAAGCTCACAGCGCGGCACCGAGTGCCGCGCTGTGAGCTTGTAGATCTGCTATTTTTGAAAAAGTCGTGAAAATGTGTGCATATGAATGAATATATGTCATTTTAAAGCGAACGTTTGTAACTCAAATTTTGCTTCTGGGTGGTCCCTGGAACTAGATATTTTGAGATGGGGGTCCGTGGCCAAATAAATATCATTTTGGGGGTCCTTCACATGAAAAGGTTTGAGAACCACTGACATAGTAGTCTCTCAAGAACAGACTAACTGAGCTCCAGTTAAGTGAAAAGGACCTTTTCTTTGACGATGGCTGGCCAGATTGCTGACATAGAAAACATAGGTTTTTCAAAAAATCTTAGAAGGATTCAAAAGACACTTATAGAATGGGGTAAAAATTCTAATTTTCACGATTTTTCAAAACTAGCAGATCTACACGCTCGCAGCGCGGCACTCGGTGCCACGCTGTGAGCTTGTAGATCTGCTATTTTTCAATAGTTAAAGCATAAAATAATAATACAGAATACTGTGTAGCCGTTCTGAATGGGTTAAGCCAGTGAAGTTGAATCAGCATAAACGTTAAGCTCTCGCCTCAATCTCCCGCACCTCCAATCTTTTTTCCTATCGTTCATTTCGTATGATTTCACATACCTGTACATATTCTATCCTCACTTTCTGGGGGGGTTTTATTCACAACATTTCTACTAGATTACTTCAATTTCGCCTTCTTTTTTCCCTTCTTTCTGTTCTGCTTTGAAACGGCGATTCCGAATCCATCGCTTCATGAAAAAGTGAAAAGCTCAGAGTGAACTTTACTCAGACATCAAGTTTATCGCCGTCAGACCTTCCTTGCCCGTGTTATAAAAGAAGACCGGGAGACAATGGTCAAAACTCATTTGAAAATTGACGGTCGAAAATCGGCAAAAGTTGCCGTTTTCAAGATTTTTTGGACATTATCTCTGGAACAATCTGCTCAGTTCAAAGCTTGTGGGATGGGGGACTTTGAGGACATGGAACAATGACACCTTTTTGGGTTTTTGGGCCTAAAAGTATGGGCCGAGCCTCGGGCCGGCCCAATCATGTTCATGCTTGTTGAGAACTCTACTTCGAAGAGACTTCAAAATACTAACCCTTACAATCAAAGTCCTCAACAACCATTTGCAAGACGTGCGTCACAGATATGGACATATCCTCTCTACATAACTCCTTATATGGACATATCCTCTCTCTACATAACTCCTTATATGGACATATCCTCTCTACATAACTCCTTATATGGACATATCCTCTCTACATAACTCCTTATATGGACATATCCTCTCTCTACATAACTCCTTATATGGACATATCCTCTCTACATAACTCCTTATATGGACATATCCTCTCTCTACATAACTCCTTATATGGACATATCCTCTCTCTACATAACTCCTTATATGGACATATCCTCTCTCTATATAACTCCTTATATGGACATATCCTCTCTCTACATAACTCCTTATATGGACATATCCTCTCTCTACATAACTCCTTACATGGACATATCCTCTCTCTACATAACTCCTTACATGGACATATCCTCTCTCTATATAACTCCTTATATGGACATATCCTCTCTCAACATAAATCCTTATATGGACATATCCTCTCTCTATATAACTCCTTACATGGACATATCCTCTCTCTATATAACTCCTTATATGGACATATCCTCTCTCTACATAACTCCTTATATGGACATATCCTCTCTCTACATAACTCCTTATATGGACATATCCTCTCTCTACATAACTCCTTATATGGACATATCCTCTCTCTATATAACTCCTTATATGGACATATCCTCTCTCTATATAACTCCTTACATGGACATATCCTCTCTCTATATAACTCCTTACATGGACATATCCTCTCTCTATATAACTCCTTATATGGACATATCCTCTCTCTATATAACTCCTTATATGGACATATCCTCTCTCTACATAATTCCTTATATGGACATATCCTCTCTACATAACTCCTTATATGGACATATCCTCTCTACATAACTCCTTATATGGACATATCCTCTCTCTACATAACTCCTTATATGGACATATCCTCTCTACATAACTCCTTATATGGACATATCCTCTCTCTACATAACTCCTTATATGGACATATCCTCTCTCTACATAACTCCTTATATGGACATATCCTCTCTCTATATAACTCCTTATATGGACATATCCTCTCTCTACATAACTCCTTATATGGACATATCCTCTCTCTACATAACTCCTTACATGGACATATCCTCTCTCTACATAACTCCTTACATGGACATATCCTCTCTCTATATAACTCCTTATATGGACATATCCTCTCTCAACATAAATCCTTATATGGACATATCCTCTCTCTATATAACTCCTTACATGGACATATCCTCTCTCTATATAACTCCTTATATGGACATATCCTCTCTCTACATAACTCCTTATATGGACATATCCTCTCTCTACATAACTCCTTATATGGACATATCCTCTCTCTACATAACTCCTTATATGGACATATCCTCTCTCTATATAACTCCTTATATGGACATATCCTCTCTCTATATAACTCCTTACATGGACATATCCTCTCTCTATATAACTCCTTACATGGACATATCCTCTCTCTATATAACTCCTTATATGGACATATCCTCTCTCTATATAACTCCTTATATGGACATATCCTCTCTCTACATAATTCCTTATATGGACATATCCTCTCTACATAACTCCTTATATGGACATATCCTCTCTCAACATAACTCCTTATATGGACATATCCTCTCTCTATATAACTCCTTATATGGACATATCCTCTCTACATAACTCCTTATATGGACATATCCTCTCTCAACATAACTCCTTATATGGACATATCCTCTCTCTACATAACTCCATATATGGACATATCCTCTCTCTACATAACTCCTTATATGGACATATCCTCTCTCTACATAACTCCTTATATGGACATATCCTCTCTACATAACTCCTTATATGGACATATCCTCTCTACATAACTCCTTATATGGACATATCCTCTCTCTACATAACTCCTTATATGGACATATCCTCTCTCTACATAACTCCTTATATGGACATATCCTCTCTACATAACTCCTTATATGGACATATCCTCTCTCTATATAACTCCTTATATGGACATATCCTCTCTACATAACTCCTTATATGGACATATCCTCTCTCTACATAACTCCTTATATGGACATATCCTCTCTCCACATAACTCCATATATGGACATATCCTCTCTCTATATAACTCCTTATATGCACATATCCTCTCTACATAAATCCTTATATGGACATATCCTCTCTACATAACTCCATATATGGACATATCCTCTCTCTACATAACTCCATATATGGACATATCCTCTCTCTACATAACTCCATATATGGACATATCCTCTCTCTACATAACTCCTTATATGGACATACCCTCTCTCTACATAACTCCTTCCAAGCATATAGCAACAGTCAAAGGTAAAACAGGGTTGCGTTCAAGCAGGACATGCATTAAGTATCACGTTTTGCGATCGGAGATTTTTGGGAACAGATTGTATTGATTACGTTGAGATCGTGTGTGCGTCTCCGGTGTCGAGGGTGCCGGCTTTATCGTCCCGAGGCGAAGCGATGAGTAACGTAACTACCTCCCAAAGTATCCGCTCATAATATCATATCCCGTTTCGGGTGTCTGGTGTCAAGCCCATGCGTTTTGTTTTGCCGTCAGGCGAAAAACCTTGTATCTCCAATATTTCAACAGTGATATCGTCTCTGTCGGGTGGACACCTTGTATGTCCAAAACTGTTGCCTGTCAGGATTCAAATTCAAAAATAGCAGATCTACAAGCTCGAAGTGTGTCGCGTCAAGCCACGTTTCGAGCTTGCGGATCAGCTACTTTAGATGCTTTTGTGTGACGCTGTATGATCAATTAGGGTGTTAATTTACAAAAGAGTTAGAAGATGGAGATAAGTGGTTTCTGTGATACGTTCTTTTTTTAGTATGTTTTATATTTGTAGTAATGCCTTAATTCATCACATAACAGTGTTGTGCAAACATAGCGAAAACAGCTGATCTACGAGCTCACAACGTGTCATGTGAGCTTGTAGAGCAGCCATTTCCTACTATGTCCTCAATTCATAATCAATTAAGGCATAAAAAAAACAAAAATAAATCTTAAAAAGAAAGAAAAGTGTCTGTGGGACTTGTGACTAAATAACAACCACATGGGATCCATTTGAAAACACAGCTTGCCTTATTTTCTTTTTGGTTTAACATTCCCAGGAAAACATGGCGGTCTTCGGGACACATACAAGGTCTTTCCTCCCCAGCGACAGCGGCGCTGCCGGTGTGTGTGTGTGTGCGTGCGTGCGTGGGTGCGTGCGTGCGTGTGTGTGCGTGTGTGTGTGACAGGTCGTGTGGGACTTACTTCTCGTCTGCGCGAGGCCCAGCAGGTCTGTTTGATCTTCCACACCACGGCAGCCACCAGCAGCAGTGACAGGAAACAGCTGCGGAGGAGGACACGGAACAATCAGAAAAATGACGCTTCACTTCCTATCAGTTCTGCTCCCCGCACCGCCTACAGGCATGGAGGGTATAACGCACGCACGCACGCACGCACGCACGCAAGCACGCACGTACGCACGCGCGCACGCACGCACGCACAGAGGAAAGTAAAAGGTGTTCCGACGGTTCACTTCATTGTTCTGGTGTCTGTTATAAGCCCACAGGCTACAGACAACACACACAACCCAGAAAGATACAGGTGTCAACTAAGTACATATACTCAAGTACTATATTTAAGTACAATGCTGAGCTTTTTTACTTTATTGAAGTATTTCTTTAGATTTTGATACTTGTACGCCTACTCCACTACACTACATGTCAAAAGGCAAATATTGTACTTTTTTTACTAGCCATACTTTGCAGATTTAAATTAAATATTTAAATATTTAGATCGGGCATTTGAAAATACCCGATCTATAAGACAGATGTGACGTGTTGAGAGCTTGTAGATCTGCTATTTTCGAAACGATATTGATGAATGTGAGTACATTCACTTTTGGTACTTCGGTATATTTTGACGCTAGTAATTACATACTTTTACTCAAGTAAATGTTGAATACCGGACTTTTAATTGTAAGTTGTAACAGAGTAAACTAAAATAATTTAGAAATTGTACTCAAGTAGCTGAGTACATTTACTCCGGTATGGTACATCACCCAGAGCTATAGGCAGAAAGGTAACAACACACTCCTCTCTGTGCATTAGTTTCTCCCCAGACAATTTCAGAGCATCACAGTTCATGTCAGAGTAACACGGAGACTCAATGGAGCTGGCGCAATAAGCTCTCCAAGGACATCAACCCATTAAGACCTGAGGCCGGTTCTAAATTAATAGTTATCACACTTTTCGTAGCCAAGAACCCCCAAAAAGATTTTTATCTCGCCTCAACATTTGAGGCGTGAAATAGACAATGTAGTACCAGAATATTGATTCATATTTGATCAACACTTCCTACTGGGAGACGGCCATGTTGCAATGGAAACACTTATCATAATCCAATGGACTGCTTTGATTACCGTACACAACTGAATCCTTTTTTTTAAATCACCTAGAAAAAGATCCTCCACCAGTATAGGTTGGTGGAAGTAGGTTACGATGAGCAAGCATTGTATTTTATTCAACATACACGATAAGCTGATTTGCGGAAGTGTTGAATGTCCAAGTAGTAGCAGGTGTGTGGACAGAAATCCTTTTTTTGCAAAAACGGCCTCCTGGTGGCGCTATAACAGGCTGAGGTGAACATTTGGGGGCAGAGGTTCTGCTCTGGCCTGTACGTGCACTGTTTCATGTCGGGCGGTGCCGGAGATTATCTGTTCCCAGACGGACTGACAGACACACACGGACGGACGGATGGACATAAAGGGGTGAATATATAGTCTTGGCCATGCCTTCACCCTGGCGGAAACTATTACATTGCTTCGCTGTTACATTTTGGGTCAATTTATTGATTAATGTATTAAGCATCCGTGTAATACCTACAACCCACTGCAGATTCACTGGTTATATTGCATCAACACACTCTACCATATTGATTAAAATTACCTTTTATTCATTAGAACAAGTCCCAGGTTAAAGCTTTAAATACTGAAATATTCAAAAATGCATTAAGTTAATTGAAATACAAAGCGCAGGGCTGGAACCTCTGAAACACTCCAACTCCTCTGTCGGCTCTTTTCAAAAGGCTAGAATTTGTAAAATAATTACGGGAGATAATGCATTCATTTCTCTATAGGCAGGGAATATCCAGCTGATTGCTTCAATTAATAGCCCGCTGGATAAATCATTTAGCAGGGGAAATTCAGCTTGATCCAAGCTCTGTGGTGCTAAAACTATGATTGATAGAGAGATCCTAGTTCATTATCCCACAGACAGATATTACACTTATGATTGTGACATGTTAAAGCAACTTTCTGATGGCTACCCTACCTCGTCTGATTCATATTAACTTATGTACAAGACACCCTGGATGACGTTGTGTGAAATATATATTTACAAGCTAAACTAAAAAGATAATAATAATAATTTTTGTTAGATTATGTCTGTGTTGTAACATTGCTTCTTGGCTTTAACTTTTTTTTAGTTTTAAGTTTATTTCTATTTTAGACACATTTAAAGACCTAGTGAAATGGAAAAATACGTTTTTCACACTTTAACTCATACAGTGCCATCCGGCCACAAGGGGCGCTAGAGTGCCAGAAATGTATCCATAGACCTTCATTATAGCTTTCGTTGACCCTCCCCCAACTGGCTTGTGTTTTCACTCCAGTCAATGCTATGGAGGACGAGAGGAGGAAGCTAGCTGACACGTAGCCAAAATGCTAACCCATTTAGAAGCGCGATCTAAAGCTATTTCAGCCGCAAAAAACTTTCTCTTTGGGTCTGGGAACACAATCCGGAGAAAATCCTGTCTAAAGATGTGATTTATTATTGGAGTGGGCAGCGCGATGCGGCCGTTAGCGCGAATACGGCCCGAGGATGGCCGAGTCTAAGTCCCGGGCATGGATGGACGTCTAGACCGGGGCTTCGTTGAGGCCTCCGATAAAATAATTAATTTCATTAAAAAAGCCGAACATGTTCGGGATAGGCACACTGGACTACGTTCCGGAAGCGGCGCTGAACATTTGGGGGGCTCAAAAATGTATTTTAAACCATTTTTAATGGAATATATCGTCGGACCATGTAAAATGGCTAGCTGGCTAGCGTAGGACGAGCCAGGACCACCCACGACTCTACAAGCAGCTCAGGGTAAGTCAATTAATAAAAAAAAAATTGTATTGGATTGAATTAAAGCTGAACATGTTCGGGATAGGCACAGAATGAGTTAAGAGCTTATCCGTGTTTTGTTTGTTTTTTTGTGTATTTTTATATCAAAAGTCCATAAAAGGCTAAATCTTAATTACTTCCTGTGAACAGAAACATGCTGTGTGATGACACAGACACGTCTTCTTGAATATAAATGAACCTTTGATTACATTCACCTGTTTGATTCCCATTGCTGGCATTCATCCAAACGCAGCTGTTTTTAATTACAGAGCTACTTCGTTTTGAATGGCATTCAGGATGACGTCCAGACTGAAAATCAGAGGGTTCTGTTTCAGACTGATACTTCAAAATAACACTGGAACCCCAGTAACATGATAGATGGTTACCATGGTAACCAGGTAAACCGGTGCTGTGGCGGCAACTGCTGGCGAGTGAAAACACCTCATCCCATGATGCATCTGGAAAAGCAGTGCCCTGCCGCGACCGCGGTTTTCCCAATGACCCTGAGCGCAAAGGTGGGGGCCAGTGGTGGGCAAGGAGGTAGGGAGCGCTTCGCTGTGTTCACTTGTACTGTGCGGAGGTGCCGAAAGTCGGGGGGACGAAGATTTACTATTCTGTCCATAACGGCACATAACTCGGTTAACGGCGCTGAGTCGGCTCATGTGCGACCGTCGCATCGCTCGAAACGGCGACTCGCTCGCTACTGCTCACTCGGCGGTGTTTTCTCTCTTTGTCTAACCCCGTTGTTCGTTTGGTCAAGACGGCACCATGTTCTATGGCAAGGGTCTTCAACAGGGGGTCCTATAGGTTACTATAGGGGGGGCCTCCAAATCTTTGTGTGATAGAAACTTTTTTCTCCTTTTTTATATTAACCACTTGAACCCTAGTTCCCTTATTCAGAGAACTTTAGCCAAAAATTGCCGATCTACAAGCTCACAACGCCTCGCGCTGCGAGGCGTTGTGAGCTTGTAGATTGGCTATTTTTGGCAAAGAGGTTTGGTTTAGAGGGGAAAAAGAGCAGACTAAGTAAAGAGAGAAAGGTCTAAGTTTATTAAGTATTGACGGTTCAAGTGGTTAAATATCAGAAAACACACATTGACATGAATCCAAAACACACTGATGATTGCACTGTCAAACAATGAAACTATATGGTATCTATGAAAAGGTTGTGGAGGTCCCTTCTTCGTCTCTCTCTCAACTAAGGGGTCCTTGGCCTGAAAACGTTGAAGATGCCTGTTCTACGGACTATTATCTGACTCGTGCATCGCCGCGTTTGTATTTTTGTATTCTCTGTATGAAAGACAAGACGTTGAACGACCGTGAACGGGGGCGTGCGTGCGTGCCGCCACCTGAAAAACAGGTAAAAACAATAAGAAAAATAGATATCGAAAAAATAATCCTTATTGTCAAACGATATGCTGAGAGGATAAACAATTTAGCAAAAAAAAGAATCATCATTCTCTCTCAGCCGTTCTCTCTCAAACCTTGACGACGTGACACATTAGTGTGTAGAGAGGAAAACACACAACTCAACCACTCTGACAGACACACACATAAATAAAAGCAGACAGAGAGAGAGACAGAGACAGAGACAGAGAGAGAGAGAGAGAGAGAGAGAGACAGACAGACAGAGAGAGCGCGAGCATCAATAATCCGTCTGTATGATAAACATCTTCCCAGGGTGAAATTAATTTCCGCGGCATGCCGTATCCCCCCAGACGACGGCGGGCGGTTTTGTGTTTTCTTGCAAAGGAGAATAAAAATAAAGAAATAAATAGAAATGATGCTTTTTACAGATAGCGGAGAATGAGGTTGGAATGGGTTGATTATCGTCGCTGTCGGGCAGAAACTTCCCATCTCCAATTTGAATATTTTTGACCCGATTCTATAAATGTCTGCTGAATCCTTCTAGGGTTTTTTGAAAAAAATAAAATAAATAAACCCTGCTTGTTTCTCAGTGGTTCTCAAACCTTTTCATGTCAAGGACCCCTAGAATTACAGGTATTTGGCCGTGGACCCCCATCTCAAAATATGTTGTTCCTGCAGGGACCACCTTGAGAACCATTGATATAAACCAAGGGTCTTCCTCAGAGTTACTACAGGGGGTCTTCAAAATCTTTGCGTGATAGAAACCTTTTTTCCCCTTTTTTATATTAACCACTTGAACCCTAGTGTCCATATTCTGAGAACTTTAGCCAAAAATACCAGATCTACAAGCTCACAACGCCTCGCACTGCGAGGCGTTGTGAGCTTGTAGATCGGCTATTTTCGGCAAAGAGGTTTGGTGTAGAGGGGAAAAAAGAGCAGATTAAGTACAGATTGAAAGGTCAAGTTTATTAAGTATTGATGGTTCAAGTGGTTAAATATCTGAAAACAGAACCCAAAATAGACTGATGATTGTGCTGTCAAACGATATGGAATCTATGAACAGGTGGTGGGGGTCCCTGCTTCATCTCTCTCTCAACTAAGGGGTCCTTGGCGTAAAAATGTTGAAGACCCCTGATGTAAACGTAATGTAAATCAGTGTAGTAACTGCGATCATGTATTTTTTGTATTTATTATGGGAGTGAAGAAACAAGACTGTGAATGACAGATGTGTGTGTGTGTGTGTGTGTGTGTGTGTGTGTGTGTGTGTGTGTGTGTGTGTGTGTGTGTGTGTGTGTGTGTGTGAATGTGTGTGTGTGTGTGTGTGTGTGTGTGTGTGTGTGTGTGTCTGTGTGTGTGTGTGTGTGTGTGTGTGTGTGTGTGTGTGTGTGAGGCTGCACTCAGACTGGAACGCACTAAGTTGTGTGAGAGTTGTGTGGGGGAGGCGGGGGGCAGAGACAGCACAATGCATTCCGGATGGAAGTCTAGTGGTTTGAAGTCTAGTGCGTGTTGTGTGCTTGTTGGATGGTGCTCTGTGCAACCACAGGACTCTCACTAGACTTCAAACCACTAGACTTCCATCCGCAATGCATTGCGCTGTCTCTGCCCCCCGCCTCCCCCACACAACTCTCACACAACTTAGTGCCTGACCGTCTGTGGGAAGCCTGAGAGAGAGTCTCATAACGCTTCACTTTCTAGAGGCCGTGTGTGTGTGGGGCGATCAAACACGCTGTCACCAGCCTGCTTCTGACACGCCTTTCTGGATGCTGACAGAGTTTCAATTCTACGCACGCACGTTCGTGCAGACGCACGCACGCACGCACGCACGCACGCACGCACGCGCACACACAGGCACGCACGCGCACACACAGGCACGCACGCACACAGCTCCACACCCCCCGTCGTCTGCACCCACTCAGAAGAAGGGCTACAGTGCGTCCAGTGACAGCTGGAATCTACTCTGAAACCACATTTCTATTCAGAGATATTTGTGTCAAAAAGACCCCTTTATACGCGTCTAAAAGAATGCCAAGCGATAAATATGCATTAGGATCTTTCAAAGCTGCAATCCCCATGACTTTATTTTTTTTATTTTGAACAATCTGCATGGCAATACAGATTGTTCAGTGTCTTTGATTGTGCAGTGGCTCAGGGGTCGAGTGGCCGTCTTAGAACACAGAGGGTTCCTGAAGAGTTCCCAGTTCGATCCCGGGCTCCCCCCAGAGTTAGTGTTGAATAGTCCTTGAGCAAGACTCTGAACCCCTAGTTGCTCCCGGAGAGCAGGTTGGTGCCTTGCATGGTTTCAATGCGTGTGTGCGAATGGGTGAATGTAATGAACAATCTATGTGATGTGCATTGGATAAAGGCACCATATAAATGCACCATTTACCAATAGTATGCCAATAAAACGTATCTAACTAACAGTGGTCTTATTTGGTCTTCCTGCTCTTCGATTGAGATATGTACAGTATATCAGTGGGACTTTTTCCGGTCACTGACCCCCAAATTGATATATATATATGTATATATTTGGCCGCAGACCCTCATTTGAAAACATTTTGTACCAGGGACCCCCAGAAGAGAAGATGTAAAATCCAGGCCATGCGAGTCGGTGACACTGTGAGGTCCATGTTTATGGACAGTGGACAGGGACTCTCCTCTCCCAGTGACACTCGTCAGAGCACTGAGCTCCTATTAGTGAATGCAGGGTTTCCACACATTTTTACCAATTCATTTCCAAAACTTTTCCAGAATATTTAACCCAATGTCCAGGACTATATAACAATAATTCAGCTCAATAACGAGTCGCTTACTCCTATGCGCGATGCCCAAAGACAGGTAGTGTATGCCAGTGGTTCTCAACCTTTTCAGGCCGTGACCCCGGAAATAATCATATTTTAACTGGGGACCCCGGCACCCTGACAAGCACTAAGAGTTGAGGAATTTTGTATAACATGGTTCTATTGTGAAAATAGCAGATCTACATGCTCACAACGCCTCGCAACACGAGGCGTTGTGAGCATGTAGATCGGCTATTTTCAGAATTTCTGCCTCTATATATTTGACAATTTGGCCCATGTTTAATTTGTAATTTCAGAGGTATTAACACAATCAATAACCAAAGACAATGGATAGCTATTTTTTCCAGGACCTTCCAGGACCCTTGATGAATTCCAAAACTTTTCCAGTACTGGAAAAATATTTTTTCTAATTTAAAAATATTTCCAGGAATTTCATGACCGTGGGAACCCTGTGAATGTGGCAGCAGTGTCTCAGAAAGACGGTGTCTTACCTGAAGAAGGTGACAAAGAACTGGACCAGGTCCATGATGCTGTTGTGTTGAGAGAAGGCAATCTGCAGGAGAAACACACACATATTAGATCTACATTACTACTGGATGGACACAAAGTACAACAGTTTGTTTTTCCTTCTAGGCATTGACTATAATTATGAAAAGTTCATTGCAAAATACACACCCACACACAATTTATTTGTCCAGCTACTACACACTTTACAATTGTGAGTAATAATCATGATAAACTAATTTACGGACAGATTTTTGATTGACTTTGATTTAGCTTCTGCCAGCCAATTTCAACATTTTCACCTTTCTCTAGAGACCCAATTAACACTTTTAGTGCCATTATCTAACATATAATTAGAGAGAGAGGTCAGTCAGTCACAAAATGCATTATCTATTCACTCGCTTCAGCGACTGATCTCAAATTTAACATGGCATTGGTCATTAGCATTATACACACGGTGACGGAGCCCGAATTTCATTTTTCCCAAATTCTAGCGATTTATTGGCGTTTCTTCACTCTACAGCTCTACAGCCTGTTGTCAGGGTTACGGTCCGTTCCTCCAGGCCATGGGATCTGTAGCCCCGGGCACACACACACCTCTCTCACAGTTAGGAATGTTGCAGTCTCTCTCTCTCTCTCTCTCTCTCTCTCTGCATGGGTCACACATGCAACGGGTGATGTGTGTCTCATCTTCCAACGGGTATAGAAAACGTATGTGGAGCAAATACATCCTCATACTTCTATTCACCTAATTTTGCTGTTAAATTATTTGTATCCATCATAAATATACACTCCTCCATGGGCTGCTCCTTACATTATGATGCTCCCACATATTCTCACGCACGCACCATGCAGTTACAGTTACTTTCCCCAAAACCCAGACTCTGCACATATTTTGCAGCACATATATTCGAACGGGTAAGGTCTATTGTTGTAATCATCCAAACACAGTGTGCCGCCATGCACTGCGCTTTATTTTGACGAGCCCCGGAAGCCACGACCGTGTCCATGTTGTGGAAATTCACTTTATGTATGTACACTAATAAAAAGGCATACAAGGCGTTCATGGATGTCAATGATTAAAAAAAAAAGAAGGAAAGTAATTGGTATATATATTTTTAATCACACATAATTCTGCAACCTAACTTCATCACAGACACAATAAGCGTCACTTGATGAAAATAAGTGATTTCTGTTTATATTCTCTAAAACGATTGGATTGGTGTCTTGGTCACCTATGAAAGGACATAGTTTCCATTGCATCACAGAAAGCCTGTCTACACATTATCAGTTTAATTTTGTGGTAACTTACATTAAAATGGCTTCTAATAAATGTGTGCATTTCATGCAATGCTTTCTTATCTATCTAGGATTCAGTTTTTTTGGTTCAAATGGCAAGAGAGAACACACAAACATTTCTTCACCCGCAAAATGGTGAAACATTTTAGTTTTGTTGCTTTGTTTCATGGTTAAAAATAAAATACCACATCTAGAAAGCTCGTAGATTGGCCATTTCCGCAAGCATCAAATAGGGCTTTAGTGTCCAAAAAATATGAGAAAGAGAGCGAGCAAGAGATGGAGAAGGAAGAGAGAGGGAGCAAGATAAGGAGATTGAAAAAAAAAAGGTAAACGTTGGATTAAGCCCGGTGCGCAGACAGACAGACAGACAGACAGACAGACAGTGTGTTCCTCTTGAGCCCTGTGTGAGTGGATCAGCGCTGCAGCGGTGCAGGGGTTAACAGGGTGCGGTCGGCGTGGACGGGTCAAGTCCGTGTTAAGAGCAGATTGGAGCTGCCAGAAAGGTCAGCTGACCAGCTGACCGAGCGAGGTGCAGAGGAAAAACTGCTGCCACAGCTTCTGTTGGGTGGCAAGATGGACGCAGCACTTCTAGCTTTGATAACACCACAACTCAAGATGGACGCAGCACTTCTAGCTGTGATAGCAACACAACTCAAGATGGACGCAGCACTTCTAGCTGTGATAACAACACAACTCACACACAGAGAGTAACAGGACAACTGCTGTGTGGGTCCAACTAGAATGACAGACAGTCTCTCCAATTAACCCATTTACTGAGGTTAAGGTTAGGGTTAAGGTTAGGTACCGTTGGACTAATTGGACGTCGTAACAAAATGCTGCACTCCCGTGGGCCTACATGATTTTGGACGGCGTGGGTGTCCCCAGATCACAGTTAAGTGACTTAAAGGAGTAGTTCACCTCCAAAATGACTTTTTTTCCCCAATGATTACTCACGCCATGGAGACTTGAGTTCAATAATATTTGTTTGTATTTGTCGAATTCCTAAGACAATCATTTTGATAATAGAAGATAGAAAAAAAGTCATTTTAAAAAGTCATTTTAAGACAGTTTTAATACCTCAAAAAGGGAGGAAGAAAGAAAAGAACATTGGCCAAATTGGTCTCACAACTAGAAGGTCCTGAAGGTCTTAATTAATGTGTTCACAAGGTGACTTGTTTATATAAAGTTAGGTGCAGTAATCCTGGTATCAATAATGCCTCCCCCTGGCCAGCCGGGGCGCTTGATGGAAGGGAAAGGAACTGGTTGGAATAACGTGTTCCTTCCACGCGCTACGTCCATCTCGGTGAAATCCCCCCAGTCAGGTGAAAAGAAACAACTTGGACTACTCATGCATAGAAGGAAGCATGAGGTCAGTCCATAAGTCTCCCCAGGCGCGACAGAGGGAGAGCAGAGCCCAGGATTACATAGGCAATTGGCACTGGGTGAAAATGGGTTGCAAAATCGTGGGATAAAAATTATTAAAAAAAAAAAAAGTTAGGTGGCAGCTACTGAAAGAAATGCTGATATTGATACCGATACGCTTGTACCTTTACTCGAGTACATTTTGAATTCCAGACTTTTTACTTGTAAGAGTGTTTCTACACTGCAGTATTGATACTTTTACTTAAGTAAAAGTACTACTTCTTCCACCACTGGACATACAAGGTTTCCGAACCGACAGCGACGATAACCATCAGCATTCACCAGTCTCATATTCGGCCTCTCAACTTATCACTATTCAGCTATCTCAACCATATCTACCCCTCCCCTCCCTCCCATGTAAACACAAGCCACCAACACACAGAGAGAGAGAGAGAGAGAGAGAGAGGGGAGGGCGGGGTACACCAGACCTGATCCTGTTACCCATTTGATTTAACACGGCCAGGCCTTCTTAGTCCATTGGTAAATAATTGACTGTTGGGGCTGCCAGGAAATCTAATAGAAAAACTATTACTGTGGCCGCCTCCGCAGATGGACCCACCCCGGAGACACCGCCTCCACATGGGCAGGACACATGTACCACCGGGTTGCCAGGTCTGATTATTATAAGCCACTTTGGGCTTGTTTTCCTCTAAAGGCTTGTAGACATCGGTAGTGGAGAGGAGTTTTGGGCTTCAAGGAGTAGTTCACCCCCCAAATTATTATTTTTCTATTGATTACTCATGCCATTCCTAAGACCAAAATGTGATAACAATAAATTTACCCCCATTCGTTCCGGATGGGGACCCGTTTCGAAACGGGTCCCCATCCGGAATCAATGGGGGTAAATTTACTCGAATCAAATTGTTGTCTTAGGAATGTGACAAAAACCAAAAAATATTATTGAACTCTTGTCTCCATGGCATGAGTAATCAATAGAAAAAATGTAATTTGGGGGGTGAACTACTCCTTTAATAACAATAATGACTACAACTGCACTCTGTCGAGGTGCCAACTTGCTCCTCGTGCACAAGTATACTAGTGCGCCTGCAGAGCGCGCCATGAGGTGCGGTCCCTCTTTGGCTGTTAACTGTTCTGCTGCCGTTGACAATCCTCACCGTCATTGAAAGGGTTAAAACCATGGTGCCGTTGACGGTGAGGACTGTCAATCTTACTGTATTTACTGTAAAAGTATAATTACTTACAGTACACCGCTCCGCTCCCGCCCGCATCGGTAATGTCCGCGATTTGTTTACAACGCACGTTGTGCGTGCACGCGAAGTGAAGGTCCGCCATAGTAAATCCATTGAGAGGCCCATAAAGAGACTTCATTTATTCAAAAAGAGACATTTTGAGCCAAAGAGTGGGCTGATTCCTGTACAAAATTCACTCGGCTGGGCGCAGACATGTTTCTCTTCTGGACCCACACTGTCATGTGACTAGATGACGTAATCGTTGCCGTCAAGTGATAATCCAAAAACACAACAACAACCCCCTTCCGGCCCTTCAAAATAATAGCGGCGGCCTACGGAGGAAACGGCGCGGCACCAAGGCACCAAGCAAACTTCAGATTAAAAGGTAGTAATTGTGTTAATGATGACGTTGCCAGAAATGCTGGTCCCTGATTTGGCTACGGGCTTAAACAAAGGACACTGACATACATATGCAGCCGAACGCAGTACTTGCACGCTCTGCTGTCTCAAATAATAACAGCTCATATTCATATAGCACTTTTCTAAGTATCCAAAGTCACTTTAGATAAAGAAAAGGAAAGAACCAGCTTTATAATGAAGGGGAAAAAAAGAAGAAATGAGAAGTTGCCTATTTGGGCTTTGGGTTTCCTAATGGTGTATAAACCCATGGTTCTCAAATATTTTCTTGTCAAGACGCCAAACTGTATTGTAATGTTCAACCGAAATTGCTGCAAAATACTGAAAATAGGCTTCATTCACATTCTGTAGAAACCCATGGCGTGACGCTCGTTTTCATAGGGTTAACCTGGTTACTTATTTCTCTCGCAGCATCTGAGAACCTGGCAACACTGCTCATGGAAGGAGAGGGCGACCGTTAATGGGAACGAATGTGCGATCGATAGCGTCCAGCGCCGGCCGCGTTGGCGTGAGCTATGTTGTAGGACCACCACCGCGATATGAAGATAATTATTATATGTTGTAGGACCACCACGGCCATATGAAGATAATTACAATGGCCTTTTTCTCCTCTTATGGTGTCCCACACTCTCCATCAGAGGTAATGTACAGCACAGGAGAGAGGAAGTTAATAGGGGACGCTGTCTTTTAACCCATTAACACCTGACAAATACCTAAAACCGTCTACTACATCCTAATGGTTTTCTGAAAGACCTACATTTCTATATCAGTGGTGCTCAATCTTTTTAAAGTCCACCTCAATGTATGTTGTTCCGGGGACCCCCGGAAGCAAATATCTGAGTTACAAGATTTGCACGCATTAATGTGCAGTCAGTGCCGCGCTATAAGCTTGTATATCTGCTATTTTTCAATAGCTAAAGTTTAAAATAAAGGTTAAGGTGGTTAAAATGCAAAGTCACACGACGGATGTGTTAGGGTCTAAATGGGTTAATGTGCTGAAGCCTTCGTGTTCCTCTGGGGTTAATACAGTATACAGTCCAGTACAACACTGGACACACACTGGGCTTTCATGGTGGGATGTGCATCTGGACAATTAACCAAAAAAATATATATATATTATTTTTTGCCATAGACAAAAATGTAAACAATCTCCAAATACAAATTAGAAAATACAAGCTCACAAAAATATTGCATCGTGATGCATTGTGAGTTTGTGCATTGCCTATATTTGCCATTTGTCATATACAACAAAGTGTATGTGGCTGTAAGGTAAGTCTCATGGGAGAAGTGATGACTACTGTACCTACGCCTCTGGGTTAGGGTTTTTAGGGCTGTTTTGAAGGAGGCCAGCGAGCTACATGTTTTTAGGGAAATAGTCTAGGAATTCCACACTTGAGTGGCAGTGTTGTAAAATGAGAATGTTCCCATATCTGAGCTATAGGTTTGTATTCCTCAGATGGTTGTGTGCGCTCCCTCTGGTGTTGTAGCTGTGGGTGTCTCTAAACTAAAGCCTCGATCAGAGTCGCCCCCGCGGTGGAAGGCTATCCACCGCGGTGTAGTCTTTTTGGGTCATGAAACTACAACATTACGTCATTCCGAGTCCCGACACATCTCTCTGTTTTTACTTTCAGACAGATAGGCTCTTCACCCCGTTCACTGATTGGTCGACCTGGACCAGTCAGTCACGGTGAATAGGACTCCACCGTGACTGACTATGATGGCCTTCACTTATTTTCTGACTTGAGGTGGAAAGCTTTCCACCTAAAATTTGCAGTGGATAGCTCTTCACCGCAGATTCTGATCGAGGCTTTACTGTACAACTGTACAGTACAGACCCCCTGGAGCATAGATGGGCAACTGGCGGCCCGGGGGCCACATGCGGCCCCCACCTTCACTTAATGCGGCCCTCAGGTTCATACCAGAATACTGATATATTATTGATTTCAGCTGTTAAAATTCCAAACAAGACCTGCTTTAATTCCGTCGGCCTATATTAGTAGCTTAATGACTGGTATAGTAGTATTAAAATGTATTTTTTTATGTCCAATGTATTTGTATTTAGGTTCATAAAGTTAACACGAGTATATAACTAAATGAGTTTGAAATGAAATCAAAATGTTAGATTTCAGGATTCCAATAAAAACATAACAAAAAATAATTCAGGATTCCAATTCAAAAGAAGCAAAAATAGCCGATCTACAAGCTCAAAACGAATCGCTATTTTTTTTGCTATTTTTGCTTCTTTTGTATGAGATACTAGAATGACAAAGTAGAATATGCAATGTGGCCCTCTGGAGTGAAGGTGGAAATATAGCGGCCCTCGCCATCATCAAAGTTGCCCACCCCTGCCCTGGAGGGACCCCGGTCAATGGATTATAAAGGGTGTTTAGAGTGGTTCAAACATCTCCCACAGAGGAGGGAGGGAGGGAGGGAGGACACAGAGACATGGCTGCTGGCTGGCTCTGACCACAGCACCCTGATGCTAACTGAACCTGCTGTATTTGACTGTAACAAGAGTGTGATGCTGCTGGATAACTGGAACTAGTTTAACCCATTTAGGCCTAGAATTGTTGAATGCTTTAACCAGTGAAAAATAGCAGATATACAAGTTCACAGCGCGGCACCGAGTGCCGCGCTGCGAGCTTGTAGATCTGCTATTTTTTTTAAAAGTCGTGAAAATGTGGGCAAATCTTTGAATATCATGTATTTTCAAAGCGAACGTTCGTAACTCAAATTTTGCTTCTGGGTGGTCCGTGGAACTAAATATTTTGAGATGCGGGTCCGTGGCCAAATAAATATAATTTTGGGGGTCCTTCACATGAAAAGGTTTGAGAACCACTGACACAGTAGTCTCTCAAGAACAGACTAACTGAGCTCCAGTTAAGTGAAAAGGACCTTTTCATTGACGATAGCTGGCCAGATAGAAACACAGGTTTTTTTTTTTTTTTAAAACCTTAGAAGGATTCAAAAGACACTTATAGAATCGAGTCAACATTCAAATTTTCACGATTTTTCAAAAATAGCAGATCTACAAGCTCGCAGCGCGGCACTCGGTGCAGCGCTGTGAGCTTGTATATCTGCTATTTTTCAATAGTTAAAGCATAAAATAATGATACACAATAATGTGTACCACGTTCTGAATGGTTTAAAGTACTACCCAGAGTTGTGGAGCTCTTAAGGGATTTATTTTCATTTCCTCCCCCAGGACAGAACAACCATCACCACCAACACAGGAGTGAACATCAAGCAGAACCTAGGCAGGAGGATGAGACGGTCTAGGAAGCCAGGTGGTATCGAGGTTGGTTTCATCTCAGGATAACATTTATATATATATAAAAAAAGGTTATTTTTATTTTGTAATGACTTTGTTTTCCACGTAGGTGTAGTTTTAATTAGCCTTTAAGGTATATGTGTTAGTGGTGGAAAATAAAATAGATTACTAGATTAATCATAATGCAGATAAGATGATATAATGTAAGTACATTAATCGGTTTTCATTATGGATCACTAGAAAGCACTTTGTTTTTTTAATCACACAGTGAGGGGTAAAAGAATCATGCATTAGAATCAAGATGCATCGTGATCGAATCGTAGCCCTTTGAATCAGAATCAAATCGTCAGGTACAGTACCTAGAGATTTCCGCCCCTAATGTGCATGTGTCTGATTGTGTGATAAAGTTAACATGAGTATAACTAAATGCGTTTGAAATTAAATCGAAATGTTACATTTCAGGATCCCAATTAAAAAAAAAAAAAGTAATTCAGGATTCCAATTCAAAAGAAGCAAAAATAGCAGATCCACAAGCTCAAAACGCATCGCAGCGCGATGCGTTTTGAGCTTGTAGATCTGCTATTTTTGCTTTCTTTTGCATGAGATACCAGAATGACAAAGTATAGGACGTAGCAATATGCAATGTGGCCCTCTGGAGTGAAGGTGGAAATATAGTGGCCCTCGCCATCATCAAAGTTGCCCGCCCCTGCTCTACATCTTTAAGAATAATGTCCTGCGTTTCCCCCTAACATCAATGTCAACATGGTGACCACACATCACTCTCAAAATGATATTTCACAGCAGCCATCTTCACCACGCATTAGTGTGTGTGCGTGTGTGTGTGTGTGTGTGTGTGCGTGTGTGTGTGCGTGCGTGCGTGCGTGCGTGCGTGCGTGCGTGTGTGCGTGTGCGTGTGTGTGTGTGTGCGTGCGTGCGTGTGTGTGTGCGCGTTTGCGTGCGTGCGTGCCATCTTATTTTACGGCTCATGACACCACAGTATGGATATTTTTCCCAACCTGTCAGTGTTTCATCTTTGTTTTAACCCATTTAGGGCCTAGAATTATTGAATGCTTTAACCAGTGAAAAATAGCAGATAAACAAGCTCACAGCGCGGCACCGAGTGCCGCGCTGCGAGCTTGTAGATCTGCTATTTTTGAAAAAGTCGTGAAAATGTGTGCAAATCTTTGAATATAATATGTATTTTCAAAGTGAACGTTTGTAACTCAAATTTTGCTTCTGGGTGGTCCCTGGAACTAGATATTTTGAAATGGGGGTCCGTGGCCAAATAAATATCATTTTGGGGGTCCTTCACATGAAAAGGTTTGAGCACCACTGACACAGTAGTCTCTCAAGAACAGACTAACTGAGCTCCAGTTAAGTGAAAAGGACCTTTTCTTTGACGATGGCTGGCCAGATTGCTGACAAAGAAACATAGGTTTTTTTCAAAAAATCTTAGAAGGATTCAAAAGACACTTATAGAATCGGGTCAAAATTCTAATTTTCACGATTTTTCAAAAATAGCAGATCTACAAGCTCGTGTATATCTGCTATTTTTTTATATTTAAAGCATAAAATATTGCGTCATAATGTGTTCAGGCCTAAATGTTTTAACACACCTCCAGATAAGTGATAGCTGTGGCAGGTTCTTACAGGCGTGCTACACTGTAAACAGTGAAATGCTGCTTCACTGTCTGCCGGCTAAAAGAAGAAACACAGCTGTGTGTGCTTATGCAGATTCATTACTGCATATTAATACTGTTAATTGTAATAAATTACACTGTCTCTTTTATAATGATAAAATGTAGCACGATTATGGATTCAAGCCCATTTCACATTTTCTCATGACCACTTGTCTTAAAACCTATAAACTTTGTAGTACATGAAATGCGGATGTACAAGCTCAAAACCTTCAAAAGCAACACGACGCATTGTAAGCTTGGACATCGAATTTCTTTTGCAGAATCTCGCGATTTTTGTGTATGTTTGCTTACTTTGACATTCCCAGAATAGGGATGCTAATATAAGGTTGTGCAGTGTGAGTGTGGTGCACTCAAAATAATCCAAATCCCACTGAAAAAGTAGGTTCATTGGCAAACAAACTGTTTGCAAAAAAAAAAAAAAAAAAAAAGATACTAAATATTGTAACCAATCCTCACAAGCCACACAATCTTCCCAACATTCTGAGAAATCCAAATTAACCATCTAGATCTAGAGATCTGGCACCACGTCCGCAAGATCTGCCATCAGACAGTGCCCTCCACTTTTTCAATGTTATACCTCTAGGAGGAGGAGGAGAAGGAGAATGATGATAATAACAATAATGGACTGCATTTTATAGCACTTTTCTAAGCAAGTTGCGAACTCAAAGCGCTTTACAACGGTCCACTCATTCATACATTGGGAAGTGAAGCGGTGAACAGTCAACGCCAGCTTCCTCACTTCCCACATTCACACATCAACGGTGGCAACTGGCGAGCGTGGCCAAATTCAAATCATTTTTTTGGGGGGTCCTTGACATGAAAAGGTTTGAGCATCACTGACATAGAAACATAAGTTTCTTGCACACATTTTCACAATTTTTCAAAAATAGCAGATCTATATCTGCTATTTTTCAATAGTTAACATTCATGGGGGGCCCACAGTGAATCCTTGTACCCAGGGCCCAGAATTTGGTGTGACGCCCCTGGGGGAGGTATCTAGCTTTTTATATCTGTGGCCCTACCTCCTGAGCCAGAGCCACCCAGGAGAATAAGAAGAACAACAACAACAACAACAAGTCATAGAGACAGAGGTCCTCACCTGGATCTTGATAGGCCATGAGAAGTTGCTGACGTAGACGTAGAAGGTGATGTTGGGGTTGGACCTGAAGGTGAACTTCTCACAGGAGAAGCTCTCCTTGTACTCCTTGATGTTGGTCTTGGAGACGATGGGAACCTCCTCTCCTGAGATGGTCCCAGCTGTAGTTAGGAGAGGAACACATAGGGGTTAATTCTGAGCACGTTCTGAGCACGTTCTGAGCACGTTCTGAGCACGTTTTCACACAGCAAAGCTCCGAGGGTGCTTACTCAGTTATTCGTTATGTGAAAGTCTTATTATGACTATGTCATCTGACATCATACACCTTTTATGCCCATACATGGAGATCCATTTCTGTAGAACCAGCCACACACATAATGGGCTGTCTAGGCCATCTGTCTTGGCCCTATATGGATTCTGTTGGTGTGGTATGTGGCCGATGTGGCCTCCATATATGGGCATTCCCATATGAAGTCCTGTTAGATATGGGCTTATATTGATGACATCAGGGCATAAAAGGGATTCTGTTAGTGTGACATCACAGTGAAGACAGAGCGTGATGTCAGAGCGGCAAACCCATTCTGTTAACAGTTTTACTGCCAGCCCATTTCAGTGTTTTTTTACGACCACAAAAAAACGCTGTTTACACATCTATCCGTTCTGTCCATTCTTTTCAGTACCCTGGGTGACGTTAAATTCCACCATAGTTACACTCATACAACCATTCTAACAAAATGAGCAAATAGCTACTTTTGCGTCGGGCGCTCCACGCACGCGCTCCGTGCATGTGCTGAAAATCCGACTTACGGGTGAGGAGGAAAGTGTGTTTTTATGTATAATGCATTCTAACCAGAATCACAACAAGGCAGACCCAGAATGGATCGTGCACTTCCCCGTTTTCGTTCAGTCACATGATCTGCCACTGGAGGCAAGCGTTTAGGTTCCGTGCGGAACCCTTGTTTGTTAAATCGGCAAAAATAATGTATTTTGAGTTGTTTTATAACAAAAATAGCCTATTCTCGTCAACCTTCGTCTGTGGCTTGGTTGCCTAATTAATAATTCTCGTCAATCTACCTCTGTGGCTTTGAAAGAGTTAAGAGTGGCTCTCCTGACATCACAGTGATGTCAGAGCATGATGTCAGTGCGACAAACCCACAGACCTGTGATGTCACAGTGATGTGTCAGGGGAACCACAGTGTCAGGCGTGACCTACAGAGATACGCGGACAAGATGTGCCGGTTTTCATAGTTAACTGTGACCTACAGTCGCAAAATAAAGTTCAAAGTCCAAGACTGCATTTAATTAATAGAGGCCGGGGGTTGATTATATTTTGTCATAAATATGTTATCGTAGATAATAATTACATTTAATTAGCCTTCAAAAGTCAATGTCAATCTGGTTAGAGTCACATTAACATGATATTCAGCAGAAAATGGCTCCAACGATAAAGTAATAAAAACGTTATTATTATAACTTTTTTTTTCTCACCAATTCAATATGCCACGGCTGAAATATCAATTTGAGATAGAGTGGCGTTTTAACCCATTTAGGTCTAGAATTATTGAATGCTTTAACCAGTGAAAAATAGCAGATATACAAGCTCACAGCGCAGCACCGAGTGCCGCGCTGCGAGCTTGTAGATCTGCTATTTTTGAAAAAGTCGTGAAAATGTGTGCAAATCTTTGAATATATGTATTTTCAAAGCAAACGTTTGTAACTCAAATTTTGCTTCTGGGTGGTCCCTGGAACTAAATATTTTGAGATGGGGGTCCGTGGCCAAATACACATCATTTTTGGGGTCCTTCACATGAAAAGGTTTTAGAACCACTGACATAGTAGTCTCTGAAGAACAGACTAACTGAGCTCCATTTAAGCGAAAAGGACCTTTTCTTTGACGATGGCTGGCCAGATTGCTGACATAGAAACATAGGTTTAAAAAAAAAATAATAATAAATAAAAAACCTTAGAAGGATTCAAAAGACACTTATAGAATCGGGTCAAAATTCTAATTTTCACGATTTTTCAAAAATAGCAGATCTACAAGCTCGCAGCGCGGCACAGATACTTAATAGTTTATATCTGCTATTTTTCAATAGTTAAATAATGATACACAATACTGTGTACCCGTTCTGAATGGGTTAAAAGCACCACTCGATAAACGCTCCGGAAAAGAAGACGAGCGCACAAAGAAGGGGCGACGGCCCCCTCATTGTCCGTCTCTCCAAAACGTTTTTTCTTATTTCCTCCTTTCAAGGCCAGAGCGTCTCTCTCTGTCTCTCTCTGTCTCTCTCTGTCTCTCTCTCTCTCTCTCTCTCTCTCTCTCTCTCTCTCTCTCTCTCTCTCTCTCTCTCTCTCTCTCTCTCTCTCTCTCTCTCTCTCTCTCTCTCTCTCTCTCTCTCTCTGACATCGACATTCCAACCCACGGCTCTGAAACAAAAGCGCTGAAAATGACAGCTGGAGAGCGGGCCTACGTGAGCGCTCTTATCTTAATTGAAATCACTCCGCACGACGTCCCCCCCTCTCCCCCGACGTCCCCCTCCTTCTCCGCCAGCCCCCCGAAGACGCCGGGCTCGGACTTGTCGATTGTTGAAGGGTCCCTCCGGTCCCCCCCCCCTCCACCAGACTGAAAGTATCTTTGTGGGCAAAAAACTGACTTCAAATATTAATGACAGCACACCAAGCGAAAGGTCGAGGTGGCGGAAGGGGGCGCGCGGCGGCAGTTTAACGGGCAGGAGAAAATGTCAATGTCGTGCAGAGGGGGGAGGGGGGAAGGCCTGACTTTTGGGAGGACGACTATGTGCGTGCGTTTTGGATGGTGATAAATAACAGGACACAGAACGATGATCGCGGTGTCCTTGGCCAGTGGTTTGGTTACCCAAACTTTTCTGGCTCAAGAACCAAAAGGCCTGCACACTTAGCCAGTGTTTCTCAACCACTGTGCCTGGGGACCTTTGGTGTGCCCCTGAGAAGGGTCAAGTGTGCCCCTTGAAACTGCTTGAAAGCCAGTATTGTATTTATCATTTTAAAAATGATTTAAACTAGTGAAAACAGCCGATCTACAAGCACGTTGTGTGCTTGTAGATCTGCTGTTTTCACTACTGTTGTGCGAGGGTTTAAGTGGTACCGGATATACAGCTCAGCAACTAAAAGGTGAATTGATCCCAGTGCATGACGGAGGACGATGATATAACGATAAATTAAATCTCCACGATACGATTATTGTGAGTGTTTTTTAATCACGATAAACGGTAATATCACTTATCGTCCCATCCCTCGTTCGGAGTGAATGTAAGAATGAATGAGAAGAGTTTTACCGGTGGAGCCCACAGACCAGGTGATGTTGAGGTTGAAGTTGTTGGATGCATTGATGGACATGTCCAGGTTCTTGTTGGCCTGCAGGGGGAGACAAAACCACCAACAACTCATGAGTTTCATTGAGCACGGAGGAAGAGGCTGTGACGTCACTGGACTCAGCCGCCTCCGTCACACAACAGTGTCACGCAGAAATAGAGAAAATAGCCAACCTAAATGGTAAATGGTGCATTTATGTACTGCAGGGTTCCCCAATTAGTTTTCCCCAAGGGCCGAATTATGTCTAGCGTACCAAGCCGAGGGCCACAACATTGCAGGGGGCGACGGTGGCGTTCCCGCTACTCCAGCAACAGTTTTCGTTCTGAAAATCTTGTCCAAGTCGTGTCCAAAACCGTTCGTTTTTAAAAATGATTTAAACTAGTGAAAATAGCCGATCTACAAGCACACAACTCACACACAATTCACTCTACCTGTTCATTTGCAGTGTTCCTAGTGTGTTCACTGTACCTGTTCATTTGCAGTGTTCCTAGTGTGTTCACTCTACCTGTTCAGGAGAGGCCATGAAGTTGATGGCTGTGTAGTGATGGTCGTCCTCCTGGACCAGGCTGAAGGTGAACTGGTAGTCGATCAGCAGGTTGTCTGAAAACAAAAAGAGAAAGAAAAATACAGTCAAAACATGTTCAAACATCATTGTTGTGGCGGTGATAGTTTTACTGTTGTTGTTATTCACTGCTGTCAGTCAGAAACCTCTTATCTCCATATTCTAACTTGTTGTAGTTTTTATTCTCATAGATTAACGCCCTACTTGCATGATCACACTACAACGTCACACGAAAGCAATTCGATTTTGGGTGATTTTATTGATTTATGCATTGATATTGAGGACAGTAGACTGACAGGAAATGGGGAGAGATGGGGAGTGACACACAGCAAAGGTCGCCGGGATGGGGATTCAAACCCACGGCATGCTGTCAGGCATCAGAGCCTATGCGGTATGTGCCTGGACAGTGACGTAATTGCTTGCATCTCTCTCTCTCTTTTGGTCCACGACCCAGACATGGGTCCCAACCCACTGTTTGGGAAACTGCACCCTCCCCCGGGACAATGGCTCAGGGGTAGAGAAACCGTCTTTAGAACACGGAGGGTTCCCGAAGGTTTCCCAGTTCGATCCCGAGCTCCCCCCAGAGTTAGTGTGGAAGAGTCCTTGAGCAAGACTCTGAACCCCTAGTTGCTCCCGGTGAGCAGGTTGGTGTGAATGGGTGAATGTAATGCACTATTTATGTAAAGTGCCTTGGATAAAGGCGCTATATAAAGGCACCATTTACAAGGGTGTTGGTCGGCAGTAGCCTGATTTCAGACTCTGCGCTGGGGCTTGAGTCTGAAGTTGTCTCCATTCTATTTGATTGAAAAGGGGAGGGGATTTAAAATTTGAAATTCCCAATCACAAGAGATCTGGTGGGAGGGGTTGTGTTTGACTTTTGCACACAAAACATTCCCTCCTCCCCCTCCCCTCTATGACATGCACACAACAGGTCATTGTCTTTGATGTTTCATTGATTAGAGAGAATCACTAACGAGCTATCGACACTTGTAGTTGCAGCTCTTCTGAAGATCAAAGGAGGCAATTAAGAACGCTGGTGAGCCACCCCTCCCTCCACTGTTTCTGTTGATTTTCAAAAGTTAGACGCACCCCTCCTCCGTATTGCATTGATTTCATTGGTCGGTAGGCCAAGATACCGTATCAAGAGACGCGTCATATGACACATCCAGACCAAGAGATGCAGTTCACTCAGAGAGTGGGTGGGTCTATTGGCTGGAGCCAGGCTAGGTCGGCAGCGACAGTCACTTAAAAAAATAACTCTAAACACAAACTGTCTGAATGACAATGACAAAACAAACTAGTGTCCTCAGCCAGAGAGCTGTGTTTGTTTACGTGCACAGAGCACACTTCACTTCTTTGGTTCTTGACTGTGTGTTGGCCTTTTAGACTACACTGATTGCACACCAAGAGAGAGAGAGAGAGAAAAAAAATAAGAAGTCTCGGGGCTTTGGAGAATGGAGATTAGCTCTAAATTAGTCTGCAGCCGGCTCCAGCGACACTCCACTAATTTGCCTCCTGGAGGCGGAGGCTCAATGGCATACCTGTGGAAGAGAATGAAAGTCCTTGGACTGGATGGCTTTTCTAAACCATTAGGGCTGGGAAAGCCTCTGTCACTTTGATTTTAACCACTTTTAACCATACACTTACGCTATTCAAAAAAGTAGCAGATATACAAGCTTACAGTGCGTGCTGCCAGCATGACAACTTGTGACTAACCGATTCTATGAATGTCTTGTAAATCCTTCTAAGGTTTTTGAAAAACACATGTTTCTATGTCAGTGGATCTCAGACATTTTCATGTCAAGGTCCCCTAGAATTAAATGCATGTGGCCACCGACCCCCATCTCAAAATATAATGTATCAGGGACCTCACAGAAGCAAATATTCAAGTTACAAATGTTGTACATATATTCGCTTTACATAATATACATTCAAAGATTTGAATACTCAGTGCCGCCCTGTGAGCCCTTAGATCTGCTTTTCTTTAATAGTAAAAGCATAAAATAATAGTTAAAGTGGTTCAAATCGGGGGCGCCCGCTGGCCTGGTGGTCAAGGCGCGCACCATATACTAGGCTATGATGCCTGCTGGCGTCCCCAGTTCGATTCCCGATCCGGACGACCTTTGCCACATGTCATTCCCCATCTCTCTCCCCATTTCCTGTCAGTCTACTGTCCTATCGAATAAAGGCATAAAAAAAAGCCCAAAAACAAATCTTTAAAAAAAAAAGTGGTTCAAATCACTTCAAATCTGAAGAGTGACACGGATGCGTTTCCAGGTCTTAACAGATTAAACGGGCGGCGAGGGTCAGAGTCTACGATAACACCACTTATAAAACGGTTAACGGTGGCGGGAGCACGTCCTCTGCTGCAGCACCGGACAAGGCAGACTGGCGGAGGTTAGAGCGACATTGTCTTTTGTCTCTGGCGCTCATTAACATGGGAGGCATGGTAGACGCTGTCTCTTGTCTCTGGTAGGGGTGGGCGACATGGTGATAAATATCGCTGAGACGATACAATGTCTCCACGATATGTATTTTCAGAGATATCGTATATATTGTGATAGAATGAGGGAGCCTTATAGAAAAATCCTGTTGAATTGTTAACTCTTCTAGTGCCTATCCCGAACTAGTTCGGCACAATTTGTCGACTAGGGACGCAATTTGGAGTGCCGATCCCGAACCAAAGTGATTTTTGGTTCATCTGTATGCTGTCACCCTGTCGCTACAATAAATGAACGTGCAGACCAGTTGAGTGCTCCATCTTTTATTTGGGTAGTCATTTTTGAAGTGCCCAGGTAATGTCTTTTTGATATAGTTTGTCCTTGTTGAGCACCGACGAGTCCTTCTACCAATAACTGCTGGCTGAAGCGCGCAGACATCTCCTACATCTTTAGAGGGGTCTCGCAACACTCTCCGACCAGGCATTCTCCTACACCAGACCAGAGTAATGCTGTTAATGCTGTTGTTATGTTGAGGCAAGCTACTTCCTGAGAAGACGGAAAGACGCACTGTGATTGGCCGGCAGTGTATGATCTGCGCTGTGATTGGCCGGTAGGGAGACACGTATACAGAATGATGCAGTTGTGTAATTTTGCCGGGAAAAACAGTCCCGGTCACGGCCACACAGGCTCAGTAGAACACATATAAAGAAAAGGCAAATTAATGGAGTGGGTGTTCTAAAACTTTAGCGATTTAATAGTTAGGATAATTTTAAGATTTGTTTTATTAAAAAAGTTACATAGTATAGCTTTAAGTAACTTGAAAAATAACCATAAAAACCAACATGAAAAAGAATCGTGATGAGATTGTGTATCGTGATACAGCTTGGAAAGAAATATTGTGCTATTGTATTTTTCCATATCGCCCACCCCTAGTCTTTCAGCGCTCATTGAGATGGGAGACATGGCAGACATTGTCTTCTGTCTCTCCTGCTCATTGAGATGGGAGACATGGCAGACATTGTCTTCTGTCTCTCCTGCTCATTGAGATGGGAGACATGGCAGACATTGTCTTCTGTCTCTCCTGCTCATTGAGATGGGAGACATGGCAGACATTGTCTTCTGTCTCTCCAGCTCATTGTCATGGGAGGCATGACGGCAGCTAGCCTTCCCATCGGGGGGCAGAAAAACACCGGTGACAGGTCCTGCTTGTCATCTCAGTAACAGGAGCAACATAACAACAATGAGGACATTTTAGGACAATGACAATAAAGGACTTTATTATAGAGTGAAGGAGGCTTGGTGGGTAGATATACTGTGATGCTGAAACTTTGTTTTTTTACAACAAGGGTTCATATGTTAGATTGTAATTAGAGGAAAGAAAAGATGAGTTTTAAAATGTTTTAATTTACTGTTTTCTATTTCTATTGTTAGTGATTTTAGTGTTTTGATTTCAGTAGGTGGGGGCATGCGTACAAGTGGCTAAATATGACTTTTTAGACACAATAAGCCGGCAATGTCTTTGTTACAATTTACACCAGCCTCTATAAATCACATCTGCCCATGAAAGATTGTGGTGCATCTTGGGATTGGGCTTATAGACGGGTTTCTGGTCCACGTTACACTGATAAAACTAGATGCGTGCGCAGGGTCTGTACCAAAATTAGCCAATGAAACCAGCGCTCCCCAAAACAACAGGTTTGGGGATTGGACGGAATTGATTACATGATACAGTCACCTGTGCATTTAGTCTCAATGTTTGTAAACAAGAAACCCGTCTATAGTGTCTCAAAATACATATTTAGCCACTTGCATGCATGCCCCCAAAATCACTAAATTGACAGAATGAAGTAAATGAAAACATTTTAACACTCATATTTTCTTTTCTCTAATCTAAAATATGAACCCTTGTTGTAAAAAAAACAAAGTTGTCCTTTAAAGGAGTAGTTCGCCCCAACATGACTTTTTTTCTATTGATTACTCACGCCATGGAAAGTCCAGTTCAATAATATCTTTGTTTTTTGTCGCATTCCGAAGACAATCATTTAATTACGAAAAATGCGGGTCCCCATCCGGAATCAAAGGGGGTAAATTTACTATAATACATTTTTTTGTCTTAGGATTTGGACAAATACAAAAAATATATCAGTGAACTCAAGTCTCCATGGCGTGAGTAATCAATAGGAAAAAAGTCATGTTGGGGTGAACTACTCCTTTAAGAGAGAGTGAGGGGAGGAGGATTTGGAAACTAAGCTCGCTAACAGCCCTCCCTCCCTCCGTCTCAATCTCAGTCCTGATGATCTTGACATTTCGACGAGTGTCATGCCGTCACCGCCTCGGTGCCAAAGTGCACCATCTGCTCATGTGATGAGCAGGGGGACGGGTTGCGAGGGGAGAGGGAGAAAGTAAAGTGCATATACTGTAGTGTAGAACAACTAACACACCCTAATGGCGATCAGCGACCGTCAGGTCGACAGATACTTCTAAATACGGCACAGACTTGTCGTCATCGCAGTCGGTACGTAAGATCCGAGGGACAATGTGGGGGATAACTTCCTCTTACAGCGCTTGGTGTACTTGTTGTCCTGGTGAAAGTTGTTGCTGCTTTCACACTCACTCACAAAGCTCTGTGCCGCCTCCCCGTGGCTTTCAGAGACGTGACAGGACTTGAGCGTGACATGAGGCGTGACTGACTGACTCACGGACATGAGGTGGAAGTTTTGATACTAACTGGTCCCCGATTGTCGGGGACCAGTTAGTATCGGAGTCTAAAGGCTCCGATACACCACTGTTCTATTTCCCAGGCTTCGTCGCGCTGTGAAAAATGTCTGCAGCAAGTCCGCAACCGGTGTGTGTTGCCCTTAATCAACCCTTGTGGAGTCCTTTTCGTGGCCCACCCATCTGACCTCAGACAGACACGCTTCTGGAAAGCTCTGTCTCCTACAGATTCACACCCGTAAAAATGCACTGAACGAAAATGAAATCTAAGTTTTGCTTTGTCCATAACAATGCACACAACTAGGATATGAGGGGAAAAGTGGTGTGTGTGTGTGCATGCGTGTGTGAGTCTGTGAGTGCGTGCGTGCGTCTCGTGCGTGCTACTCACAGTAACAGGTTCCTCGCAGTGGGTTCCCAAGGTAACGGTTTTCAGAGTCACATCTACAGAGGGAGAGAAAACAACACGGAGGCTTCACAATCACAATCCATTTCATAGGTAGCTTTACAGTCACATCACTCTGTACAGGCCTAGAGAAGCACATGGTTGATTTATCCTTTTCCAAAATCTTTATCCCACGTTTTTGTAACCCTAGGGGACACGGGGAGAACATGCAAACTCCACACAGAAAGGCCCTTTAAACCCCATCTAGGGGGTGGGAACTGATGCAGCGGAAGAGAGAACTCCCCCCCCCCAGCACCCCACATGCAACAAGGAAAGGTATAAAGCAGGGGTCTTCAACATGGGGTCCGGGACCGCTAGGGGGTCCTCAGAGTTACTACAGGGGGTCCTCCAAATCTTTGTGTGATAGAATTATTTTTTTTTTTTCTAGCTTCCATATTCTGAGAACTTTAGCCAAAAATAGCAGCTTGTAGATCGGCTATTTGCTGAAAAAAGCTTTGGTGTAGAGGGGAAAAAGAGCAGACTAAATACAGAGTAAAAGGTCAAGTTTATTAAGTATTGACGGTTCTAGTGGTTAAATATCTGAAAACATGAATCCACAATACACTGATGATCGTGCTGTCGAACAATGAAACTATATGGAATCTATGAACAGGTTGTGGGGGTCTCTGCTTCATCTCTCTCTGCTCGCTGAAAAGCTTACAGCGATGCATGTTGACCACAACATCGTGGCCTGGATTACAGACTACCTGACCCTGAGGCCACAGTATGTCCGGTTACAAGGCTGCCGCTCTGACGTGCTCATGGGAAGTACAGGAGTACCCCAGGGAACTGTGCTCTCACCCTTTCTGTTCACTATTTACACCTCTGACTTCAGCTTCAGAACGAGAACATGCCACCTTCAGAAGTTTTCTGATGACTCATCGATCGTTGGATGCATCACCGACGACAACGATGAGGAGTATAGAGGTGTGGTGGAGAACTTCATCAGTTGGGCAGAACAAAATCACCTGCTGCTGAACATCAGGAAGACTAAAGAGCTGGTGATTGATGCCAGAAAGAGCAAGAAGAAGACCCCAGTACCCATCACCATCCAGGGGGAAGAGGTGGAGATTGTGGACACATATAAGTTCCTAGGCGTTCACCTGAACAAAGATCTGGACTGGAGAAACAACACAGAGGCTGTTTACAAAAAGGGACAGAGCAGACTGTACCTCCTGAGGAGGCTCAAATCCTTTAATGTGTGTAGCAGACTTTTGTATATGTTCTACCAGTCTGTTGTATCCAGCATTGTGCTTTATGCAGTGGTATGCTGGGGAGGTGGCATTAAGGCCTGGGAGCTGAACAAGCTAAATAGAACCATCAAGGAGGCCAGCTCAGTGGTTGGCCTCCGAATCGAAGGGCTGCAGTCAGTGGCTGAGAGGAGGATCAGGGACAAACTGAACTCCATCATGGTTAACCCCTCCCATCCTCTCTATGGTGATCTGCAGGAAAGGGCGAGCACCTTTAGCCAGAGGCTCACCCTCCCTCCGAAAATGCATACGGAGAGATACAGACTCTCTTTCTTTCCAACTGCCATCAGACTGTACAATGATGACTTATAAGAACTTTCTCCCTCATGTACAGTATTGTCGATCAGGACCTTGTGTGTTTGTGTCCTTGGTGTCTGTTGTGTTACTGTTGTCTAGTTGTTTTTTATGTATTTTTCACACTATGCTGCTGAAACGTCATAATTTCCCCTAGGGGATTAATAAAGTATATCTCATCTCATCTCATCTCTCTCAACGAAAGGGTCCTTGGCCTTAGAAAGTTGAAGACCCCGGGTATAAAGCACTATTATTTCACATGCTGTACAGTACGTAGATCCACTTCAGGTGAAAATCCAGATATGAAGTATGAATATAATCTACATGAGGGCAGGCACTCCTGCACAGGGAGAGACGAGGCAGACATACAGTACAGTACATAAACGTACACGGACGGAGACCATGTTGACAGCCGACACGGTGATAGCGAGACAGAGAGCTTCTTATCAGCCAAATGGCAGCACTATTAGCATTGGTTTCTCCTGTTGTCTGCCTGCGGGAGCCTCCATCATCACCAAGCCTGTCTGAGTAGCAGATAATTGGCTTGCTTTATGAAAAGTTAATTAGAACACATTCTTCTCTTTGCTTATCGTGCTGGTGCACGGTGCGCTGGCCGCAACGTCACCCGCTGGGTGTCAGAGGGCACACTCTCAGGTGAGTTTTATAGAACGGCACAGGGGTTCTGATAGGAGTCCTTTGCGGATGATTACAAGTTAGGCCAGTTCTTGTTGAAAGGTAAATGGTGCATTCAAGGCTCTTTACATAGATTGTACATTCACCCATTCACACACACATTCATACACCGATAGCAGAGGAAACCATCCATGGTGATACACCATGAAATTTCACTTTTCCTATTTTAAAACCGTTTTTAGGGTCCCACTAGCACCTTCTATCCTCACAAAGTCCCATTTCAGACCGTTGTGTCTTTCTCTGGTTTTGGGAAGGTGGAGGTTAAAAGCATCCCACGGGTTCTCAAAATAGGCTGTCCAGATTTGCAGCCGTCGATGACGTCATCGACGGCCAAAGAAAAACAGCAAAAAACAGCAGATTCAAAGTAGCAGATCTAGCCTGCAAGCTCTGGCGAGGAGACCGATTGACCCGCACACTGCCACTTGTCCGCTTCAGAGAGTTTATATTATTAATATAAATACATTAATAATTAATAAACTCTCTGAAACGTACAAGTGGCAGTGTGCGGGTCAATCTGTCCACTCGTCAGATCTCCTCCTAATGCCTTGTTACCCACGCACCTGCTAGAGAGGAACGGGGTGTTTTCGAAAGCCTTCTCTTCATAAAGAGCTTTGGATGAAATACAGAAGAAGGAGCCTCCTTTAGCCAGGGTAACATCCAGTATGGCTGCGAGGGCTCTGCGGAGCGGAGCGCAGGGATCAAAGGGAAAGCATGGCAGGTGTGTTGATAGAGGTAAACAGCTCATGGAAGCAGGGCCTGTGGCGGCAGCAGCAGCAGCAGCAGCGCATGCAGCAGGGAAGCATGCAGCCATCCTTCCATCCATGTGGAACACACAGGCCCTGTGGGGCCTTTTCCTTATTCTGGATTATTACTATTACTTATCAGGGACAAACAGCACGAACATGGCCGGCAGATTCACTAGACGGGTCTGGTGCAGTAACGTTATGTTCACTTGGATGTTTGCTAAAAAATAAAACTGCATCTGTGTTGTTGAAAGCTGCTCTATGTGACTTTCCTGTTCTCTACCACGGATTGGCACCCGGTTGCTTGCGCAAGAGCTGAACGTTTCACCATTGAGCTAATAGAGCCATGCTAGCTCTGGTCTATAGCGTTAGTGGAGTTCTCCCTGACGCTATGTTCCTATACCTCCGTATTCCTTGGCAAAACTGGAAGACCCGCTCGTCTGGTCCGAATATAACGAATATATAACGTTTCGTGTCGCCTGTTCGATTCCCGATCTGGATGACCTTGGCCACATGTCGCTCCCCATCTCTCTCTCTGTTTCCTGTCAGTCTACTGTCCTATCTAATAAAGGCATAAAAGCCCAAAAACAAATCTTAAAAAAAAAAAGTTCACAATGCGTCAACCATGCAAGGCACCAACCTGCTCATTAGGAGCAACTAGGGGTTCAGAGTCTTGCTTAAGGACTCTTCCACACAAACTCTGGGGGATCCCGGATTGGAACTAGGAACCCTTTGGGAACCCTCTGTGTTCTAATGACAGTTTCTCTACCCCTGAGCGAATGCCGCCCCTTGTTTTGAGCTTGTAGACTGGCGATGTACTACCACGTATAAGTTGTAAAGAAACTGTGTTTTATTTTTTAGATAAAACCGTTTATCAATGGGAGTTCCGTGGCCTATTAATGCATCAAACTGGGAGGTCTTTGAAATAAAAAATAAAATAAAAATAAAAGATGCCCATGGTCCATCTCCTCCTCCTCCTCCTCAGAAGCGGTGTTGTGCCGACGCGGCACATTCTGCCCGTCCAGCGCTCGCTCTCTCTCTCTCTCTCGCTCTCTCTCTCTCTCTCTCTATCTGTCTGTTGGAGAGGATGGAATGGACACTGGAGTGTTTTTAATACCACTAATGGTGCACGAGTTATGGAGGGGTCATCCGCTGCCGTCAGCGCATACAAGCACGCACGATGTGCGCACGCGCGCACACACACACACACACACGCACACACACACGCACACACTAGTCATTTCCCCGTTCTCCCTTTAAAGTGCCTCCCACTCCCATGTACCAAGACCAAAAACACAGAGTCTGCACATTACACCGCCCGTGTGTGTGTGTGTGTGTGTGTGTGTGTGTGTGTGTGTGTGTGTGTGTGTGTGTGTGTGTGTGTGTGCGCGCGCAGTCTGCGCACGCTAGCCACTGACGCAGCAGATATCCACAACATGACCATCTCTAGATTTCAAGTTTTCTCCACTCTTCACTGCCAGGCTCGGTTTATCCCTGTTCAGTCAACAGCTGTTCAAAAATACCATACGTTTCCTGACAAACCAGTGCACACTTATTTGATGTCTTAATCGGATGAACGATAACAGACCTAACAGTGTAAATCTTTATTATAAAATAACTAAATAAAGGACATAACCACTTGTGCAGTCTAGCCACCACCACCAACTGGGGACTCTGCCCTCCACTCCCTCCAATGCAGCATCAGTGCTGTTAGCTCCTGCTGTCGCACCGCAGTGTATCTACGTAGGTGGTGCACCTCTTAACCCCTGCTAGCTGTGCATTGGTTCAACTCCCAGTGTCAGACTGGTCCCCGTTGCCTTGACAAAATCACCCATCCAGCCTCATCCTTCTCTCTCTCTCTCTCTGACCTTGACCGTCACCAACGGGAGGCCTCCATAGAGCTCCACGTTTCGTGTGATAGTGCAGTGGTTCTCAACCTTTTCAGGCTGCGACCCCCAAAATAATCTTATTTTAACTGGGGACCCCCCCACCCTGACGAGCACTGAGAGTTGAGGCATTATATTTTGTATAACATGGTTCTATTTGGAAAATAGCCGATCTACATGCTCACAACGCCTCGCGTTGCGAGGCGTTGTGAGCATGTAGATCGGCTATTTTCACAATTTCTGCCTCTGATATTTGACAATTTGGCCAATGTTTAATTTGTCATTGTAGAGGTGTTAAAAAGTCCTTATATTGTCACAGAAATGTGCAGAGACCCTCTATACACTTAAACTTTACGTTGGCTTGTTTACTGTTGAGTGAGAAAACAATGTTGCACATTAAGGTAATCGTCTGGGGACCCCCCAAAATAATTTGGGGAACGTCCTGGGGGGTCCCGACCCACAGGTTGAGAACCACTGTGATAGTGGACCGTAGCACTGATTCGGGCAGGTCCCGGGAAAGACACGCTGTGATTGGCCAGAGACACTTCGACTGATTTTTCACCCCCAAAACATGATTTACTAAGGGGGGGGGCGTAACTGGAAGGGTGCTGAGTGGGCTCAAGCAGACTTTGTAACGCCCTAACGGACGACTGCAGCAAAAACAAGGACGAATTGACTTGATTTAACAGAATGTTTGTCTGGAAGCAGAAGCTCCAAGCTGGCGTTCAAAGACCCTCAAAGTTCAATGTTAATGTTAGACTTGTGAAGCCATCAGCGCCGCTGACCTTTTCCCATGCAGCCGCCGGTCTATGATTACGGGCGTGATGGGGGGGAGGGGGGGGGGGGGGGAGGGGGGGGCGGGAGGGGGGGAGAGAGAGAGGAGAGAGAGAGTGAGAGAGAGAGAGAGAGAGAGAGAGAGAGAGAGAGAGAGAGAGAGAGAGAGAGACACAGAGAGAGAGAGAGAGAGAGACACACAGAGAGAGAGAGAGAGAGAGAGAGAGAGAGAGAGAGAGAGAGAGAGAGAGAGACACAGAGAGAGAGAGAGAGAGAGAGAGAGAGAGAGAGCTTACTTCCCAGGACTGTAAAAGCCAACATCAGAATCACACAAACTGCTAAAGCATTATTTAATGCTTTAGCTATTGAAAAATAGCAGATATACAAGCTCACAGCGCGGCACCGAGTGCCGCGCTGCGAGCTTGTAGATCTGCTATTTTTGAAAAAAACGTGAAAATGTGTGCAAATCTTTGAATAAATATATTTTTAAAGCGAACATTTGTAACTCATTTTTCTTCTGGGGGGTCCCTGGAACTAGATATTTTGAGATGGGGGTCCGTGGCCAAATACATATAATTTTGGGGGTCCTGCACATGAAAAGGTTTGAGAACCACTGACATAGTAGTCTCTCAAGAACAGACTAACTGAGCTCCAGTTAAAGTGAAAAGGACCTTTTCTTTGACGATGGCTGGCCAGATTGCCGACATAGAAACATAGGGTTTTTCAAAAAATCTTAGAAGGATTCAAAAGACACTTATAGAATCGGGAAGAAATTCTAATTTTCACGATTTTTCAAAAAATAGCAGATCTACAAGCTCGCAGCGCGGCACTCAGTGCCGCGCTGTGAGCTTGTATATCTGCTATTTTTCAATAGTTAAAGCATAAAATAATGATACACAATATAGTGTACCCGTTCTAAATGAAGTGATGCGTTGCAACGCAGGTCGAACATGTGGATTGGTGCTTCCAGGTTTGTTGATTAAAAAGCAGATTTTACTCATCATAACCCATGCAGAGTACAGTTACATCCCATAATGTTCAGTAATGTCTACGTCGCCGTCTTATTTTCACACTTATCGTGTGCATCGCGTGACGTGTGCAGCCACAAAAAAAGAATCAGTCCGATACACAGAGTGGAATATATTGGTGGTCGGGCTAAGGGCAGCAAACATGATAATTAGAAGCAAATGTTCAAACCAATTTACTTTGTAGTTTTGTATCGGCGTGTTTTAATGATGACTCCACCAGGCACAGTGTGCCGTTTACGAGGTTAGATAGGAAAGCAGGGGAGGACAGAGAGAACTGAAGAAAACGTGAAGGGAGGGCAAAGGAGAGAGCGAGAGAGAGAGAGAGAGAGAGAGAGAGAAAAAAGGAGCTCCTTCAAAGCGGTGACATTTTCACATTAATTGCGAATAAAACCAACAGGATCCCATGCAGGCAGATGTCATGGTGACATGGGTCTCTATCAGAGGGGAGGGGGCAGATGGAACAGAACGCCCTGCTAGCTGGTGGTTAACGCTGAATCAGGGGTCTTCAACGGGGGGTCCGGGACCCCTAGGTGTCCTCAGAGTTACTACCTCTGTGTTATAGCAACTTAATTTTTTTTACATGAACCACTTGGACCCAACAGCGTCCAAATTCTGAGGAGAACTTTAGCCAAAAAAATAGCAGATCTATGAGCTGGCACTGCGAGGCATTGTGAGCTTGTAGATCGTCTATTTTCAGAAAAGAGGTTTTCTGGAGAGGGAAGAAAGAGCAGACAGAAAGTACAGAATGAAAGGTCCAGTTTACAAAGTAACGTGGTTTAAGTGAAATTACACTTTAAAATCAATCCAAAATACAGTGATGATCGTGATGTCAAACTATGGAACGAATGGAATGTATGGAAACATTTCATAGCAGGGATCCCTGCTTCATCGTTCTCTCAAGCGATCCTTGGCCTGAAAATCGTTGAAGACCCCTTCACTATTTAAAATGTAGCAGAGCGAAAGTCATCAGCTTGCACAAAACACAGAAAAACTAAAAAATGTACTTAAATACAGTAATCTAAGTAAATATACTCAGTTAACATCATGTTCAACACAGTCACCAGTCACCGACAGCCTTCCGTCATTTCCCATTTACTGGGGCGTGGTCCACCCACCCAAATATGGTCATCTCCCATTTACTGGCAGTGTGGTCCGCCCACCCAAATATGGTCATCTCCCATTTACTGGCGGCGTGGTCAGCCCTCCCCAAATATGGTCATTTCCCATTTACTGGCAGTGTGGTCAGCCCTCCCCAAATATGGTCATTTCCCATTTACTGGCGACATGGTCCGCCCCCGCCCAAATATGTCACCAGGAAACACTCCCACTCCCTCCCTCCCCTCCTGTGGATCCAATTACTGAGATTAGCCACTTTAACCTGCTAATCAGAAACCCTACACTGCTCCTCAGCCACACACAGAGACAGTCAGACCTCTTAGTCTGCTTCAGTCATCATGCTTTAATCTGGCACCACCATGACCCGCTCTGTAAAATAATATTTTATAAAAGCAGAGCTTTATGGTAATGCACTGCATTTATATGTACAGTATATATATATATATTGCCTTTCTAGTCTTTTCAGTGTTTCTAGTTCTATGACACTTTGACCCTCTGCACTAGACTAAATACTTTAAACTAGCGACAGAACACCTACAGTATTCATACAGTACGGTTTACTAATATAATAAAATCGAGTGTAAAGTCCAGTCAAGGGAGGAAATATTGACATCTTCTGGGTCATAAATGAGAAGCGCAGCGTGTTAATTGACTTCCTTGAGGGCTTCATTTTAACTATTTTTTGAATATTCAAAATTGTCTGAAAATTCAAGTTCAAAATTCCAACACAGAAATGCATTGCTATTTTTGTAATACTTTGAGAGTGTATTTTCTAAAGCATACAGCACACCACCACTGTAGTTAATCAATCACCTGACCAACCACCACTGGAAGCCACAGTACCCACATTATAGAGAGCTGTTTTAGGCCATGGCTACACAGAGCTGGATATTTCATATATCCTGTTTTTTCAGATATCCACATAGAAAAATATCTAGGTCCACACA